>NW_026042322.1:300000-600000 GCF_023856365.1 Brienomyrus brachyistius
CAGAGCCTAGCCACCAGTTCCAGGGTGCACAGATGAGTCAGTGGCCTGGGCAGTATACAGCAACACAAGTGGATAGACCCAAACCATCTGAGACCAGCAGCCAACAGGAACCCCAGACTTCTATGGCACTAACTCAGTCTGATCCACCAAAGCCCAATGATATATCTCTCAGCTCCACAGAGAAGTCACCACCTCCCTCTTCTCTGATAGCTAGTGAAACGCCAGGCCCTGAGACAGAGAACAAAATGCCTTTTAATGAGGAGGCAAGGGAGGCCATGTCACCACAAGGCAGTACTTACCGCAAGGTGAACTGGATTGATTTGAATTCTTCGCCACCTCCACGCCCGCCGGGCCCCCCATGGTTGTCATGGGAAAGCCTACGCGCGCCGTCGCAACACGAGTCGGGGAGAAGCGTGCCAAACCAAGGTCAATCTCCGGGCACCGGCTCGATGATGAGGGTTCCTGTGGGGTTCTCCATTCAGTCTGCCTTTCAGCGGCAGGGTAAGCAGATGCCAGAAGCCTACAGCCCTGGCCTGGCACGGCCTGATATGCAGTACAATACCCCCTACACCCATCCTGGCCAGCCAGCGCAGTCTCGAATTCCAGGCAATCAACAACACGTTCCTTCAGGACGCAGTGGATCCCCAGAGCCAGGTGAAAATCCCTTTGGCATCCAGACGCAGCGAGAGCACTTAGATGAGCACAACCAGGATATAGAGGACATCCTATCCCCAACTTTTCTGCAGAAGCAGCTATCACCAGCATCTCACCCACCACAGACAGCCATGACCCTGGGTGCCTCACATCAAGACGCATCTCAACTACAGGACTCTATTAAGAGGCAAGCTCAGACTCATCCCTTGGATAGATTCAAGCTAGAGGAGTATATGGAAAACCAGCTTAAACCTGATTACCAACCTCAAAATCAGGCAGAGCAACCCCAGGTAACTGGACCGAACCCATCCGGTGGGAACAACCCGGGGATCTTTGGGCCAAGGCCAGCCAGCACACAGCCTCCTCCAAGTGACTCACTTTACGGCGGCGCAGATGGTGCTGTGGCTCAGGAGTCGACACAGCAGCAGATACATTATCCGCGGCAGCTAAGTCACACGGAGTTCCAAGAGTCACCGGTGCGACCTCAGTCTCAGTTATCACAAGGTGCTTTAAACCCACAGCTGTCAGGGCAGTCAGCCTGCCCAATGCAGCCCAAGGCGGAGGTGCGGGAGTCTTGCTCTCAGTTTCCACGGGGACCACCCCCAGGATATCCATACGGGGACCACCAAAGTCATGCTGCCCTTCGGATGCACTGTTTTCAGAGACAGACTGATGGCCGACCTCCGCCAAGGGGCATCAAAATCAAGGATGACCCAAGGTACACAGTCCATCTGCCACAACAGGCCCAAGGACCAGAGAAGACCACCATGCCATCTGTGAAGCAAGAGCCCACGCAGGTACCGTGCGGACAGGGGCAGAGGAGCAGCATAATCGCCACCATGGAGCAGCAGCTGAAGCAGTATCAGCACTCTCTGCATTTTGAGAGGACGTCTCTGGTAATGAAGGATCCCAGCAAGATCAAAGTAGAGTCATCGGGGGCAGTCACTGTCTTCTCGACCAACGCAAACTTGAGTGAGGCAGAAATAGCTGCAGCTCTGAAGAAATCTCCAGCAAATAGGACGCCAACAAAGAAGGAGCCTAACCTCAACTTTTTCCTTGAATCTCCTATGAAATTGCTGAACACTCCTGTCAAAAATTTGTTGGACACCCCTGTGAAAACTCAATATGACATTCCATCATGCCGTTGTGTTGGTAAGACCCCTATAGATATAATTTTACGAGCCATCGATGTAGAGTTATGTGTTCCACCCTGCCTTCGAGTTTTTTTTTTTATTTAGCTTTTTTCGATTTAGCTTTTGATTCATGTATTAAATGCTGATCCAGGATTAAAGCAGAACCTTCACCTGTTAAAGGTTATGCAACTATGGGGAATATCACAGTTTGCTAAGGAAATAGGCTGGTCGTAACATGTTTGTTTGCTTTGACCAGAGCAACTCAGCGAGAAAGATGAAGGGCCCTACTACACACACCTTGGGACAGCACCGAATATCGCCAGCATTCGGGAACTCATGGAAGCAAGGTGAGAACCAGACCCTTGCTTGCTTTGCCCCAGGTGTGAAAACAGTAGCCCACTGTTACTGAACCATCTTCTGCTGCTTTCTTGGTCTTCATCAGGTTTGGACAGAAGGGGAGCTGTATCAGGATTGAAAAAGTTGTGTACACTGGGAAGGAAGGGAAGAGCACACAGGGGTGTCCTATAGCTAAATGGGTAAGCCTCGTTAGTGAAGCGCACGGTAGGCGTGTATAATCATGCATTATCTCTGTGGTACCCTAGTAAAAACAATTAGACCCCCCTGAATAGCTGACATCGCTCATTGATTTAATTGTGTAGTACGATGTCTGTCACAGCATGCAGCTAAGTCGCATCTTTGATTGTTAGCGCCCCCTAGAGAAGAGACAATGGCACAAGTTTTTTATCAGTAATTCCTATATATTCATAGGATGTTTGCTTACACCTTTTTCTGTTCACTGTTAATGTACTTTGATGCTTTTTAAGGTGTAGCTGCCCAGGAAATATGAGGCACGTGTTTTTCTTTCTTGGCTCGGTGCCCTTACTTGGGGGGGGGGTCTCACTGTGGCACGGCAGGTGATTCGTAGGTCCAGTGTGGAAGAGAAGCTTCTGGTGCTGGTGCGGGAGCGGGCGGGGCACTCATGCGCGACGGCCTGCCTGGTCGTGGCCATCCTCATCTGGGAGGGCATTCCCACCAGCCTGGCCGACCGTCTCTACAGTGAGCTGAGCGAAACGCTGAGGAAACACGGAGCCCTCACCAATCGCCGATGCGCCTTGAACGAGGAGTGAGTGCCACCATGGATCTGTGGTGTTGTGGGACCCCATCTGTCACCATAGATGTGCAGAGTCGTGGGAGTCTCCCTTAGACTGCATGGGTATCTTTAGCCTGACATGGAAGATAGGCATCAGTCTAGAGGTACTTAGACTACCGACTCATCGGGGCACGCAAACTCCGGTGTTGCTCTCCCATTTTTCCTGAGGTAGCGTGGGGCCCTAATATCTTCTGTGGTCCTAGGCTATAGCATATGATAGCTTGAACCCATGCTTGCATCTCACCACATCTGAGTTTAAGTAATAAATTTGACATATTTTTGCATTTGGGATGGAAATATCTGCCAAACTCTGAGACAATAATTATACCAAGTACGTGTATATTTAACACATAAGAATAGTTAAACAGGCTCCAGTGGGAATTTGCGGACAAGGGGACGCATTCAGATCGCAGACCAGGAGACCCACGGATGGAAAAATAAACAGTTTACTGTGCGATGAAAGACGTCCACAGAGGCCTGGGCGCTGGAGTTAGCGGGGCAGCCCGGGCTTTCTGTCGGGGTTTGACGGATAGTGTGGCTGGGCGTGAGGGTCAGCGGGCACACCACATGAAGGGCCCCTTGTTTTGGAAATGTCAATGGTCCCCTTCATCCCCTCCCCCGGCTGTCTCTCGGGTGGGTGGGGGGGGGGTATAGTCCTTGTCCAATCTGAATGGAATGTGTGAACCACAGAAAAACAGTTGAAAATTATGTGGCCACAATTGTAGTGCCTGATAAACATCTTCAGCATATTGTCGCGTTCTTTGTGTAACTGCGAATTGTACCCCATCTTTATTTTTTCACCGACATGACAGTATAACTGCCTCAACATGCCCTCTGGCCATAGGGCAGATTCCCAAACAGGACAGGACATCTTTCCAGCATGTGGGTGCCTGTGCTGTCTGTACAGGACTAATCTTAGTCATTCTCATCCTCACTCTCCCAACCCTGGTGCAGTCAAAACCACTATCGTCTACTTCCACTCTTAATTACAGAGTAGCTGCACAGTTAAACACAGTCATCTGTGTTCAACCTTTATTTTGTGAGACCAACACATCCTGAATGAAAAGAAGCCTTTAGGGGCTTCACATGCACTGTAATAACAAAGTTAACCCTAAGCCAGCTGGACCTTAGTCATGAATGTTTAAATCAGGGATGTAAAACTTCAGGTGACTTGTACGGTCATCAAACAGACATAATGCTTGGCTGTCATTGCTATGGAACAGCTCCCTCCAAGCTCCCTGCCAGCCAGTCCACATTTTCGCTCCCTCCCAGGTCCCTGCCAGCCAGTCCACATTTTCGCTCCCTCCAAGCTCCCTGCCAGCCAGTCCACATTTTCGCTCCCTCCCAGCTCCTACCGGGAGCTACGAGGGAGCAAAAATGTGGACTGACTGTGGGTCCCCGAGGACCATGTTGGGAAACACTGCTATAGGTCACAGACAAGATTCTGAAAATTAGACATAAGACCCTTCCATTACCAGGAGAAACAACTGTTATAAACAAGGCCTCAAAACCTGCAGTGGGTGGGATTCCTGCAACTGTCAGTCACCAGTAACATACTCGATGGGCAGTGAAAAAATGTATTAGTGACTGATGGGGCACTCATTTCCCACACTATGAGTTTCCAAAGCCTGGTCTATTTCATTGCTCCTTCCAGTGTGATACCATTTTCTTTCTCTTTTCCTCTTCTTCAGGAGGACGTGTGCATGCCAGGGATTGGACCAGGATGTCTGTGGGGCATCCTTCTCCTTCGGCTGCTCTTGGAGCATGTACTACAACGGCTGCAAGTTTGCCAGGAGCAAAATTCCCAGGAAATTCAAACTCCTGGGCGACGACCTGAAAGAGGTGAACCAGTACAGGACAACAAAAATGGGGTCGTCTTGAATTGTGAATCAGTTTCTGTCAGTTTTGGGTTTGGTTGGTCATGTTCTGCTGGGTAGCAAAGTACATATATTTATATATTTAAACATTTTTTTTTTAACAGGAGGAAAGACTGGAGCAGAACCTACAGAATCTGTCAACCCTATTAGCACCCACTTACAAGCAAATGGCCCCCGATGCCTATGGAAACCAGGTTAGGATTGCATGGCCCGGCCCCCTCATAACCATAATCAATGTAAAATTTCTGAGTGGTCACGAGGCAAGTTTATCAGAGCAGGGTGATAGTTCAGCTGTCCTTCTGGTCGACAGACTGGACTCACCCATAGAAAGGTTTATTTGTACAATTTAGAATAAAGACATAAAAACTATAAAAGAACACATGGAATTATGCACTGACCAATAAGTATTAAACGAAAAATGTTGGGGGCAGCTCTGTGGGTTGGGACTCAGAAGGCTGCTGGTTCAAATCCCATGGCTGGCAGAGTGATGCCACCATTGAGCCCTTCAAAAAGACCCTTAACCCCAGTTGCTCCAGGAACTGGCTGACCCCACTGTCTCCTCTACACCAGTTTAATGAGGTGGCCTCCTGGGACGCTTTTCCAGCTGTCCTGAAGGAAGACGTACATGAACACTCATTGGCTGCTTTTCCTTCACTCTCCGATCAAACTCCTCCAAAATCTTCTGTACAGTGTTTAAGTCTCGTGGCTAGGTCATGTGACGCGACACTGTAACTCTCCTTTGTAGGCAGTTTGGCGTGTCCAGACTTTAGACTGTAGATCTTCATACAGAGATATTGATCAGAGAGAATGCTAGTAATGGATGCAGAGCAGCTATAGCACACCTTGCCGTGGTTCTAGCTGGTACTAACTGGTTATGGTGGGTTGTTTGCCTGTAGTTTCCAGTTGCATGTAAAGGCAATTCCCAGTAAAGGCATATTCTGTTAGTGCCCCCGTTTGTTTCAGTTCGCTTGTGGCTGAATTTCTTGACCATGAGCTGCAGCAGAATGAGAGATTAGAGGAGAAGCCAAAGCCCCACTGCTCTGATGTCACTGCTCCTTTGCAGGTGGAGTATGAGCACAGGGCTCTGGACTGCCGCCTGGGGCTGAAGGAGGGCCGCCCATTCTCGGGGGTGACGGCCTGCCTGGACTTCTGTGCCCATGCTCACCGAGATCTCCACAACATGCACAATGGGAGCACAGTGGTGAGCCCCGGAGTGACCCTAAGGTCCCAACAAAGAGTTGGTCCATGACAGCATGGAAGCAGACAACAGACATCCTGCAGTCCTGTCCATATGGGAGAGGCAAAGCTCCACGATTACCACTATGGAAGCGCTTCTCCTCAGTCACCGAACACCTGACTCCACTGACTCAAGTCATTCACTTGATATGCTCTTCAATTTAACTCGAAAGCTTTGCAAAAAAAAAAAAAAGTCCCATCTCACTGAAAATGAATTCTACTCTACATTGTTTAACCTTAGGTTTAAGCCTCACAGACTTAGTATTAAATTCTGGATAACATGCCATAAGAACCTTCCACTACTCATTGATAATAAATATCACAAATCTTTTTAGGGGATTATGTAGGTGCTTAATATAATTTTGAGAAGTTGACACTCAAATTTTATAGGAAACAATGAAAATTTCTCTATTCAGGGTATAACAGTATTCCCAGTGAAAGTGTATTACATTTCAAACACTAAATACTTATAAATAATTGCAGTGCAGACGTTTTCCGCGGCGCAACACGAATTGGGAAAAAAGAAATTTAAATCAGACCTGTCATCTTGTAACATTATGCATCAATGGACATGAGCATAGTAAGGCAATACTTAGGCTCTTCCTGCACTCCCAGGTTTGCACTCTGACACGGGAAGACAACCGGGAGATTGGGAAGATTGCCGATGACGAGCAGCTCCACGTGTTGCCGCTGTATACGGTCTCCCCCACTGACGAGTATGGCAGCGAGGAGGGCCAGCAGGCCAAGATGAAGTCGGGTGCCATCCAGGTGCTGAGCTCCTTCCGTCGACAAGTGCGCATGCTCGCTGAGCCGGCAAAGTCCTGCCGGCAGAAGAAGCTGGATGCTCGGAGGACAGCGGCAAACAAGCCGTCCAATCCCGATGCAGCAAACACCAAGGCGGAAAAGACCCTCCAAGCAAAACTGAAGCAAGGCACTTACGAAAACCCTGGTCAAAGCACTCCTGTGTCAGGTAAAGATGAGGGCTAGCATTTCGCAAAAGCAAGTGACTAACTGCTTGTTGTTCCTTGGTTTCTCACTTATCGAACTCTGTTTCCTCAGGTTCTCTTCCGGGTCAGGGTCAAATGGCAACCCCCCAGCCTGCGCATCAACCACACCCTCCTGCCATTCAACAGCAACAGCAGCCCCAGCAAACCCATCCCCACCCCTACCCTGGGCCTCCCCACCCAGCCAGCTACCCAAGGTTTGCCAATCATGTAGATTCATTTCCTAGCACTTCTCAGACAACAAACACAATATACCCACAATCCCCAGTGTCTAGTAGCCCTTACTCTGGCCCTTTGCCTGCACCAAACACTTACCTGAATGGATCAAATCCTGCAAACTCTTACCCTGGTAATCTTCAGAACCCCAGCAGCCTTTATCCAGGATACTTCTGCAGAGGTAGCATGCCCATGGACAGCTTCCACCCATATTACGGCTCAAACCCAAAGCACCTTGACATGTACCGGCTTCAGAGGCCCCAGCTATACCCACAGCAGCAGTACGGTGCTCATCAGGGCTATGGGGTTAGCTTCCCTGCCCGGTACAGCGAGTCAGGTTTACAAGCGAATGGTTACAGTGGCTCTGCCACCAAGTCTGCCATTCATCCTATGGGTTACCCAACGTATAGCCCCAATGGTAGCCCTAATCCCCAGCTCCTGGAAGCCATCTCTCGACCTCCTCTGGAGCATCCAAACCTGGATTATGCCAACACAATGAACAAAGGCATGCAATATGGTGCATACCCTAACCCCTACCTTGCCCAGAACTCTACCATCTTCTCCCCAGGCCAAGGTCCACTTAATATGCAAAACAAACCCAATGCAAACTTGCACAGCATTAGTGCTATCCCTCAGGTGCTTCCGCCTCCAGGTAGGGAATGCCCGACCCCCACACAACCAGGGTGTGGGCTCCCCAATGGAAATGCCCAAGAAACTCCAATAAAACAAGAGCCTGGGCCACAACCTCCAGATCCCAAACAGAAGGAGGATGTGTGGTCAGACAATGAGCACAACTTCCTGGACCCAGAGATCGGGGGTGTGGCAGTAGCCCCCAGTCATGGCTCCATCCTCATTGAGTGCGCCAAGCGGGAACTGCATGCCACCACACCCGTGAAGAATCCCAACCGGAACCACCCCACCCGCATCTCACTAGTTTTCTACCAGCACAAGAACATGAATGAGGCCAAGCACGGGTTGGCGCTGTGGGAGGCCAAGATGGCCGAGAAGGCGAGGGAGAAGGAGGAGGAGGCTGAGAAGCATGGAGCCGAAAGTGCCCCAAGCAAAAGCAAGAAGGTCAAACGGGAACATTCCGAAACGGTGGAACACGGAGAACCCCCGTACAAGCGCTTCATCCAGACTCTCAACCAGAGGTCCATGTCTTGCACCACAAACACGTATGTCAGTACAGCTCCCTATGCTTACTCCAAGATCACTGGGCCTTACAACCGCTTCATTTGATCGGTTACCTGGGTTACGGTAAATGGACACAGGGCTGTCACGCCTGTACTATGGGTGCTGTGTCACATCGAGGCCTCAGGGTCTCTGTGTAGTTGCCTACTTCATAAGAGTGGCTGCATTTCGGTGTCTAATACGGATCTGCGAAAAGGGTTTAACTAATTGCAAAATACTGTAGAATACACAGTTTGCTCAGCTAGAATCAGGTCACTCACACCTCTGATGTTTAAGCTTTACTAACAAATATTTATGGCAGTATTTATTTTGTTTTTCGTAATTTTACACAACATACTGTACCGAACTTCTGGTGCTCTGTGTCCTATACATCAGGACGTATATTACTGGAAACAAAGTTTCAATTTGGTGGCTTTAATTTTTTTTTTTACTAAATAGATATCTTAAAGTAAAATGGCATAGAGTTCTGATTTCGTGGATTATCTGATTCATGGTGCTAAAAATGTAAGTGTGTCTTTAAAATTTGCCTTCATAATGAATGAACATCTGTTTGTATAATACTCTTTAAGGTGAACAAGCAGTTCTTTCGAGTGACGTTTTCCACAATTTATAGATAACGTAACATATGCGTGTTTTAAAGCACTTTGGCTTTCGTCGAAGGTAAAAAAATGTTTTGATCTTACCTTCAAATCACACGATTGCGTTTTAACGTCGAAAGTGTGCGATGGACCGTGGGCATCCACGTTTGTTTTCATTGTCGGCACAGTATAATTACATTTAGGTCGTTTATTACAGCTGGGATGGCACTGGATGCAATTTTCACACAAGCGTTTTTCATGGTGCTTCTTTGACATTTGAAAAATTTGCATTTACGTTTCCTTAAATACATTTGTGAGCCATTCTAAAGGTGTGTTTTCAGAATAGTAATATTTTAAAGATATAGTGATCACCAGCGTGTTTGCTCTGCAATTCTTTCACTTCTTTGTAAAAATATTATTAAAAAAAAAAAGTTTTGTGGCAGACCGCAGAGAGATGCTAGAGCCAGTGTGTTTGCAGTACTACATCTCCCAGAATGCCACATGATAAACACATGCAGCTGTAGAACTTCAGAGAACGAATCACGGCAACAAATCTGACCTCTGGCTTAACAGTTACGAAAATGATGTGGTTATTGAAAAAGATTCTCTTTTTGCAGCGTAGTAAGGTCCGTGGAACAGGGTTTTCGGTATTTGTGATGATTTTACTGGCAGCTGTCTTGCTGTGGGGTCTTCTTAATCATTGTAGGTTAGTTGTATAAAAAAGTAAAAACTTTGTACAGTAAATTAAAACTATTAAATTTACGCTTTAGATTTTAGTACTGTAAAGAAAAGTAATATTTCATTGGGTTTTAGCTGATTTTGTTTCAAATGGTGCTATTCAACCTGCTATGAACCGTGTACAATGTGAGAATTTTTTGTCAGAAAGATCGTTAATGAAAGGTATGCCTACTTGTCATATACCTCAGAACTATTTTGGCAATATGATTATGATAAAGATCAAGCCTTTTTTCCCCACCATGATTTTCATAAAATACACCAATGAAACTTCATATGTTTATCATGCATCTTCGCGTGCAAATGTTCAGAAAGTAAGCGAAAAGTGTGAAATTTGTATTTTTAAGTAACATCAGGGACATTTCAACGCAGTCTTCGTCTGCCGAGATCACTTGTGTTCATCCCACCTTTTCCATTCGTCCAGGGATTTGACTCCTATCTTTTAAAACCCCTCAACTGTAAATATTTCAGTGGAAAAAATGTTTTGTTTTTCAAGAGAGAAGCTAGTAGAAGTAGCCCTGTCCTTGTGTTTTAGTCGGTCTGTTTGCATACTTTCAAGGTGCAACCTGGACATACGTGCACTGAGTTGACAAAAAGGAGAAGTGTGGCTTTGACTAAACGGTGGTATGACGACTTTTATTAACGAGCAAGCCCAGGACAGTTTTAACAGAAAATGCACATTATGTGCCTGTGTATAGGTAAAGCAGAAATTATTCATAACCACTAGACAATTAGCTTAGTGGGCTAAGTCTCTGTGCCTGCGATTGGAAGATCGCTGGTTCGAGTCTGGCATCGGCACCTCTCTGGGTCCTTGAGCAAGACCCTTAACCCCCAGCCCCCTGGGTGGCTGCCATTTGTGGCCAGTTTGCTCTCATCTAGAGAGAGCAAGTTGGGTGAGGTGTGAAAAGAATTTTCATAGGGCGGGTCAATAAGAAGTATCTATTATTTGACATAAGCTTTTCGATTTACAATTCAGTGTGATTTTGAATGGACAGCGGTTCTGTGTGACAAGACTCCCATCTGGAAACATTGATATACAAAACTTCTTCTGAAAGCACTTCATTTATTTTCAGAAAGAATTTGAAATAAAAATTAAAACACTATCTACAATAAAAAGGTAGTTTAATGTAAATGTGTGTTAAATGTCACAGTGTATATATATATCACAATTGTATTGCAGAACTTAAAATTTTAATTTTGAAATACTTTGATTGCTATACAGTACGTCAGTATGGAGAGGCTTATATGTCTGACCTACCCCAAGGACTTCACTTTCAAAATAATACAACACAGATTGATCCCTAAAGTTAATATTATCATTATTATTAATATAACATGACGTACGGCCGTCCGTATCCGTGAAATTGAGGAATGACAAAAAAAATCTGTCACAATATATTGCCGTTTTCAGTACTAGGTCACAGCTACTTAGATCAATTAGATACGTTTTCGTAAAATTTTTGGTAACACTTAAGGCCATGTTCTTAGTAATTTATAAACACATTCATAACAAATAACGATGCATTCATAAAGAATTATAAACAAGGCTATAAGTATTTCTCAAAAGGCATAACATATATCCATGTGTATTATGCATTATGAATGCTTTATGAAGCTCTCATCTATAATGCACTGTAGATACCTTTATAACACATTATAATGGTTGGTATAAGCATTAATGATGCTTTGTACTGTACTTGTGAAAGTATCTATAGTGCATTATAGATGAAAGCTTCATAAGGAATTCATACTGCATAATAAATATGGCTATAATGTGTTATGCCTTTTTATAAATTGTTATAGCCATGTTTATAATGCTTTATGAATGTGTTATAATGCATTATGAATGTGTTTATAAATTGCTAAAAATATTGCATTAAAGTGTTACAAAAAAGGTTTTTTGCCTGTTTGGTGAGACAATGAAACCTAACGCTCTATATACGGGAGTCTGGTGGCAGGTTTGCAGTGGACCAAGGAAGGATTTGGAGGACGCAGTGGGTGTTTAGCATCTTCATACTTGAAGTGACTGGAGTCAGCATTACTTGAATGACTATGAGGTTGACTAAAGTGGGCGACCTCTTACGTTAAGCTAGCAGTCATTGTACACAAGTGTCTGTATTTAGCAGTTAGACACTAAATGATGAAAAAAAAGATACGCAAATTTGTGTTATTTACAGTTTCTTGCCCTTATTTTCTACTGCTTCTCTTGTTCCCCCTGATGTTTGGTATGATACACAATGAAATTACGGACAGATATAAATACTGTAAGTATTGTAATGTATTGAATGCAGTTTATTTGAAAGCTGTTTATTGTATCATTACTGATATTGCTGAGATGTGGGTGTTTTTAATAAAATTTATATTTATTTAAAGCATCTTCTGAGAGTGATGCGTGTCTATTTCCTATGAATGTGAGTGTGCATGCATGCATACATACAAACATTTCTATATTATTGGACAGGTCAATAAAATTACATCTTTTGAAAAGGACAGACAAAATCGTGATTAGTCAATGAATAAAATGTTCTGATTCCTGGAATTCTGAACAGATGCATTTGTAAAAACTAAGTATTCATAAAATTGATCAGACATTAACAGTTCCAGATAAGAAGTGCTGTGGACAATTGCTTATCCCAGATTCATTTATTTGGAAAATTAAGGGGAAATGATAATACTGGATAAATCACAAAAATGAAAATATGCTTTTTAGCAAAGGAACATTTTGGTTTTCGAAGGCAAAGAAACAGTCTGGGTATCCGTTTCCACTGAACGTGTTCGCGTGTAAAGGTCGCTCAAATGCATCAGAAATACAGATAATCCCTTTAAGGAATATGTATTACGTTAATCAAAATTACAAGTAAGACCTTAATCCCAGTCGGTGGAGAATGCATATCAGGAAACCAAAAAGTTCATTTTTCTATTCTCTCTATGGTGCTTAAAGCCATTTAGTTGGTTTCAGTTAAACACATTTGCCAAACTCCCTGGGTAAATTTCATCTGCTGGAAAGCAAATCATTTCTGATCGCCATTAAACCTGCCTCTCCCACAAGCGAAGAGGGGAAAAAAAACATTAAAAATAACCAAATGGACTCCAGGCAATTAAGGAAAACCTAACCTGCCTGTCGGCGGCTAGAAATAGCAATGTTAAGTTTTCCGTTGGAAATAATTCCCATACAAAAAGGCATTTCTTCTTTACAAAACTCAACATAAAAGCATAACAAATCAGTTTGGTTCTTCAGAACAAGAGTATTTCAATGCTCCAAGAGGGATGAATTCCCATAAACAGCCTTTAGCTTTCAGCGAGGCTTGGAGGTCACTTTGACAGAAAGTGCCATTTGTCCACTGTAAAAAAAAAATAAAAAAATAAATAAAACTCTGTGCGTTTCACAAAAATAAATTCTCCTGAGTACTAGAGAGATTCAAACCCATGTCCCACACCTAGCTCCTTAACCACTACCCCAGGCTACAAACATCTTTGAAACTTGTGCTATAGATGAGAAGGACAAGTAACCAGACAGTGATAGGTGACAGTTAAAAGGCGGTTACCTTCGCTTGGGATGGGAGCGGGTTCTCCACACGCTGGAGCCTGAGGGGTAGGGAGGACAGAGAAGTAAGGGGGAGGGGGCCACGTGCTTGCCTGTAACTCCTGCGAGTTCTCCCTCGAGCTCACATCCCACAGGTGTGAATATAACCTAGCTGGATGTCAAGATTCTGGGCTTTGACTACTTGCGATTTTACCTCACGCCTGAAACAAAAGTGACGTGGTCCCGGTTACAGGTGAAGGACGTGGTAAAAGCAGGTGGTACTCACCGATGTCGCCACATCGCTGGCTTCATTCTCCGTACACCTGAAGGGGCTCTCGCACACGGACAGGTTTGTGCTGTCGGGAATGAACAAGGCCATTTATTCGCTGGGATTCAAACATCTCTGTTTTAAAAAAAAAAAAAAGTTCAAATGATGAGATTCACAGACACATGACTAATGTAATACTGAGAGATGAAGGCCTCTGGAGGCCAACTGTTGGCTGAATGTACAGCCAATCAGAGCACCCTGTGTAAAAAGAGGAAAGAGAAAAAAAACTAGCTCACCAGTTTATTTCCCCTCCATCTGTCTGTTTCTGTACCAGTCCCTTCCAGTGCTCGTGAGTGGACTTTATAACTTCAATGGCAAAATCCTGAAAACCAAGACCCCAAGGGACATCAAATTTTCCCTGCATTTGGGTTCACCAAGTTTACTGGCATAAGATATAGATGATAAAATCACAACACCATGTAGCGCTTCAGGTACCTTGTCCCTGATTTGACCATTGAAGGCAAACCGGTTTTCCGGCTTCCCGTCCGGAACCTTGTACTTCTTGAACCACTCGACCGTGGCTTCTAAATGTCCCGGTCGGCTCTTCTGGATATCCTCGATGCCTGCAGCAAGAAAAAGCAGCAGGACGATGATCAAATGCGATGCCGACTTACGGAGAACATCCGCGAGCAGCAAACGTCTGCTGAGGGTATGCATGTGGCTCTGGACCGGGAACTTTCAGCTCACTGTTTAGCGTGGAGGCATCCGGGTCCTCCATGTTAATGGCAATTACTTTCCAGTCTGTCTCACCCTCGTCGATCAAGGCCAGTACTCCCAGAACTTTCACCTGGATCACCTGTCCTGCAGAGCACACCTGGGGGGCACATTTTAATGCGGGCCGGTTCGGAAGAGCAAATGGCAATTTTAATCGCATCACTTCCTGCCGTCGTGTCTAACCTTCGAGCCGATATCGCAGACATCGATGGGGTCGTTGTCACCACAACACTTAGTGTCCTTGTCTGTGTGGCATGGATCTTCCCAGGTCTGACGTAGAAAAAGAGGCCACGCTTTAATTAAAAACTGACTTTTACAGTTACGTAAAAAAAAAAAAAAAAATCTTCACAGGTACTTCAGCTTTTGCTCTTCTCTACGCATTTTTTTGAGAACAGAAACAGACTTCGGATGGGGTGATTCCACCCATAATCACTTCTCGGACATCGCTAACGTGGCTGTGAAGCTACTTCTCACCTGCGGGAGAGCACCATAGTTCCAAATATAACCCTTGTGGGGAAAGACGTTGGCGACATATCGAAGTTTCCCCTTTTTCACGTCCTGCTTGATCGGGTTCAGTGGTTCTTTGGTGGCAATCTGGGGAGAGAACACCGATAAACACCACCGGCACAGGGGAACGGATCCGACACAACTCAGGTTACTGAAAATCACCAAACCACACCAACAGCGATGGATGTCAATTTTTTAATATGCGTAGAAAAAGAAAAAAAAAACTAACAACATTAGACCATCCTCTCCCGGCGTCTTTATTTGCAATTGTATTTATTAGATTCCCAGAACTTGCACGGTTTGAAATGAAACAAATTTTCCAGACGCTCAAGCCCCTTGGTAACTATTTGCGAAGAATGCTTAAATATCATCGCGACCACCAACGGTATTTTTAGAAACTTTATTACTACAAGTTAATCGATTCTCTCCTATTGTTTCCGAAGGGGGTTATTAGCTAATCCAGATTCTATCTCTGCTGGAGAACGGTAAGACACTGCTGAAGGGCACAGGAGATGCTTTCCATCAGACCCAGTGAAGACATGGTATGACAAGAAGCAAATGAGATGTACGTCACACAACTGAACGGAAAAAGCGGGCAATAGGTGTACATTTCCGATCCTCAAAAAAAGAATCGTTACTTGCCTCCATTTTGGCGTTTGACCAACGTGGAACCTCCACAACCATATTAAACAGCACCTGGAAGAAACGGAGGATGCAAGAGAAGGTTCTTTTGATGTGGACGCAGAAGACTGGCCAACGAGAGGGTGCTCCAACAATTCGGGAACTCAACATGCACCATTCACGTAAAAAATGTAAGGTATTTTGTTATCATGCGTGCAGACTATACTATTAAGTTATTTTTAGCTACATACTTCTTACACACCACTGTGCCCGACAAATTCAAGGCAACAAATATAAAACGAAACACAGAATACAAAACAGAAGCCATCGATAAACAACAAATAACACAAAATAACACCATCATTCAAAGGCAGTTTCCATGTTCTTACAAGAATACTGCATTGGAGATGATGCGGAAAATTGCACGGGTGGCATTGTTGCAGTCGTCACAATCAGTGGCTGAGCACAAGGGCCAGAGACCTACCTCGTTCTCACTCATCTTCACTTTCTTCGATGAAGGAATGTCATTTTCCTGCAGAGGCAAACGTAGCTTTAAACGTCCGAACACCGCAAGACGTACGGCGAGATCCGAGCCGTCCGGAGCATCGGCGTACCAGCTTGGACAAACACAACATGCAGGCTGTCACATGACATGCCACACATCCTTGATCACTAAAGCCGGGCACGCTGACAACACCCACAGTCCGTCTAACGGCTGTCAAAAAGGCCAGCGCCGACCGCAGTTATCCCGGCGTCCGATTGGCTCCTATCTCGTTTGGAAATGGGTGGAAATGTAGGCCACATCGCTATTGACAGGAACCCAGGAAAAACACTTAACCTTTCCCTCTGTTCAATTAACATTTTCCCCCTGTCGGTTTAAATTATCTCTTTCGAAAGGTTCTCGTGCTTTATGGTTGGAGGCAGAGAAATCAATGCAGGAAAAAAATGTTCCCACCCCACATTTTTCTGCCTGGCATTTGGCCCCCTTAAAAAACGGACAGTGGATTTCCGAATACTCACTCTCTCTTTTGATATGTCACTCTAGAATATTTACAGTATATTTTTGGGATAAATGCATAGCAAGCATCACATGGTTTCTGAGTGGGTGGCAATGCTGCCTCACACCTGAAGGGTTTGAGGTTCGAATCCCACCTCCACTCTGTGTGTGGAATTTGTTCTCTTCATGTTATGTGGATTCTACCTGGTAATTCTGCAGAACAGAGACATGCAAGTAGGTGGAAAGGTGTCTCAAAATTGCCCACAGTGTGTGTGCATGTGCCCTGCGATGGACTGGCATCCCATCCAGTGTCTCCCCCGCCCTGTGCCCTGCCAAGGACTGGCATCCTATCCGGTGTCTCCCCTGCCCTGTGCTCTGCCAAGGACTGGCATCCCATCCAGGGTGTCCCCTGCCCTGTGCCATGCGATGGACTGGCATCCCATCCAGGGTGTCCCCTGCCCACCCCACCCCACCCATCCCTCTCTAGGATAAGCAATAAGGAGGTGGGTGGATTATATACTAAATGAACAGCACAGGATGGGCTGCCCACCCCCGTCCTGGGTTGTTTCCTGCCTCGTGCCCATAGCTTCCGGGATAGGCTCCGGATCCCCCGTGACCCAGAAGGATAAGCAGTTTGGAAAATGGATGAACAGTACAGTAATGGATCAAACAGGTTCATACAATAATTTCCAGAATGAGATCAATGACATACGTCTGGGATTTCAACACCACATAGACTTTAGTGAACCGCACAGGCATAATCAAAACATTAGGGAGGAAAATGTATGACAATTATTTACTTGCTCAGCTGCAGCAAACAGCGGAATGTCATGGAAGGGCGAGATGTACTTCCCATCTGATGTTTCTGAAGAGAACAAGATTAAAATCAAATCATTATCAATTCATCACTGATTACATTCAATTACTTTAAAAGCCCTCAAACTTAGAATCAAAATTATAAAAAAAAAAATGTAGGGAGGGGGGGCACGTGGTGGTTTATATTTGGGTACTGCTATTTAATAGCACTTCAGCTGTTAACGGCTAACAAACAATTCAAAAAACATTTTTAGGAATATTAGCTCATCAGTGATACAACGATTCCATGTGAACACCTGCATGATAAAAGCATGAAGGAAGGAAAATCCATGTGACCTCATGCAGAGATCAGTTGACAGCAAACAAGTCATAAGAGTGGTACCATGTTTGTATATACACAGTATTTATGCATTGTATGCGTGTGTATGTATATATAAATATATGAAGAAATATGTAAACAAAAATGACACTATACGGAGGGAGCAGCCCTTTATTGACCCATATTTGTTGTTAACATAAGTTTTGCGTCCTGGTATAGGTTCCAACGTGTTCTGCACAGGACTTTAAGCGCGCTCAATAAAGTATCACTCCGCGGGGATTATTTAAGGATACATTCGAAAGGTCGAATGTCACTGGTCTAAAACCAGCAGTGCAACACAATGTGTATAGCGCACATGTGTACCAATACCGATCAGGTCCAGCACGTGCGGTCACAGGGTGACTTCGTCGGGTCACGTGGAGACCGCGAGCAGCCGCTCGTGACGTTAAACGCAGCGCGCCACGGCGCGTGAGCAGCTCGCTGGTCGCAAAATACGCATTCCTGGCGCCGCTCACGTGCTCGATTGTAACCTCGACCTGCATTTTTATATAACCGAATAATCGGTGTGACTCGCGAATGTCTCTCTGCAAAAAACGCCGTTTTGAGGTCATGGTGAACAAAGTGATTAAGTTAGCCACCCTGGCCGCTTTAACCCCAAGCACCTAAATTACGAATAAATAACTGTTCCGCATGGTATTCAGATGGGTATTTATAAGTTGTTCAGGCGTATCTACGAGAAAGTATACCGCAGATTTCCGCGGCTGCCGTTGTGAAAAAAAAGAGTCATACGAAATGGTGAATGTATCGACTGCAGTTAAATGTCGTTTCTAAACCAAAGCCGATAGTTAAGGATTGTAGTTAAAGATGCATGCGACGCGGTCACTCGTAGGCGTCATGGTGGATATAAAAACCTCAAATGAATGAGCGCCGCTAAGCTGTCGCCATAACTTACTAAAATAAATCCTGTAGTCGGCTGAGTTCGGGCGTCCTCGCTCTTCTGTTAAGTAGTGCACCATTTTTCTTAAGTAACAGAGGGACCCTTTTGAAACAAACCCGTTCCCGGGGCTACGCCGCGGACCGAAAAGCAAAGCAGAGATTCTCGAGCATGAGCCCCAGAGCAGACGCATGCTGAGCCGCTTCTAATCGGCGCAGCCCCGGCGTTCTCTTCCTGCCCGCGCCGCGGCCGGTCTAAGAGCGCCCCCTAGCAGGCGCTCGGTGTACTGACGCCTCCCCCTGAAAGAACATGGGCGACCTCTGTCAGAAAATGGCTGACATCCCACAGCTAGGAAGCGTAACCTACGCCATTGCAACGGCATTTACCGCAGAGGTCAACCAAATAATAACCTAATTACACAGTGGGTTTTTATTAATGTGACTAAATACGACCCATGTAGAGACAGCACTGCATAAATTACTATAATAGTCTACAGTTCAGATAAATGGATTTAATGTTTTACTGCCCATAATCTCAATGACTTGGGATATGATAATATTCATGCTGTACCTTCCGTAGTTTCTTGTAGCTATGTTAAATGTACATTGTTTTATCCATGCAGTGTTACTATCAAAGTCCTGTCCTCCGCCTCAAGTTTTGGGTGGGACTGTACACTTTTTCAGTCAAGGTCATCACGGTGCATTTTA
This sequence comes from Brienomyrus brachyistius, assembly GCF_023856365.1. NCBI lineage: Eukaryota > Metazoa > Chordata > Actinopteri > Osteoglossiformes > Mormyridae > Brienomyrus > Brienomyrus brachyistius. The sequence continues at coordinate 319,241 of NW_026042322.1, forward strand.
CGAGCCTTGGTCTCTGAACTGTTTACCTATAAATACAGGATTTCTGTATGTGTGTGTGTGTTTGCGAGAGAGAGAGAGCAAGAGACACCCCCACCCCTGTGAGTTACGTCATACTGGTTAGTCAACAGCAGACTGCTGTAGGACAAAGACACCCCCAGTTTAAAAGCCTGACGTGCTCAAAATTGCTTATAATATTGGTGACATTGTGGCCATTTCCAGTAAAGGAATGATGCTTCATGACCATTGATCTTTTTTGTTTAACTTTGACTGCATCGGGGGTTAAGACGGGCTGAGCCAACTGGGTTACAGCACTTATCCCCGCTGCTGGCTAACGTGATGCACGTTTCTGGAGCCAATTCCCACTGAGCGCCCTCTCCGCCGCTGCCGCCGCTCGTCTCGGCGATGGTCACCATAGAAACAGGCTATCTGCTTTGTAATCCTTCCCTGGTGTCTCTTTCATTTCCACCTCATCACGGAGGAAGTCGTTTTGATGGGAAATAATTACGGCTGCGTTTAGGGGCTAAGTCGTTATCCGCTCTGCGGGCCAGCGCGGTGTTCAGAAAGTACACACACACGCATGCGCCTTCTCTGTTGCAAGCTGCTACTGTGTGCGTTCTGTTTTAACTGCAGATGCCGTGTATCCCTGCTGTAAATTAAGTTGCCCGGTTGTACTTTACCCCAGCCTCAGGACTGAGATGTTAGGGCTTCAGAAATGTCAGTGGGGAGCGGCACGGTAACTGTTGCCTTGGTCACAGAGCAAGTCATTTCCAGGTCAGCCCCTTTTAGCTCCCGCGTCTGCGGTCGTGACCATTTCTCCGTTGTGGTCTTTTCTCTTCCCCGCTTACAGATCTGGTGGCAGGCGGGTCATTTACTAGTGGGGGAACATGGATTTGTGAAGGGACAAAAAAAAAAGACTGACAGTTCCGCTCCTAAGACAATCTGTCTGCTGTACCCTTGAGCAAGGTCCTGACTGGTTTCAGAAAGACACTGAGCTGATTCCTTCAATTGCATGAGTAAATTTATCATCTGCATTTCAGGTATAAATGACTGCTGAGGTTGTTAATAGTAATGATTATAATTAGGTTGCCAAAATGTAATTATATGAATCAGTTTTTCAGTTGTAGTCCAATTCTGAATGACTGTCAGCAGAGAGCACAAATCCAATGGAACTTCTATCCGCACATATACCTACACATTAATTGCAATATGTGAATCGAATTTCCTATTTCCAATAAGATAAATGCTCCTGTATGCGTGTGAGCCGCTTCCCGAATGTGGCAATTTACTGAATTCTAATAACATTAAATTGGAAGTAAATAATGCTTTAAAAATGATCATTTTTATTATTTCTCATGCTGCAGTTTGAAATCAGTGAGGCAGGCATTCAGCGCCGTGTTGGGCTGCATCGGAGCTAAATAAAGGGGAACGAGTCGATGATCTGTGCAAACTTCAGACAGGTCTGGAAACATAATATGGTCTTTTAATGCCTGCACTTCAGAGGGGAGTGAAATGCATTCATTATTGTGACCAGGAGTATGGTGCCTGGTTGTCAGTCATTGTCTTTGCATGCTGCTGGTGAATATACCTGTCTGACCTGATCTGTGAGCAGCCGGTAATGAACATTCCTCTTCCTGCATATGGGCCACAAAGATAAAAATCAAACACAAAGTTCTGTGCTGTGCTGTCGCACATCTCCTTCTCCTGATTTTTCGTCTTCAAGGCAACTTTGGACCCAGTTAAACAGGAATATTAATCATAAATGTTGTCTGGTTAGCTGGCTAGGTTAGTTACCAAGTGAGTTTTATGACATATTTTACCTATGTATACATGCATACCTGCTATCTAGAGATTGCAGTTTATCCTGTTGTACTATTTGTCTCTTTTTCTCAGTGACTTTGTAATTCCCAAGTAAGAATTTACCCAGATGTTTAAAAACTCAGTTACTACTGAGTCAAAAATCACTTTTGAATTATTTTACATCCATAAATCCAATCCATCATCCAATGGTTTATCCTGGAGGGTGTAACTTAACAGAATGTCTTCATTACCTGCAGGAATGTCACAGGAAGTCTGTGCCTTATGTACAGGAAATGCAAACTCCAGACACACAGAGTGGGGATGCAATTCGAACCTCCATCCCTGGAAGTGTGGGCCAGCGGTACTGCCTACTGAGGCAGCAGGAGTAATAAATTAATATCCCTTAATAATACATGGTTGTGAAATATCTAACCTCAAGTCAATTTTACTGTTAAAATAAACCTTTATCAATGTCATAAAGCAGGCAATTAAACACTGCGGAGCTGCTTTTTCAAACTGGTCTCAGCGGCGAGGCAGTAGGGTAACTAAGAGAGGATACATTTTATTTGCGGTGTGACGTGCGTCAGCACAGGTACATTCTGATCCTGTTTGCTACATTAAACTGTTTTCTTGTTCTCGTTTACTTTTCCTGGTTAGTATTACCTTACTGACCCACACCTTTGTTCAATATTTCCCGTGCTGGTCCGTAGAAACACACATCACCTGGTGTGAGCGGAGGTGGCCAAACGTGTCATGTGACCACATTATAAGAACGTGAAGGTTAATTTTAAACCATTAGGTGAGAAACATGCGTGTGTTACTGACCGATAAGAACAAATGTTGTATTGGTCTGACTGAATCCCCCCCCCCCCCCCAATGGAGTCTTCCTATTTGGGTACCTTGAAAGAGCGCAAAAAATATTGGAACGGAAATTAAATCTAAATAATCTGGAGGCAACACATGGGCCCTGGTTCCAGTCGCTCAGTGTCTCTAGGACGTTGAAGGAATGAAGGATGGGAGGCAGGACGTGAATGGAAACCGACAGATTTAGCCGAACGCTTGTTGTGCGTCCGCTCCAGTCGGTGCTGGCGTTGAGCCTGGACCTCGGGAGAGCCTGACTGACGGGGGCTGACTCCTTCATATGCAAATACGGCCCCCTGCAATTTACATCTCTCATGCTTGCAGAGATACAGACGTTCGTTTATAACCCACCTCCAAGACTGTAGGAGGTTAGTCGTTTCATTCGCCTGATCGCTCGTCTCGATGTGCTGCCGGCATGTAAATTGTTTTTATTTTTTAACCTGGGGAAAATCCACAGGCCGCAGTCACTCGCAGTTCCCCTTGCGCTTGTCTCCTTCCCCTAGCTGACTGCCCCCGCCCCCCCCCCCCGTTGCTGTACCACAAACGCTGGTCTCTCTGGTGGCAGGTAAGGCATGGCAGGAGGGGAGGGGGAGGAGCTTGGCAGGTCTCCCACGACAGGTATGCTAGAAGGTGGGGCGGGGCCACCTGTATCAGAGTCAGCCAGCCGGTCTGCGCTGCGCTGCCACTGCTCCGTGGGTAGCTCACTCCTCTCAGGCTGAGCGGGGCGAAGGGGGGGAGGGCTCCGGGAAAGGTCCACCATGGAGCCAAAAGAGGCCGGAGGTGAGGGCGGGCCGGCTACCGGTGAGAAGAAGGTCCGGAAAATAAAAAGACCGGACAGGCTGTTTGTGAGATACTTAGAAAGGAGGAAGACCGACACCATCGTGGACGACGATGTGGCCAAGGCCGATATCAACATCAGCACCCTGGTGCGGAGGAGCCAGTCCGACAAAACGGAGTACAGCGCCAAACTCAAAGGTAAAGCCACCCGTCACGGTCCCATGGCTCCGCGCGCGCCAGCCTGATCTCCGGGGCTGCCTGTGTCTGAGCGGCTGTCAGCAGGAGGTCGGGGAGAGACAAGGAGATTCCAGGACAGTGCTATTAAAACACAAGACAGAGAGAGCGAGAGGGGAATGAGGCCTGAGCAGGTGATGCTCAACACCTGTTGCGTTGTTATGTGCCAAACCTGGAGCGACTCCCGCGAGATGATGTCATACATGTAAACCGTGTACCAGCCTCAAACAGGATGGCAAGACGACAGGCCGGCAGTGGAGCATTTTAACCACATTACCTCGAAGGCACAATTTCGATTTAGCTGTGAAATTTGTGATGGTCCAAAGGGTCTCCTCGGGAAGCAAGATCAGATGCCAGATTTGGGGGGAAAAGGATGTAGAAGCACAGTACAGGTGGCCCCTGATGTGCCCTCCTCCCCTCCCCCCTGCAGAGGATGAAAACGTGCTGATTTTTCAATACCGCACCTCTCTGACCCAAAGCATGCGAAGGTCACATGTGACCTGTTTGTCAGTGCCTGCTCAGCCATGTGGGGCCGTTTGGCAGTATGCCAGCCGGCTTCCCCGAAAATCCGTCTGTTCCCCATTATCAGCCGCTGTTGCACTAAAAAAAATTTACAACATACCAGGTCACCATCCAGGACTCTCCAAAGATAAGTGGTCGTCATCAATTCAAGTCGAGGACTAGAAGTTTGCTGGTGGGTTTCACGAGGTTAGCAATACATACATGTAGTTCAGGGGACCTGTCAGCTGACACGCGCAGTGAGGATTAGAGAGGTGAAAAACCATATCGAAGGTTGAGTTTCACAGCTTGGTTTGTTGGTACAGTTACTGTATGTCTGTGTAACATGCTGTTATCGACAACAGGTTTTAGACTGCAAAAAAACAGCTGTGTATTGTACGTGAAAGCGTTTATGATCTGGGAACGCAATCTGTTGGTACAATTACCGATGCCTTGGACTTAACACAGCTGACCAAGAGCTGTGTCATCACAAATATTGACACATCCCAGGCTACAGAAAAGGGAAATGGCTTAGCTGTTCCTCACGTCTGCGAAACAGGTTGGTCGAGTCTTGCGTAGACACTTAAAACCTTACAAAAACGATTGATACAGGTCAGCTGTTCATATGTGTAGGACACTGCCTCCTTTCTGATGTATAGACCAAGGACAATAAAGGGAGCAAAGGAGAACGAAAACATACACTGGCAGACTATGTATTTGCACGGAGTACAGAGCAGCACCTTTACGCTCGGCTGGAGGGCTCCAGTCTTACACAAGAGTTGACTTTCGCCTTGCAGCGTCATACAGTAGTGATGCTTGCTTTCATCCCTCTGGCTTCCTGTTGAATACCGGGGCATTCCTTGTGCTGACAAAGGCTCTCTGGGGCGCCCGCGCGGTAGAGTGAAAGAGGCATGCACAAATGCGACTCTGTAGCCAGGCCAACATGCGTCCCGGTTAGCTTAGCTTAGCGACGAGCCGGCATTTTCCGAACCGATGGAAGGACAGGCCTGTCATTGTTGCCTTCTCCGCTGAAGGCCTGCTGTAGGATACTCAGTTTTTTCGGCTGGGGGGGGGGGTTGGTGGAGACATGTGATCTAGCCGTCCTTGTCCCACAGGCTTCCACTTCATCGTCTCAAAGGGCAGCTTGGTAAAAGACGTGTATCCTCTTTCATGGGAACTCCTGTGCATGGAATCAATCCCCTGAACACAAGTGGAGCTGCGCTAAATGGCTTTATTCACCGCCAAGTTATAATATTACCATATTCACTACAAGCTCGTCCTCAATATGCTCCCCCTCTATAACCTAGAGGTTTAATTTCACCAGTGGGGTGGCATTTAATGCCACCAGATGGAAGCTGTCTCAAGCGGGGGCGGCAGTGGGGGGCGGGGTGGGGTGACACTGGTAACACTTGTCATTACAGTGTTCGCTCTAGATATTGCAGGGAGGTGTGGAATACCATAGATGCAGTGATGTCGTCAGTAACAAAAGGACAACTTCAGTGTTATCTCAAGCGATGATCTTGTTTTTTCAGTGAGCAAATGTAACGCACTGATATTGGCTATTTTTCGGAGGATATGGATGTTGTTTTTAAGGACTCTATAATCAAGGGTAAAGGGCAGTCGCGGAAAACAGCTCATTTAAATTGGATTCCCTTATCGGACTCCTGCTTGCTTTCCAAAGCTCTAGGTCACGGTTGCAATTGATAGTCTCTGCCTCTGTTCCCCTAAGGGCTCCATGGACAGGTGGCCCATGTGATCTATCAGGCAGCATCATTTCCTGTCAGCCGCGACGCACTTCCGCAGCAGAACCCCTGCAATTAGTATCCACAGTGCTGATCTGAGCAGCCCTAAACTTCTGTGAAGTCCACTTGGGCAGGAATTTAGGAAATTCCCCCCCCCGTTTGGTCCTCCCCTGAAAAGTCTGCCCTTAAGAAAACAAAGTGCAAGCGAATGGCGGCGTTCTGAATTTGTTGCCGTGGGTGACAACGCCGCCTGTGGCTCGTGTCCAGGTGTTGAGGGGAGGCAGAGCGCCGCGTGTCGCCAGACAGGCCACAAAGCGACAAGGGATAGCACCCAAGCTGGAACGGGTGCAAAGTCCCAGCAAACCAGAATGCATTGCATCATCGAGTCCTGATTGGTTGCGTAACATGACACCGGGGAAAGAATTTGAGCTGTATGCTAATGAGGCACAATGAGGTCATTCCTGTTCCCATATTCACATCCCACCTTGACTCTTTGTAGTTACACAATTGATAAGAAGTCGATTACGAAAGTGCTACACCTGACTGTCATATTTAATTCAGAAGGTTTGAAAGTATTATGTATTAAGTAACTGTGTTCTGGTAGGGCGTGTGTCTGGTAGGACTGTGTGACACGTGTCTTCACACACCTTCATTGACTAACACTTACACTCAAGCAGGATGCTGTGGACAGTGAACTGGATCATGCATGTGCAGTTAGTCCTATTTAATACCACACAAAAGATCGTGTAAATGCTAACCATGGTCTCAGTGGAGAATCCGAACCAAATTAGGATGCATTATCCGTGGATAAGTGCTGGAATTACAGCAACCAAAAAAAAAAAAAGATGTTGATAGGCCAGACGGTGAAGCCAGAGAAGCGGAGTTCAGTCTATGTGTCGCCCATTTTCAGAAAAAATGGCACCCCAGCCCATGTCCTCCACCTCGTCCACCACTTCTCTGGACCTGGACCCGGAAGAGCAGCGAGACAGGAAGATGAGCAGAAGGTCGAAGGTCATTCAGGAGCTGTTGCAGACCGAGAGGGACTACCTGACCGACTTGGAGCTGTGCATCAGAGAAGTTCTCCTACCGCTGCGAGAAGCCCAGGTACCCTTCCGACATCATTAGAGCGTAAATATCGGCGACCCTTAGAGCATCCTTAGGGAGTTTTACAATTTCCCAAAGAATACAAATTATGTGCTTACTGGCGGCACAGTGATTCCCAGTTTGTGTGTGTGCTATTGAGTGCGGCCTTCTGCTGAAATGGATAACATCATTATTTTTGGTTATGACCCTGTCCCACATCTTAAATATGGTATCTGCTCATTATAATTAATAAGTATCGGATCCTTTAACAGGCAATGGATGGAGGAGCCAGATTGAGGATTAGCATTGACTCATCGGGGGGTACTGACCATATGGCCCCCCCCGCCCCCCTTCTTGGCTGCCCACCCTCCCCACAGGTGGTGGAAGTGGACCGTCTGTTCTCCAACATGGAGGCCGTGCGGGACCTGTCCGACAAGCTGCTGGGTGACCTGCGGGAGGCCATGGCCGAGACCGACCCCGAGGCGCAGGCCGTGGGTAATGTCCATCGACGAAGTTTCAAGTTTAAGAGGCAGCCGGTGTGGTAGAAATATTTGGAGAAGGAAAAAACAAATGAGAGGTATGCAAAGCCGGCCCAGTCATGTTTAACTGAGGAGTCGCTCTGTGTGTGTGTATGTGTGTATGTGTGTATGTGTGTGTCCGCAGGTGACATCTTCATACAGACCAAAGCAGAGCTGGAGGATGTGTACAAAGAGTACTGCTACCAGCACGACGACGCAAACGCCCTGCTGAAGTCATATGAGAAGGACGAAGAGATCAGGCAGCATTTCAGGAGCCGTGTCTTAGCTCTCAAGTAAGCGCTCAGCTAATTAAATACCTCTGGCTTTATCTCGGGAACTAAACCTCATAGGAAGAGTTGAAAAAGTATTTGGAAAAATATGAAAAATAAATTCCCCAAATGTCCAATGCTTTAAACATTTTGCGTAATATCTAAGCAGCATAGTTAGATCCGTTCTTTTTCTGTCTTTCACAGGAAAATATATGACCAGGAGTAAGTACTTGACCTATTACTGTTAAGTGATTAATGTGAAGTGGCCCACCTGACATAATTGATGGATTAAAGGATTAATGCTTCAGTGGTACTTGCGTCCTCTCTCTCTTCATCGAGGTATTATTCATCAGCTCCAAAATATGATTTATGGTTTGAGTAATGCCATCAGATGACCGTGTGGTCAGCTGAAGGAGCGTTGGCGGGTACGATATGAGTACTGCCACATTCCTGCGCAGTGCCACATCCACCCCTTGCTACGTTTGCAGGGGCAAGTCCAACCTGCTGGACATGGGCTCACTGCTCATCAAACCCGTGCAGAGGGTGATGAAGTACCCACTGCTTCTGGGCGAGCTGTGGCAGGCCACACCCGAGGATCACCCAGACCGGCAGCCGCTGGAGGAGGCCCTGGCCGCCGTCAAGGTCGTCAATATAAACATCAACGAGTTCAAGAGGAGGAAGGACATCGGTGGGTCTCACCCGGGGCTTCAGGATGGGCCGTGTTGTCAAGTCGCCTTTAATGTGTGCGTGAGGGCCCTGCCGTGGATTCGCGGTATTCCTGCTTTACCGCCTAAGTAACTGCCTGTGTGCTTTTGGCTGAAGGAGACCCCAACTGTGCCAGCCATAAATGAATCTGGGTAGAAGTGGAATCTCCTCCAAGACACTGTAAACTCGTGGTGGGCCGGGATGCGGGGAACCCAGCCGAACCGTCGCCACCATGCATGCAGAAGTCCAGGCGCTCTGTTTGGCAAACAGACCACACTCATTTATCGAGCTTCATGGCATGAATTTTCCGTGTTTCCCTTTACGGCACGTAGATCGGCGCCTTTTTAAGCGCAGATCCCTCCCTACCTCCCCCCGACACCGCAGGCGAGGGAACAAAGCCCATTCTGCTTGCCCGTTTTATCAATCCAGAGGCAACACCCCCCACCCCCGCTGCCGTTGCTTAGAAGCAATCTCGGTAATTACGAAGGAAACAATGGTGTGTACCTTGCCCATCATACTGAGGTGTGCGTGTGCTGTCCCTGCTCCCCAGTGATGAGGTATATCAAACCCGACGAGGAGGGGAACCTGATTGCAAGGCTGAACAAGTTCAGCATCCACTCCATCCGGAAGAAGTCTGACAGGCTGACCAGCTACCTTAAGATGCTTACGGGAGCGGAGCCGCTGGTATGCCTTCTCCTGTGACACGCATAGCTGAGTGCCCAGGCCTGCACTCGTGTCATGTGCCTCTGAGGAGACACCCTTTGGGACTGGCACCTTTTACAAAGGCGAGGTTCCACGCTAGCATTCAAAACCTGCCTGTCTTTTTATTATTGCCTGTCAAATACAGATACATTGGCAGGGTAATGGGCCCACAGAGCTGTTTGCTCTTCACCATTTGCTTATCGCAAGTGCCTTAGGAGACCAAAGGTTCAGCATCCGTTGGAGGTGGTGCAAGCCGCTTCTGAATGAGCCCCTGCCAGTGAGCTGGTTGAATGTTTAACTCCCCCCCCCCCCCCCATCCCAGGTCAAAGATGAAGCCTTTGATAAGGAGGAAAAGCTTTTCCGGAGCCTCGAGAAAGCAGTCAGGCTGCTGGTGAAGAACGTGTGCTGTTACCTCCACCACGTCCAGGTCAGACGTCAGACTCCTACATGGCTGATTGAGCTCGACTGACCCTTGTCTTGCGCCTATGGGAACATTGGGTATCTCCGATAAGGCCCCTATAACAAAAGAACAGACGGCAAGGTTGTGTGGATGTTAAAAGTCTTGGATTTAGAGTGACCTATGGTGTTTGAGCATGGACGTCATCCAAGAATACCTGCAATAAAAGCCTCCAGTCTGAGAGCTGTGAAACGTGCTACTTTCATTCTTGAGAATGTTTAATTTGAAACAAATATAAAGTAATTCAAAGGTATAAATCAGTGGGATAAACAAACAAACCACAAGTGTGTTTCAGCTCTAAAATCGATTAAAAATGGTTTGAACGTTGAACGAAGACGCATGAGACAAGCAAGTGAGGCTTGACCGACTGCTCTTGGTGTTCCTCACAGGAGATGACTTCTCTGGCCACAGACCATGCTCAGGATCTGGAGAAGATAATAGTGGATCCAGACAGGATAGGCTGCAATGGGTCTATCCATCGGAAGAATGGGATTAGTCCATACCGGCACTTTGTGAGTTTTGGCATTTTATGGTATCACGAATAAAATTTGTGGGTGTGCTTCTAGAAAATTCTTCCAAAAGTTTGTGGGTGTGCTTCTAGATAGTTCCAAAGGTTTGTGAGGGTGCTCCAATATGCTTCAAACAATTTGTGAGTGTGCTTTCGATTGTTCCAACAGTTTGTGAGTGTACTGCTAGAAGATGGTTTCAGCAGTTTGTGAATGTGCTTCTAGATGCTTCCAGCAGTTTGTGGGTGTGCTTCTGGATGGTTCCAAGGGTTTGTGAGTGTGCTTCTAGAAGATGGTTTCAGCAGTTTGTTTGTCTGCTTCTAGAAGATGGTTTCAGCAGTTTGTGAGTGTGCTTCTAGAAGATGGTTTCAGCAGTTTGTGAGTGTGCTTGTAAATGGTTTCAGGAGATTATATTTGTGCTTCTAGATAGATCTTTGCCTTGTGTCTTCAAAGCTGAAGCTGTAATAGGGCTATGAATGGCACACTGGGCCTATGTGCTGTTTCTCATTGACTGCTTCACATCAGCTGTCAAGTATGTACAAATCAAGCTGGCATCATGAAAGCATGCAGAATATGTGTTTCTCCCTGGCTTGTTTACATTTGCATGACTTCTCCTTTCTGTGAAGTGGTTTTGGGGGTGGGGGGTACATGGGTCATATGACATAGAAACACCAGCACCACTGTTAATACAGGTCACGCTCCATTCGGCATGGAAAAATTACCCAAGAGTCAGGGATGGAGGTTAAAGTTTAGCCAAAACCACAGGGCAGAAATGAGATAATCATGCTTTTATGACTTGCCGGTTCCTCTCAGTTGTCTTTAACGGAACTGTTATGGTCTGGTTAAGATATTTTGCTTGAGGAATGACAATAACAGAGCCCCTTTCTGGGAATCAAATCAACAACCTTCTGGTCCTTCATCACTATGGCCTCACTGGTATTTTTTATGAAAAGGTGTAATGCACAGGTGAGCAGTTTCCCAGAGCAGGCCGCAATTACCCAGTGTCCTCGCTGTCCTCCCACAGACGGAGAGTCTGGAGCGTTTGGTGCTCACTCCCCTGTCGACACTACAGGGCATGTTCCCTGGGCCCCAGAAGCTGATCCAGAAGCGGCAGGACAAGCTGTTGGACTGCTACAGCCGGCAAGAGAGGCCGGGTTCTGAGGAGCAGTTGCTGGCCCGGCGTGACTATGAGGCCCTCAATGCCCAGCTGGTGGACGAGCTGAAGCGCTTCAACTGCGCAGCACGGGCCATCCTGGACAACTGTCTCCACTGCCTGGTGGGCCTGCTCAGGGGCCTGTTGGACGCCTCCATGCAGAGGGTCCCCACCATGCAGCAGCTGCCGGTGTGTGGGGGAGAGGCGAGGCCTCACGAAAGGGCAAAGCTAAGAAGTTAGGGGTGTGGCTAACCAGATAGGGGGCGGGGGTTCTGGATTGGGTGGGTATCACAGAATGAGGGAAATCTTAAGAGGATAGACTTGGGTATGGATGGTAGGGAGATGTCCATACCAATACTGTGGGAACACTGTGCATGTTTATGGAGGTGGTGGTTCAGGGCTGATTTTGTTCGTACCAAACCTATGCCCTTGGGAAACGTTATTTCTTGAGACGGTGCCTAGAGTTGAACAATCTTGCTCTGTTTTTTCCCTTTTGATGGTAAACAGACACCATAGATTGACAGAGGTTCATCTCGGAAGCTCCAAACGGATTAATTTAATGTCTGTGGACTAACCTGCCTAATTTCAGTTCCATATCCCCCAAAAATCTACCTGGGGGGGGGGGGGGCAGATTGATACTGCCAACGCTAGTAGGGGTCCCATGGTGACATTTTGTTAGGGGGTCTGACACAGCTGGTCTGAGTTCATTCATTCATTCATTCATTCATCACCTATGCGCCTAGGCTCCTCTGTCAAACATCTGTGAAGTCCAAAGCAGCATCATGGAGGGCCTGAACAACCTCAGCTTTGTGAAGGACAACGCTCCCAGGCTCATGGAACGGAAAGTGAGCTTCGAGAAGCCGAAGAAGATATCGGTAGGTAGATGGGAAGCAGAGCAGTGCTGCGGCAATCCGGAACATTCTTGGGGGAGATTAGCACAGAGCCTAGCTGTGGGCTCGCTGATTGATTACTGTGGGAGGCACAGTGCCCCTGCTGTCTCCAGTGTACTCATATTAGATTCTCCCCACTTAGCTTCTGCCTTATTTAATGGGACAAATTAAAACTCAATTAATACGTGCCTGCCGAAGATGTCGCCCGCGTCAGCCAGCGCTGGTCGAAATGGAGCCTGATTTTCTAGATATCACTCCCTCAGGACCAGTGGTGCGTGGGAGGGGTGGTTGCTAACGACCAATCAGCTCCTCCCCCGGGAGGGACAGCCCCCTCCTCCTCTGGGGCTCATTAGCTGTAACCCTGAACTGCCCTCGCCCCTCCCCCCCCGCAGCCTCCGGAGGTGGCCAGGCAGACAGAGGTCCACCGCACCGGGCTGCTGGCCTCCTATCCTCTGGACCGGATGTACCAGCTGAAACGCAACTGCAATGCGTGTCAGGAGCAGGACGTCAGCTTGCTGGAGGGTGAACTGGTGGCCCTGTTGGAGGACCAGGACCCCCTGGGCAGCAGCAGCCGCTGGCTGGTTGACACGGGAGGTGAGTAGGATCTCCCTCTCCAACACCTGGAGCCGAATGGGTGTGTGGAGTCCCAGAATAGCAGGAAGTTGTCCCTGTTGTTAAACTGTACTTGTGGTTCCAATTACATTTAAGTTATTTAGTTGAGACTTTTATCCAAAGCGCTATATAGTTGAGAAAGCAGTCAGCCAGTCCTGAAGCAGATGAGGGGTTGAGGTCCTTGCCTTTGCTCAACGACCCAATGTTGAAATTGTCCTGCAGACCCCGGGACTTGAACCCAGCAGCCTTCCATTCACAGGAACAACATCCCAACCAGTTGAGCCACACACCGCCCCCCCGGTTAAGGTTCCTTAATGTTCCTCGTCATAGGAAAGACATCATGTGGCATCATGGTAATTTAGCGAGTAGGTTAGTCCGCTACAGGCATGAATCGGGCCCGGCTGCCTTGTTTATAAACGGGCCGCGGGTTGGCAGATCATCTGAGACAAACGACCGTGCTACAGCCATCGGTCTACTAGTGATGCATGTTCAGGTTCCCGGTGACATCAAGTGTTGCATAACATCCCCTCCCCCCCATTCTCACACTCTCCCGGGGGCCCGATGACGTGCAGGTGCTTGGAAAACAACATCAGCAGCAGCAATAACACGAGCACCCATCTCCCGCGGGAATAGCAGCGGCATAACGGGGCTGCATCTCGTCGCCGGGGCTCCTTTTATGGATGCGGAGGCCACGCCCCCTTCTAAAGAACGTGGAACTGTAGCCATAGTCCGTAGGTCCTGATCACCGTGAGTGTCGGTGAGCTGAATGCTGTGTCAGTAGTCCGTCAGTTCGCCGCGAAGTCGTCAGCATTCTGCATATGAATTCAGCCATGGCCCTGCTGGTGTGTTGAGTCACTCTCTGGACCTAACGCCCCCCCCCGCCCTCCCCCGCCACGTGCCGAACACTGCGTTTTTTGCGAGAGGCTTGACCTTGACGGAATAGGGCACCTGCTACAAGAACACAACCCAAACGACCTTGAGGGGTGGGAACACACCAACCGCCTGAACAGTCTAGAAGTGAAACTGCAGCGGAACGACTCAGATAAACAAATGATGTAATGTGGCTGTGGTGGTGGAGTGGGGAGATGAGTTTTATGGTTGGCTGGGATGTGTGGCCTCTTCCCTGTTTCCTGGCTTGCAAGCGACACAAAGCGGCTTTTCATATCCACCCCTCCCCCACCCCCAACAAGTCGTTCTTTGTACTTCGTCGCAGGTGCACAGGGCTATGTCTACTCAACCTTTCTGAAACCTTACAACCCCACGAGGGACCGGGCCGGGGCACGGCCCGAGGCCGCCGACGACTTCGACAACATCAGCCTATTCATTTCTGCCGGCACCGGCGGTAGCCGTACCAGCATCAGCGGCAGCGTCAGCACGGGAAGCCTGCGTGGATTTTACCTCGATACTGTCGATGACGCTCCTACCTCTGATGGCCTGCAGGGGGAGCCAGAGGCCCCAGAAGACGAAAATGTCGAAGACCAACAGGTGAGGGAATTATGTGGGGCCACAGACCTCAGGCTCTAAGACCTCAGGAAAAATGTCTGCAGTCTCTTCCTAATCTGTCCCACGTGTATTTAAATCAATTTTACTAGCTATCATCGCTGTCATCTTTTTTAAGTTTTAGAGAAGACATTTCAGGTGTTTGAACACATTCTGTATCTTGAAACAGCGCCATCTAGTGACAAAAGGTTGCTGCTGCAATAGCACCATTGTGTGGTGTGCTGATCAGAGGGCTATTTCCTGGTCTGTGTGTGCAGAATGCCAGATTAGAAGCCATTACCACTGCTACCAGGAGAGCAGTGCAGGGGAATTCTATTATTAGTGACATTTAGTGCTTGTAAATTAAATGGGAAATTGAAAAACATAGCTCCTGATCTGGAAACTAGGTATTTATTGCCAAAGTAGCCTGCAGCAGTAGGTTATAGGTTCAAAGCTAAGGGTGGGCCTCATTTGTACCCTAAAAATGAGGCTCGTGACACAAGGAACTTCAGCGAAAGATTCAGCATCGCTTGCAAATGAAGTGTCGATACTGTGACCATCCGGGAGTCAAATTAGCATCAAAACAAAATTAATACGTAATCAGATGAGCAGATTTACATGTGGAACACCAGGTGAGGTTTCACCGCCATTTAAATGATGACTTCAGTTAGGAGACGAAGCTACCCTCCCCCAGAATAACCTAGGCGTGCCTCTGACGCCCCCTGCCTGTGTGTCCCTTGTGTCGCAGTTTTATGCCGTGTACGCCTTCCAGGCGCGCTGCTCGCAGGAGCTCACCCTGCGGGAGAACCAGCACGTGCAGATCCTGCGCTTCTGCGACCTGGGCGGCAATAAGGAGTGGTGGCTGGCCGAGGCTGAGGGTCAGCAGGGATATGTCCCGGCCAGCTACCTGGGCAAGATGTCCTACGCATAGCACAAGCCCCGGAGAGCGAACCGCGGCCAGTGGCATTTGGCGGCCAGCAGGGGGCGTGGCAGTTAAAGGTCTCAGAACGAACTCTGCTGCTCTGCCCCCAAGTGAAGTACATTACCTGAATCGTTCAGGTAAATCATCATCTACAAAAATGGTTAAAGCATGAAACGAGAAGGTGTGTTAATCACTGTGAAAAACAATATTAACCATAACTTGACCCCATGCCCAATAAATGATTATGGAAGGGGGATGAATGGATGTATGTGTAATCCTCCTATGAATATTCTAGGTAAAGATGGGCACCCAGGACTCCGTATTTAACACCTGCAGTGTTTCATTGATTATAATGAATGTCACAGATGTCTATAAAAAAAAATATGAAGTAGATGTACAGCAGATGTATTTTATCAGAGTTAATATTCATATTAATTATTAGAGGATTTAAATTTATACAGAGATAAATATATCCTGGCAGCATGTATATTTTATAAAAGGTTTTATGCAGTGATGAATAAAGATCTATTATGGATCGAAAGTGTGAACGAGAGGCTGACGGTGTGTGGGGAAACATTCCGGATTTTTCTAATTACCATCTACTTGAACGGCTGCTATGGTGTCGCGTACGACAACGCATCCCGTTAACCCATCAGAGACAAAGTGGTAAGAATTTCCCTAAAGACATTCAGGGAGAACAGTCCAGTGTATCCTTCAGGGACAAAACACGTCCATCCCAGACTACACCATAATTAGCAAAATTATTGTCATTTCTATATTTAGTCAACATGGAAATCCTTTAGTGTCCCCCCCCCCAGAAATGGATTACTGATAAACAATAAAAATACTTTTTTTGACAATCAGATGAGGAATGTATTTCACCAAGTCAAATGTAAGTAGACACAAAGGTTTTGTTTGGGGTTAACAAATGCTATCAGCTAAAGAATAGGGTCTGGAAAATTAGTGTTTCTCTTTTATTACATAAAACTAAATTCTATCAAAGTAAAGCAAATAGAAACATGGACACAGCACCTTTCGCACTGGACCTGACACGGGTCGAACCACAGTGCACAGATCGATCGTGATGAATTCTGCCGGTTCGGGCACACTTTCAAGGAGGGGGGGATGCCTCGTGGCCTCAGGAGGGCAAAGCCACGGGTGATCTTGGCGATGATGCGCCCAGTCCAGGCTGTCTGGAGGAGGGGGTGGCGTCCTTCAGAGCGAAGGAGGCGGCTGCGGACCTGCCAGACAGGGAGGTGGACAGGGGCGCCCGGCTCAGTCACAGTCTCTGGTGCTCGGCGGACTGTTGGAAGGGTGGGGAGGGGGGTGGGTGAGGAGAAAGATAAGGATGGATTACACTGAAGGCAAATCTCCACCAGATGAAGCACAGCACCTGCCCCCTGGTGGCAGATAAGCGGCACAGACCTAAGGCCACGTTGGACTAGGCCTCAGGCCATCGATAATCCTGGACCAGACCCGGTTCAGAGAGCTTGCCGGCTCCATCACAAGCCGCCTGTGCCGATCAAAATCACCCACAGGCAGACAGACCTGGACTTCCATCTCCATCCCAGCCGAGCTCCTTTACCAAAAGCAACACATGCAGGCAAACCTCCTTTGTGCACTTCGGGTTCTTTAAAAATAAAAAAAACGGGTTCTGGAACCCAGGAGGACTGTGACTGACGTTGCCTTTGTCTCCTCTACCGCACCGCCTGTTAGCAAGAACGGCCACAGCACAACCCGGCCCCCTGAATGTGAGTGAGTTCTCTGTGGAGGTGTGTGCATCGCTTCAGACATCCTACTTACAACCCAAAACGTCTAAGAAAAAAAAACACTAAGGCTGCAAAAGAATTCCTTCTGTGTCTTAAAGGTTGAATTCCTTCTGAAGTCAGCATTTTAGATGGAAGTCACTTACCTGACGGTCTTAATAAACAAGGTAAAAATAAGGTACAGTACACCTCCGGCCCCTGCCAGGTTTCTCTGTGCGTTTCTTCGCCCGAATTCGTGCGACTATGTTTACAAACAGTCGTGTGCAGTGTTACACGCACCCCGGACACTGACGGGGGGGTGCTCCGTTCTCATTGAAAGCAGCTTGCCTCTGCTGTCCTCGTCACACTGAGACATGGTGTCCTCCGCCCTGCTCGGAACCCCCCCAAAAGAACGGCAGTCGCGTTCTTACAGAGAGCCTTAACAAAACAAAAAAAAGAGGGCGGCTGAAGTGTTTAGCACAAAGGATCGCAGAGGAATCCCTTGCTGTGATCGGAGCAGCGAGTCAGACGCCGTATTTTAGAACACTCCCAGTATGAAGGCGGGGGAGGGAGGGGACACACATAGAAACGTCATTCAATTGTTAAAAAGATGAAATTTATTTAACTTTTGAGAAGAAGGGGAAAAAAAAACATTTTATTTCCTAAAACAGAAGAGGAGAGCGTACAAAGCTGCCTTCAAGGGAGCGGATTCTTTTGGGCAGACCGGGACACGGGGGTGGGCCTGGGGGGAGAGCAGCATTCAGACGGATTCAAGTATGAAATGGACCGGAGTTCCGCCGTCGTCATGGACGCCGTTTTACATAGCGACGGGCACCATCATCTTTTGATCTTTCTCTGTGCTGCTTTCTTTTTGACCATCTGAAGGCGTTTCATGGCATTGACCTGGGACTCCTGGGAGGTGGGCGCCTTGCCCCCCGCCTGGGACTCCGCGGTCACCTTCGGCCCGCTGCCCCCGGCCCCCCCGCTCCCGGTGGCCTCGCCGGATGGGGCGGCACTGCTGGAGCCCAGTGAGCCCACCTTGTTGCCGTCGGTGGCAGACCCGCGGGTCAGGCCCGGCTTTCCCAGTGTCAGGGGCGGCGGGGGCTTCAGGGGGGTCGCGGAGGAGCCGTTGCCGCCACCCGCCATTTTGGCGCCAAGGCCCGACTTGGCCCCGGCCAGGCTGGAGAGCCCCACTGGCTTCTGGGCCGAGGAGGCCGCCTTCCCGCTGCCACTCTGCGCCGACGAGCCCAGCTTGGATCCGCCAGGGCCCGCTTTGGCCCCGAAAGCGGCCCACCCACTCAGACCACTGGCGGCAGGCAGGGAGGAGCTGGCGCTGGAGGGGGCCACGGAAACCGCGGCAGAGGCCTGTGGGAGCCAGACAGGACGAACACGGTCACCTTGGTAACTGGTCAAAATGGTGCTAATTCAAGCCATCCTCCCCAAATGCAGATGGGGCTGATCACCTTGACCTCGGTCCTCTTGAACGCCTGGAAAGTGCTGGCTGTGTCCTGTTTGGGCTTAACGTCTGGCCTTTTCACCAGCGTGTCCTTCACCACAGGGGCTGCGGACACGATGGCCGGGGCTGGTTTCTGAGGAGGCTTCTGGGTCTTCTGGGCCTGAGCGGGAAGGAGGGAAGGAAGGAAAGTAAATAAACAAACAGACAAACGAATGAACAAACAAACCAACAAATAAAACAGAAAATGCAACGTGGACGGTCACCACAGCGGACCGTCACCTTAGACTTCTACTTATGCACCAAACCATCGAACCCAATTCCTCCGAAGAGAGAGGAAAGGGGAAAAGAGTGACGACAGAGCAGCAAGCAAATGCGCAGCGCGGTGGCGGAGTTTGGAGAAACCGGGAAGAGGACCTACCATGCGCTTCATCTGCCGGGTGCAGCGGGCGCAGTACCACACCAACCGCGGGTCGTTGACATCCTTGTCTGTCACCTGCGGTTTGTGGCAGTCCTGGTGATAGAGGTTGTGGCACTCCTGACACTCGACGAGCTGGTTCCCAGAGGTGACCGTCATCTGCCTGGAGAAAGAGCGGACGGTGTTATAGGATACTTGGATATCCTGGTATCCGCAGCACTTAGAGATACACACCTGCACACCACACAAGCCAGACCCATCTCCATGGCGAAGTCGTCCGCACTGGTCTCGTCAAAGCTAGACAGGTCCGGCACGGGCAGGTCCTTGCTAGTCTGCACCGTGACAGGGGATGCACGGTTCTCTACCCTCTCCAGACGGGGTTTCTTTGGGGGGTCGGCAGTGTCAACGAGGTCAACCTTCAGCTAAAGTGAAAGTGAAGCACACAGTCGCCCAGTGACTCAATGACAGTAGCATTATATTATTATGCAGCTCAGCAAACAGAAAGAAGCCATATAGCGGCACCATGGAAAGAGGCTTAGACTCCCCCAGTCCCCCATCTGAAGCATATACCTTCTCTGATGCTCTTTTTTCACTCTCTTTTTTGCTCTTCTCTGAGCTGCTGGATTTGCCGCTACTGCCGATTGAGGAGGAGCCAGCGGAGGAGGACTTCAAGTCCTGCTTGCTCAAGCTCACCTTAGCGACGGACACCTTTGCGATTTCCATATCCTGTTAGCATGAGAACAGCGGTCGAATCCCAGTGAGTCCGATTACATGTCAACCCGCAATGTTACAAAGAACAGCGGAAATGATGCAGCGACGGTGGGCCTAAAATCGAGAGCGTACTTTCTGTGAGATCCTGTAGCTGCTGTCACTTCCTCTTGCCAAGGACTCGTCCAGCAGAGCCTTGAGTTTCTCCGCTGAATCTTTGCTTTTCGAATGCAGGTATCCCAGACCTTTCAGGAAGATCGGGTCCAGCTCCAGGTTTACAGTGGCGGCCATGATCCCCGTCAGCTGTCACGCGGAACACGGGGTCTTATTTATTATCATCAAATACCATATGACACCATAAAAATTGCATTATCAGCATTATTAGCATATTATCAGCAAGAAAACAACTTGTAAAATGAACCAAAAAGATGTGCATCGAGGAAACAAAAGGTATTATCAGTCATTTTCACTAGAATGAAATTATAAGGAAACTGAAATATTTTCCTCTACTCTAGTTCGTTTATACATCATATAGGACTAACACTTTGTTCTCAACATTATAAACGTAACATTTATTAGTATATCTAAGCTTGAAATATGAAAACAAAACTAACAGATAGACAGTACCGAGAAAACCGCATTTTAATCGCTAACAAACGCGCAAATATGGTGAATTCTCACCCTCGATCAGCATAGGATAAAAATGTATTCAAAAATCGACCCACGCCATCCTTCCGAGTATTTTAATTAATGTTTCATTAGACAGCTTTCTCTGTATTTTCCGCAGCATAACATCTGCAGGAACTCCTTTAGAAACAGAGAAAGCTATCAGTGACGCTCCGCAGTCCCACCATTAAATCCGTCCGCAGAGACAACCTTACCTATACAGTATTGCTGTTATGTGACATAAAACAATTTTAATAAATTAAATGTAAATCATTAATTCAAAAAATAACTGATTTTTCTTCTTCTTTTCATAGAGATTTAATATAGTGAAATATTGTGTCTGTTGATACGCGGTTTTGTGGACAGACGAGCGGCTTTCGTTGTGACACCAGGAAGTTCTGTAAGACCGGCGTGAGTGTTTTGAAAGTGCAGTGAGAGGTACGTCGGCATCGTGAGTATAAGTAGTATGAATAACCTGAAGTGTCACATTTAAACCAGGGTTCCCAACTTTATGCAGCTGGCTGGCGTGAGATTTTCACTTCGAGACACATTTACATATATGTAAGAGTTTTATTACCTTGCAAATAGTCAATAGGGTTTGCAAACTACCCCAATGCTTTCGATATAGCTAATCTTAGGTTTATAATAGAATAATATAGATTTGCTGTAAGATTTCATGCGTGAGCGCGAATGTTACGCCAGGTTGGTGAGAGTTGGCAGCCTTGATTTAAACGCAGTTTCTGGATAACAGGTTGATATCGATCAAATCACCCCACGCAATCTTCGAAATTTTGTGCTACATTTAATTTATTTACGTCACGCTATAAACTTTAGATACGAATTAAATGATTCAGTGGTGGTTCTTATAAGTTTTATATTATGACTCTCAGTTAGAGGAGCGCCATTAATCAGAATTTACTAACCTGATGCAGAATTATTAATTTAGTTTCAGTATGTATTTAAGTCAGCTTTCTTGCCATGCTTGTTGTCCTGTTAATTAATAAAGATTAGCCCGCTGGCCTGGATAGAGACCCCCTGTCTTGACGGCACCACGATGCACCATGCGGGAGAAAAGCAGGAGCACCAGTGTCTCTTCCTGGAAGTTACCGGCCGCAGCGAGGAGTCCGTCCTCCCTCTGCACTCTTCCATCGTGTTGTTCCTTCTCTCCTACTGCGAGTGCACGTCCTTCCGTCTGTTCCTGGTGGCGGGAGACGGGCAGCCATGGAGCGGGCATATCCCGACTGGCTTAGGCGCCGTGGAAATCCGACGGGAACAGATGCCGTCACTGGTTAGGAGCTGCCGGCTGCCCGCCGTGTTGGATGCGGACGGCGGCTTCTGTCGGGCCGGTTTGGCCGTGGTGCTGAGACACATCCTGCACCAGGTCTGTGAGGATGAGCCCCTCCGGAGGGACATGCAGGCGCTGTTCGGGTTCAAGAAAACCTGCTTTAAAGCCTGCGCCGAGGTACGGAGCTGCTGGGGATAACCTGGTGCCTTGATTAATATCGGATGTGCCTTTAGTAGAGGGTTAAACTAAAAGGAAACCCAGCGGAATGTTTTGACGCTTTTTTTATTGTGTTAAAATGCGTAAATGAAATTCACTTTATTTTATTCCGTGTCCTCTTCTATATTGCTGTCATATAAAAACGGACTATAAGCTCTTTGAGTGGTAGTCTTACTCATTTTTACTGACAGCAGTTACATTTAGATTCTGATTAAAAGCAGAAGTGTGGGAGCAGTCCCGGTTCAGTTCCATGGTAAAGAGTAAGGCAGCTGGGACCCTCCAGAGATTTTAGCTTTCACCACTGGGGGCACCAGGAGGCAACGTGGCAATTAAGGGCAGGGATCTGTACTTGGAAGGGGTGCTGTTGTACTCTCCAAGAATTTCTCCAAAGAAATATACAGCTGTATGACGGGGTAAAGCTCTGTGAACAGCTTCGGAGAGAAGGGCAGTTCAAGAAACTGAATGCAATGCAATTTTTTTTTGTATACTGTGTGAGATGCTTAAACACCACTCTGAATCCTGGAGGTTAATTTTCAGTTCCTTGCACAGAACTGATATTCTGTCACTCTGCTGCCCCCTGCAGGTGAGCCAGTGGACACGGCTGTGTGAGCTCAGCATCCCTTCCGCCGTGGAGGAGTTCCTCCGCTCTCCGGGAGGGCCAGACTCCCTGGTGCCTGCTGCCATCCTGCACCTGGAGCGGAAGCTGGGTGAGCCCGTCAAGGTGCACAATGACGACAAGATTCGGCGGCAGAAGCTGCAGCTGCAGCAGCAGGAGGGGGAAGCGGGCCCTCAAGAGGCCTCTGCATCCGGGCCCCTTCCCAGCCAGGGGTCTGACGGACTGGAGCTCAGGGCCGCTTTGGCCAAGCTGTCGGTGGACGCAGTTCAGACTCCAACCACCAGGGGGCCCTCTGACATCAGGAAAGTGAAGACCACCAAGCTGCCCCCTCTGGAACATGTGTTTGCGGAGGGCTTGTATTTTACCCTTGCTGACCTCGTTCTCATACCTTGCGTGCACTACTACTTAGTAAGTTCACTGGAATTTTTAACTTGGTGAATTTCAATAATTACAAACAATTTATGAATTTTGCTGCACGCGGAATCCTATGCATATATAATCTCATTAACGATTGCTTTATATTGCATGCCATAAAAATGCACATACTAAAATGTCATTAGCATAATGCCTGAAGCAGAGCAGCATTGCTGTTTTCTAGCAGAAGTACTGCAAGGCTGAAGATAAAACCTTTATTATGACAGCGTGCGAGAGGACTCCACTTCAGCGCGGCTGTTTGTGTGAAAATGAGCGTTTCTCAGCATATTCAGATGCGTGAGGCAGGAAGAGTGAGAGATTTGGCAGGTCGTATTTATATGGTTGAGAAGACGTCCTGTGAAGCAGACTGTGATTTTTCCCGGGTATTTTGGCCCATGAGTTCGGTCTTCTCTGCCGCGGAGACAGTTTGGTGGAGGCTTTGTTTGTCGGGAGTTTAGAGGGGTGGAGGGACACCTGTGTGAAATATCAGGTCATTTCCAGCTCCACCCATCCATGTCCTGACCGTAATAACCGCTGAGCCTGGGTGCCGACTAAATTTGAACCTTCCTAACAAGGGAAGGAAGTAAGTGTAGCAAAAGAATCTAAAAGGAAGCATTATTTTATACGATTTCCTTATTTAGTAGATGCCTTTATCCAAAGTGATGTACATATTGAAAGCGGGGTCATGCAGTTCTTGGAGCATTTGTGGGTTTAAAGCCCACAAAGGTGAAATTACTCAGCTGACTCTGGAGTTCAAACCAACAACCTTCTAATCAACAGGCGTAATGTGCTAACCCAATGCACCACACACCACCCTCCGTTATACATAATCTTAAGCAGAGGTTAAGGCTGCTCCATTACTTCCAAATTGGGGTCAGTCCCGCCCCCCCAGGACGCTTAAAGAAGGATATCTTGTGCAGGAACAGTTGTGGCAGGTGGCATCAGCTTGGGTGGCTAATTTGTAATTGGATGTTAACGCTGATGGGGCGGGACAATTAGGAATAACTGACAGATTTTATGGAGCCGATAAGCACCTACAGAAATGGTTTCCCCTTTAATTCACCGTAAATAGCATGAACCAATCAAAGGGATCCAACCGGGCGGCTGGATCTGGCCCGAGGGCTGCTAGTCGACTAGCTTTAGCGTCGGGAGTGAATTTATCGCATGCCGGCTAATTAACTAGCCGCCTCTTTCTATGGGGATTTCAATTTGGGCAAGTTGAGCGAAACTGCAGTTTGTTTTGAGACTGGGCAGATGCGGCGTCCAGGTTTGTCCCGTGAGATGCCTGCACACTTGGAGTTACACCATTAGCATCACCCGTGTTGAGTTCCTCCTCATGAAGTTTACTCTCCCTGAGCTCCCAGCCCCTCACTGAGGATATGTGTTTTTGGCCCACAGCGTGCCCTACAGAAGCACGGCGACAGCAGCCCGGCCCGGCTCCCGCTCCTGCACCGCTGGTACCTC
The DNA here is from genome assembly GCF_023856365.1 of Brienomyrus brachyistius. NCBI lineage: Eukaryota > Metazoa > Chordata > Actinopteri > Osteoglossiformes > Mormyridae > Brienomyrus > Brienomyrus brachyistius. Next base: position 343,431 of record NW_026042322.1, read on the forward strand.
CGTGTCCAGGAGGTCCCCGGGGTGCGCAGGGCCGCTGAGGCCTGCGGGATTGCTCTTCTCACCCCGCAGGCCCCGGTGTTTCCAACCCAGGCAGAGCTGTTGCAGCCTGGGGAAGAGGAGCAGGAAAGCAGGGGGGCGGTGCAGGCGGCCTTTGTTGGAGGCCCGAGGCCTACGATGACCAAGCTTAAGGTAATTAAACAGTCCACATGGGTGCAGAGGCCGCCGTCTCCGTAACTCGTGTTCTGGTCCAGTAAACCTGACACTGTAAAGATTTATATTCTCAAAAGCAGCACTGCAGTTATCTCAGTAATGGCATTAAGCAGGACCTTGTGTCCCATTACCAATGCTCGCATCCAGCTCGGCTCCGTATGGATAGCAGCCTTACCGCTGTGAAATTGGCCGGCTTTGATGGAATTCGCCTGCTCTCTCTTACGTCGCCCATATCTCTGAGTAGTCTGTCTGGAGGGGGACGCTGTCATACTGTCCGTGCTCTGGGGGGGGGAGTTTATAGCCGGGACACACACTTTTTTTTGCTGCATTTTTGCCTGTTTGTTTGTATGAATGAATTTTGTTTTTTGTTTGTATGAATGATGAACATGGAAGCAAAAATGGAACCATATGCGAAGCTTGACAGCTCATAATCCCGCAATGTTGACACCGAGGTCTAACAGTGATTGGTGGGTCTTCAGCGTTGGGTTCGTTTGGGGGCTATAACTGAACAGATGTAGCTGCTCCCCCCAGAAGTCCCCAAATTACCCTCTTGTTCTACATCCCCCCACTTTAAATCCCTGAGTTTATAAATTGGCGTTTTTTGGGGGTCCCTGTGGCTGCCGTGAGTGGAAAGCCCCCCCCTCGCCCCTAGTGGTATCCCCCCTAAGCATCATTTTTTCCGTCCATCGCCCCAGATGAGTGATCGCTGCATTGCTTGTGCTTCGTGTCGCAGCTGTTCCTGCCGGCATGGCCAGTTGGCGTACCCCACCCCCCCCCCCCCCCCCCCCAGGCGAGTGGCCTGTGACTCTGGATCCGCATCCATCTCGGTTGCTGTCCAAACAGCATGCCCTCGTCCCAAACAGAAGAGGCAGAATGACTTTTAATGACCAGATTGTATCAGAAGCACGTCTTGGTTTCAGAACCACCTTAATTCTGTGCTTTGCTGTGTGAGAAAAATGTATTACATTATGCTCATTTAGCTGCTGCATGGGTCAGACAGTCCCAGTAGCAACTGGGGGATTAAGGGTCTTGCTCAGGGGCCCAATGGTCACTCAACCAACCCTGGGATTTGAACCAGCGACCTTCTGATCACGGGCCAAGTATCCTTATCTGCTGAGTTTCATACTGTCTGTGGTGGGTCAAAAACATTTTGAGATCTAAGACCCTACTGACAGAACTTGGCTTTTGAACATAGTATCGTAGATTAAAAAATGTTTTGAGTGCAACGCATTTATTACAAACTGAATTGCACAATTTAGAACAATTTACTGTACGATTCCCAAATTCCGTAGCTGGGTTGAAAAGTTCAGCACCCTGTCTAACCAGAGATGGATGGTGCCCTAGCTACCCACCCCAAAGTCCGTTTATAGCCCATCTTGGGCTTTTGAGGATGCTTGTGAGATGTCGGGGAGGCAGGACTTGGTGGGCTTTTGTTCTGCCTAGATTTATCGTGCAGTAACCCTTCTAATGGGTGCCGGATCAGAATGCCGCTCGTTGACGGTTCCAAGAAGCCTGCTGTACAAACAGTTTTGGTGTTCAGGCTGTGATTTGTGCGGTCCTGGGAAGTTTCTATGGTAACGACTGTGCCTTTTGTGTGTGTGTGTGTGTGTGAAACGTAGGAGGGTGGCGTCGAGCCCATCTTCTCCCCCCATCCCTGCCCATCATGGAGCCTGGACTGGGACCGACTGCCGGCGGCTGTCAATCCCACAGAAGGTACCGGCGCCGCTGGGGTTCTCGTGGCAGAGGGATACGCACCAGTCCCACACGCTTGTGACTTAGGTCTCGCCTCGAGAAGTCGGTATTAAAGGAGATTACTGCTCTGGTCTGGTTTTCCGTTGGGCTGGGAAATCACTGGGTGTGTGCAGCAGCGGACCGAAACGCAGCGGTTTTTAATGTGCCTTGGGGCCGCATATGGTGGATTTATAGGATCGTTTGCATACGCGCGATGGCCGGGCATTATTTCTGATCTCAGTGAGCACCCCCCACTCCCCCGAGGGTCTGTGTTGAGGCAGCCACGTGTTGGACACGTTGGGAAACAGCACTAGTGCAGTTCCAGGTGTTTCAAGTCAGACATAAAATATGTCTCTCCAGATGTGGGACAATTCCCCCCTCCCCATTATTGCCGGTGAGGGAGACAGTAGCAAGTGCCCCTCAACACCCCTCCTCCCCCATGAAGATGGATGCATTTTTTGGCCCCGTGACCTTTTCTCTCGTCACGGCGGTGGCTGAGAAATGCAGGGGCCCCTGGAGAGTGACCCCGATTGAGCGACGGGTCGCCTGGTTACGCCCTGAGCGTCAGCCAGTCGCTGTCTCAGCAGAACGGCGCCTGGAGCCGCGGCTCGTTTGCCAGCGATGTCTCCCGGGGATCGAGTGTCACGTGACTGAAGGAGTAAGGCAGCCATTCCACTGCTGTAAAATGTAAAGTTAGCCGATGCTGCCCTGTACCTCCAGTTTCACCCAGGTAATGACTGACAATATAGGCAAACCCCTAACCATGAATGGACCGTGCCACCCCTAACCATGAATTCATTATGTCACCCCTAACCATGAATGAACCATGTCTTCACTTCCGGGTTGTGTCAGGCTCCATCAATCGCTGTCCGATGCATGTCAAACTTCGATTTAGAGTAAGTTATGCTGAACTTTTGTACGGGGATGAGCTGTTCTCATGGGAAGGTCTTATAAGGAGTTTGCCGTAATTGGTGTCTGGATTTCCAGAAAAGACTATAATAAATAGGGTAGAGACCTGTTGCAAAGGTCCATGCAGGAAATGTAATGGTAGTTTTCAGGTGCTAATATGACGTTTGTAGAAACTGATGCTGATATTTCAGTCTCTACCTGGTTCTCCATCTCCAGTGGTCTGCGTCTGCCTGTAGGTGTGTGTGTGGCATCCCATTTGGGTCTTTGCTGTTTGGTCCCTGCTACGGACCCGTAATTGAATAAGATGAGTATTCAGCACAGACACGCTCAAAGGCTTATATAAATATGAGCAGGCCTGCCCATGTCATCAGCAGCCTGTTCATATCAACTTGTGCTTAAATTAAACATGTACAGTGGTTTTTCTCTACCCTGGGAGGAAGACGAGTAATGTTCACTAGTTCCTTTCGCTATTTAAAATGTCCCAAATCTCGCATTTAAGTCTCCCCAAAGCACTCGAATTGGTAACACGATTTGGCGGGACAATTATAAGGGAATGAGTCATGCACAGCCTACAAGGTTTCCTTAGAAGGAAGGAGCCCCCCTCCACCCCCCCCCCCAAGCAAATTGTCACGCTGGTATCTCTTGTGTTGTGGCCCGTTGGTAATTAGTATTAAAGGAGGCAAGATCCGGCCGGTTTGTACCGATTCTGTGTTATGGATCCTTCAGTCTATCTGTGTTCCCATCTCTTTCGCTCCCAAAGGGGCCCAGCAGGTGTTACCCTCCCTGTGAGTTGGATTGTGATGGGGTTTCCTCACATTTAAATGCCACACCGGGAAGTATGATGTCCGTGACTGCTGGATGGGGAATGTGGACCACCTGTTCTCATCTGAGAGGGTAATTTTATCACCTAAAGCAATTTTGCATACAGGTCACTAAATAGCTAAACCACACAATATCATGCGATAATGTGCTGTTAGTTGTCGCCATTATGTTGGCATGACTTTAGCATTTAGGCTAACTTGGCTTAGCAGCAGGAAGGTCTCGCCATGAGTTTTGCGAAAACCAGTTTGTTCAGGGTGGGTGGTTGACCTCTGATCACCAGTCACATGGGGGCAAACGCTATACTTGGTTAGTCACGCCCCTGACTAACCGCTGTGTCGACTGCAGCAATCGCTGGGCGTTCCTCGATTTCGCTCTTAGGTCATTTAATCTGGCTCGTTGAGGGCTGTAATTGTAAGATTTAAAGATGCCAATAAAACGACTCTGGTGGAATAGGGTTCTGGATTCTCCCCCCCCTCCTCAGTAGTTAATTGGTACTTTGTTTTATGTCTTTTGTTTTCCTTATATCTGCCAACGACTCCCTCACTCGCACTCACTGGTCCCCCCTGAATCTTAATAAATGCAGGCTTGGTGGGAGGCCTGGTTGTCGAGCTTCTGAATACCTAAGCACCGTGGCTAAATAATAGGTTTGCCTTGTGAGACGACGGCTGCTTGGCGACCGGTTCGTTTGCCATTGCGTGTCGCTCTCGCTCCAGCCCTACAGCGATGGAATGAAGAACTTCGTAAGGAGCCTGATCCCCCAGATCCTCAGGTGTGTAATTTTTAAAGAAATCTGGATCTCGCGTCCGAACCGCTTCAATCGATTCTCCATCGATTTATATGAAGATGACTGCAGCATCCTGCGAGCCTCTCTGGAAATCAGTCAGTCCCAGATTGATGCAGGTATAGGTATGAATCTGAAAAATATACAAGTATCGTGAGCATGCTGGATGACTGGTAATGCTGCAAAATTTAAGAAAATGTAAAAAGGGTCAAATTCCCAGAAGGAGATAGGACTTCCTCTCTTCCTGTCACCCGTAATCATGAAAGGACCATTCCACCGCTAACCATGATTTGATTATATCATCCCTAACCATGAATGAACCATGTCTTCACTTCCGGGTTGTGTCAGGCTTGAACAATCGCTGTCCGATGCATGTCAAACTTCGATTTACAGAAAGTCATGCAAACTTTTGTATGGGAATGAGCTGCTCTCATGGGAAGGTCTCGTAAGGAGTTTGGGGTAATCGGTGTCTGGATTTCGAGAAAAGACCATAATAAATGTGTTTAATGTAGAGACCTGTTGCAAAGGATTGTACTCCCTCCCTTCCTGTCCCTTATCTCATTTGTCATATCACTGTTGACCCTAGCGTGGACCATATAATCCTTCTCCTCAAATGAAATGTTAACCCTTGGACACCGATCTAACATGCGCCTTCTCGTAATTCCTCTTTGCGCTCATCTCCCAAACCCATCAGTTTGTAGATTAACTGCTCACCGAGGCATATTGGACCCACGTTTCCATGGCTACCAGGGGCAGGATTCTGGAGACGGTCAAGACCCGTAAGCCTTGCCGTGAGGTGACATAGGCTTGCATTTTCCCAAGGGGAGAGAAGTGTCTTGTTGCCCATATTTACTAATTTTGTTGCTGCTACTTGAAAGCCGCTGAGGAAGATGGAATCTGGCCCGCATGGTAATTGAGATGTGAGCTGGGCTGTGGTGTTTTGAAGTTCTGTGTTGGAGTAGTGATTTGTGCAGCCTGCAGGTAATTACTGAAGAACCATGTTGATGGGCTCCTACAATCCTAGTGTCTTTTGGGCTTTACTACCTAGGAAACTATGGTACTGTTTTAGTTTCTCAATGAGTTACCATTTTCCTTTCACATTGGGCTATCTCCAGCACATGGTAACTCTGAGCTTCCGCAACCCCAGGGCAGAGACACCCCGAATGGGTTGCCCGTCCAACACAAACCATTTACTAAACCATGGTCAGTTTAGTAAGGCTGGTTTTCCAGAACTGCAGGAGGAAACTCACCGGGCATGCAAATTCTGTCGGCAGAGGGCCGGGGCAGGATTTGAACACTCTGCCCGGGAGCCGTGAGCCTGTTCTGTTACCCATTAAGCCACCGTTCCGCCCATAGTCAAGTCATTTTTATTTATTTCTTAACCACCTGTGATTTTTTTTTTCTCTCTCTGCAAATCTAGTGCATGCCTTGCACCGGTCTCTGTTAATCGGTTTTACAAAGGGTCTTTGTTGGGGTGTTACGGAAAAAACTCGGGGAGGACAAAGTGTGGGGCGGATGGATTTGAAAAACGGCCTCTGAGAGAGGCTCTCCGCATTCCCGCAGCCCCGAGGCAGACGCGTCAGCAATTACACGGCATGCTTCTGCGGAGAATGGTCTGCCCGGCTGTCGGCGCCAACGCCTTCGTCCCACTGCTATGAATATCATTGACTTGGGGCAGCCCGGATCTTACCGCCGGTGACAGGAGCGTCGGGATGCATTCCAAATCTAGCGTGGCTGGGAGGGTCTCAGTAAAACCTCCTCGTGTGGATCTCTCCAGTGCTTTGTGGCATCTCAACAAGGTCAAGTCCTTCTGGCACTCCCCCCGTTGCAGAGTTATGAGCCAACACCCACCGGCACCCATTTGCTTAGAACCGTGGGAGCTCTGGAGGTTAGATATGCGTCTCGTGTGAAGGTCACCGCTGGTCCTCTGGATGTACCCATGAGTGACATCTTAAGCTAATGCCCTCAGCTGGCTGTAACGTAAAGCCCAGGAGTGTCATTCCCAGTATTTTCCCAGGCTGTTAACCCTCCTTGAAAGACCGAGGCTCCCCAGGGACCTTCTGTCAAAGTCGCTCCTTGCCTGTCGCTCTCTCTTCGTTGGGTTATCACCTTACGCTTGTTAGCCACACCCATGGCGCCCCGTCCAAGCACAGCACCAAGCACTGGTTGACCGGCATTAAAAGATAATCGTCCATGGAAGCAGACTTGGTAAGGTAACCAGCTAGCAGCTCACAGCACACGTCAATTGCTCCTGTCCTCGGTGCTGTGGTTTCATTGCTGCCCCTAGGGAAGCTCCCCTTTTGATGCTGCTATTTGGTCTGATCATCCTTAACCGGTAGCTTCTTACGTAGCTGTAAACCTGCTGGACACCCCACCCCCATCCCAGACACTAATTACTGTTTATTTTTTAACGTCTACTGCAGGGTTACATGTAGAGGACAGATTATCTTCTGTTGGGAGGAATTACAGCTCTGTGGGTTTGAGAGCCAGGGGCTTGTCTTACTCGCTCGTGTTTATTTAGGGCCTTGCTGTTCTTCCCAGCCACTGAGAAGTATCTAGTTCCCCCGTTTGGGGGAGGGGAGGGGGGGGGGGCATTGATGGACTGTTGTTTGTTCGTCAGTCTGCTCACCACACACGTCGTGCCAATTCATCGCATACCACGTGCTAGCCTCCCCCCCCCCCCCCCCCCCCCCAACACCGTGAATACCGCAGGCCCTCAGATGGCACCAGCTGGGCGTAAACGGAGCCCTCAGGACCGCCCTACGTCAGCCGAGCCCTACGCTAGCACTGCCAAGCCCCTCGGTAGAAGCCACTGCACTCATCATGACTACCAATCTGCCGCAGTAAGCACTTATTTCTTGCACAGTGCAGAAATAACAAAGTGACAGTTGTGGCCTATGTCAAAGTCGGGGGACGGGGTGAAATTCCGGCCTCGGGCGGGTTGAGGACGCCCCCTCCTTGTTTGTCGGCAGCTCAAATGTGACTGGTCTCCTTTTCGTCTAGATGCTGGGTCATGGAGAGGGCATGGGTGTCGACGCCGGGGTCTGGGGGTGTCTGCACGGCACTGGTCTCCCTCCCGGTCTTCTCTCTTGTCGCCATACCTCCTTGGTGGGGGGTGTTCTCCTCTTGCGGGCTTGGCAGTTGCCCGCATTCTGCTTGCTTTCTCTCAAAACAAACATGCCAGGATTTCCACCGCCCCACGTGCATGAACGGAGCCTCAATATTCAGCTGAGGACCGCACTCCTGAGCTGGCTTCACACTGACTTGTGGTGCAGGTGGAGGGGACAGGGTTTGAGCTGGGGAATGAGGGGGGGTGGCTTCTGTCTCCGCTTCCACTTCTTTTTACCGTCCCGGCAACACGAAGCAGTGATTCTGTGGTTGCCGTGCTCTCGGTGTATAGCATTCCACTCCCGGTAATGGACATGTGCTGCCGGCATCCTGACGGTCTGACGGGTTCAGGGAGAGTTCGGACTTGGGAGACGGCAGCAAGTCCCTTATCTTCTGGAAACCTTGCTACAATGTGGCACCATGAAACATGGATGACCTTTGCACCAGTGTTGCCAGAACAGAAACAGGTAATGCCCCCCACCCCCCCCAAGATCAGGAACTCATGTAGGCGTCCATTTGACGGTCAGTCGAGACTGGATCGAAGGGGCAGATAGTTTGGCAGTTAAAACAAGCACACAATGACTTGACACTTTAGCTGACAGCTAAACAAAGGATAGGGGGGAGACACTAGAGTGGGGTGAGAAATTATGCAGTTAATGGTTTTTCTAGCCGAACAGCGGCGAACTCAGGAATTATGTTTGGAGTTTGTTTTTGGGAAGGTTGAGGCCTTCTGCGAGGGCTACGTAGGGGTCGGGGTGTTAGCCGTCAAGTTCATCCACCCGACCGCCAGTCTGTGCCAGTCGGCCGCAGGATGACTTCACAGGACTTTTCCCCAGTTTTACTCCCTCTCCAGCAACCTGACGGAGGGTGAAATTCACTGGTGAGCGAGTAGTTAAAGGAAAGGTGCCGCTTCCACGTCAATGGGAGGGAGTTTGATCACGTCTCTGTTTTTCATTCGCGAGGCGGCGTCGGTTAGAGAGATTATATTGACCCTGAGTTTCTGCATGAGTCCGCTGTCGTGTGCGAGAGCAGCCCGATACTGATCAGGCATTAATAGTGATGAGGGCGAGCCGCGCGTCCGAAAAGCGTTACCGCCTGAAGCCACGTCTGTCCGATTTTGACGGAAAATCTGTGTGTGGCGGCCGACAGTATAAGGAAAGTGAGATCTACCCCAAATGATGAGCCGCTGCTGTTCATCAGCATCCTGAAGGCTTTCGGGGGGGGGGGGGGGGGGGGGGTCACAGTATGTTCCTTTAAAGATGAGGGTGTCTTCAATCAGGAGCGTCGTCCTCAGCACGAACATCATCTCCCCGTGCTCCTTTAAGCCCTCAGATGGGCCTGATGTGTGCGATTCCCGCTGCAGTGCGATTTCCTGCATAAAAATGGACAAAATGACGGTTAGCAAAGGGAGGTTGACCAAGCAAGGAAGTCCTTTCAAACATGGATGTCGGAATTAGCGACGGTATGAAAAAAGACTAGAGTTGCATTTTATTGTCCTTGTGCTGTGTGTTGAATATCTATGTCTATTAGTCACTATTAGCATTGTCTGGCATGTAAAGATCTCTCTTACAGGTGCCACCCCCTCCTTTTTATCCCTCATTCCTGGTTCTGGACCAATGCAGTTTAACTTAATGGACAAACACACCTTGGACCCTCTTTTCTTATTCGGCTCGGCCGACCCGATCAGCGAATTGGCTCCCGCGGCCTCTTTGTTTACGAAGGCCTTTCTCTCGGCCTCCTTTTGCGGCGAGATTTCACCACGGTTCCTCTAAAAGTCTCTGAGAAACTCACAATTTCTCCCCGTGTTCCCCGCAATTTGCCCGACGCCTCCTTTGCATTACGCCACCGCCGCTTATGTCATCCCAGACCGTAATTGGCTCGCTAAAGCCCATTACAACAGCCAGCAATGTCTGAAGAGTGTGACCTTGAATTAATGTCGTCTTGAACGGCGTGGGATTTATGTCCGGTGTAAGCTGCGGTCACGCTGGGTCTCGCTGCCTGGCCACTAATGCATGCTTTCCAGCAGTCAGCCGCTGGCTTTGCCTCTGCGCAGATATGCTGCCAGCACCATGCACCAGCAGCTGCGGTGAACTGCGCAAAAATGTCATCCAGTAGTGATTTCTGTCTTCCTTTTTTTTTTGGGGGGGGCTCAGAGATTGGGAAATTGACGATAAGGCAGGCCGTCCCCCCCCCCCCAAGCCCCAGAGCGGAGTCGTCTACATGTTTGCCGGCTTCGTATTCCTCCTGCGGGCTTGTTTCTCCAGGCTTTCAGGAACTGCCTGAGAGAGCAGAGTGGGGGGGGGGGGGGGGGTACATTCCTGGAATCTCTCACCTGAAGCTGAAGGTATGGTAGGTGTTATCATGAGCGGCAGATGCAGGTTTCCCCTGCAGCATGAGCGTGCGCGCACACACACACACACACACACACACACACACACACACACACACACACACCTCACAAAGACAACATTTCCATGGTGTTGCATTTATTCCTGTTCTCCTTCTCCTAGTCGGGCCTTAAAGGGCCGGCGTGACTGACTAGGGAGATCGGCCGTAGTCCTGGAGGTGTTCCCTGTCCGCATCCAAGCTCATCTCTGTGGATGTCAAGGGGATTTACTCGGCTTTCATTCATCACCGTTGTCTTTGGGGTAAGGGGGGGGCGGGCGGGGGGTAGTTGGAGCTTAGTATGATGACTTAGATGAAGATCAAATCACATTTTAGGAGCCATTCATGCAGAAATCTAGATAATTCCAAAGGGTTTGCAGACTGATGAGGTGATGAGGCCGGGGGGGTATCTTTGTTGTCTCTCCTGCCATGGGGGGAGGGGGGTTAGTTTTAAAAATAGGTCAGCTGGATTGTTTACTTGCTGCCGTTGCCCCGAACTCCGTTAAAAAGGGGGCAGGAGAAAAATGCTGGTTCTATTGTGCCTTTAGATGCGTGTTTGTGACATAGGAAGAGTTTGCGTCCATTAGTGGGGGTAGTTCTGCAGTTTTGGGTCCGGCCCAAACGGTTAATAGTAACTCACGTGTTCCGTCCACCCAGCTGTTCCTGCCGGTTATGGAATGTGTGGCATGATAGTCGCATTCTGTCAATGGTGCCGTTTATGAACACCATCGTGGAATCCGTTACCACCTGGATCTTTCACCTGCTGCCGGGGGGGGGGGGAGGGGATGATGGTATATCACTGTGGGTGTTCCGTTGGCCCCCCCATATTGCTCATCCATCTGCATCCACCTCCTTCATGTTTGTTTTTATAACCACAAGGGACTAGGGGGGCCCTATCGCCGCTGTCGTTTACTGTGGTAAGGAAGTCGTTTGTGGACCCGTTTGGAATTATCTAGATTTCTACATGTATTTGATCTGATCTTCATCTAAGTCGCCGTAATAAGAAACAACCCGAAACATGTTTTGGTTACCTGCTCTTCGCAAAGGAATGACTTCGCGATATGGATGGATCAAAAGGGAGAGTCGTCAAAGCTTTTAAGACCAAGAATGGTTGCAGAAGGATTTCAAAAGTCTTGGGCCACCTTCAAATCATTGTTGGGCAGGTTGCAAGTGCAAAACGCATAGCAGCTGCCCTACTGTACCCAAAGATCAATTGAAGAGCACGCCCTCAATTCCTCAAATTAGTGACCAGGTGCCCCAGGGATGATTGCCCAAGTCTTGCATGCATTTCTTCTGCTTCGTTAAATCTGTGTTAATGAGTATACTATAAGAAAACCACTGAACAAAGTGTGGGTTTTCATAGCCAGTTAGCTTGGAAGAAGCCACTGCTCTACAGAAGAATGTTGCTGGTGGTGTAAAGTTTGCTAACAACCACCAGGGTGTTCCACAGGACTTCTGGAACAATGTTCTGGACAGACGAGACAAAAGTTGAGCTTTCCAGTAAATGCGATCGTACACGACTTCAGCGAACAAAACACACCAACCACAAAACCTCATCCCAACTGTGCAGCGTGGTAGAGGGAGCGTACCGGTTGGGACTGCCTTGCGGCCTCGAAGTCTAATGACTTGCAGTCTGTCCAGCAGAATGTCAAGGTGCCTGTATGTGATCAGAAACTCAAAAGAAGGTCGGTTATGTAGTATGACAGCGTTCCAAGCCATGGGTGCAATTCAAACTGAAGAAATGGCATGTATTAGAGTGGCCAATCAGAGCTTAGACCTCAGTCACATGGTGTGGTATGATCTGAAGCAGGCTATTCACACATAACATAAATATACACGATTTCTCCATTGATCTGGTCAGTTATTAATATTTTTAAAGGTGTAGCCTTTCTTTCCACCCTCAGGAATTTTCCCAAAAGGTTTTACATGGCTTTGATGTTGAGGCTGGGCTTCCGGGATACATCCGGTGTCCGCTGTTGATATGAAAGTCTTTCCATTTGTGGCTGGGAAACAATGGAAATCTTGGGTCTTATTTTCCCGTGCGAGGCTTCTCAGCCCGGCGGTGGGGAGCTTGGCACCCTCTATGGGAAAGCAGCTTTCCGGAAGGAGAGACTGAACCAGCGGATTTTCGGGACCCGTGAGAAGGAATGAAGATCTGCAGGTTAATTCTTAGTCCTGCTGGTTTGGTGGGGGGGGTAGTGATTTTCCCTTACAGCAGTTCTACTCGCTTTAATCCCGCGGCTTTTCCCTCCCCCCCAGTTTGTTTGGATGTGTTTTTATAGCGCTTCTATGTAAATTGACTCGCGTAGTTGGGGATATTACCTGCCGGCACGGCGAGGTGTTTGCCGAGGAGCTGGGGCTGCGGGGAGGATCCGCGGACGCTCTGGCGGAGCCCGGACATGCGAAATCTTGTTTCTCGAACTTGACTTCCTCACCTGCTGGGCCGCCTGCTGACTCTCATTCGAGTAGACGGCTGAGACGTTCGGCTGCCGGCAAGCCTCTGCCGTCGAACGCAGACGTGCCCATCGTGCTTGTGAACAGAGTGCCCTGAGGAGTGATTAGCTGAATTAGTTGTCGCCGAAGGACCCTTCAGGTGAGGCCCCTCATGTCCCAGGGAGACCCATGCCAATATAATAGAGATCTTTCACGTGTCCAAAATAGGACATTCTAGTTGTCGTTCTCCATTCCATAAAGAACATACTTCCTGCTGAGTCTCTAGCACAGAGTCTCTCATGGGGTTGGTGGTGGGGGGGGGGGTTAACGTGACAGGCCCCCTAAAGGAGGAAATGAGATTGCATCCCAAGGAAGCATCCCAAGGAATTCCCAGCGGGGGGTTGGATGGGGGTGTGAAAGGTAAAATTCTAGAAGCCAGCGGTAAAATTCTGGGCTGCACTTTCACTGAGGGGACGGTGGATGGATTAGTTACGCCTGAGAAGCGTTTCAGTGCTGTAAACTCGATGAGGAGGATGGTGTAGATATTTCCACAAGCTTCTTTGGGGGGGGGGGGGGGGGGGGTGGTGTGCCATACCTGTGTTCTGCCGGGAAGAAATTCACCCATCTCCACACTCCGTTAGCAGCAGACCGGTCTCCAATTTTAGGCTCATCTGTACGTTTCCTCATGCACAGAGGTGACGTCTATCCATTTTTTTTGCCCCTCTCTCTCCAGGTTTACCCCCACCAAAAATTTTTTTTTTAAATTGCGTAGACATTTGTGTGGGAGGAAACGGAGCTGAATGGCACCGAGGCACGAGGGGGATGTTGGCGTATGGCGTCTGGGAGAGCGGGGTGGCCGTTACGACATCACGTTTGCAGCGAGGTTCTCTCACCTGCCCGCACGCCCTGCGCACCTGCGACGCCTGGCTGTTACGTTTATGGCTTCGGCCGGCTTGACCCCAACCCCCCCACCCCCATCCCTTTCGGTCTGAATTTTTTACTGGCTTTTATGAGCTGGAAGGGGCTGGCATATTTCCGCTGAAGTGAAACGGCACAACCTCTGACAGGGCCGAGCCACCTTGAGAAGCCTGGGTTGACGGGGCTCACCAGTGTGCGGTCGCCCCACATGAAAAGGGTTATTACTGCACCTCAGTGGCCAAGAGGCAGGCCCCGCCCACCTAGCGGAGACCATGTGCTCTGAGTGTTTTTTTTTTTTTTTGTGTGGGCGGAATGCCAAAAGAACCCCCACTACTGCAGCTACCCCCTTCCTCAGCCGTCCTGACCCATTATGCCAGGAAGAGCGATGAATCAGAGTGAGGTCGTGCCCCCCGGGCTGCATACGGGACGGCACCAGGAAGTACCGAATTAACCTCCTTTAATTCAAACCCAACGACTTGAGGAGCGGGGGGGATATAATAACTATAATTTACACCCCGGTGATCACATGCGGAGCGGTCCTGACGACGCGCCGCTCCGACTCCTGCTGGCGTCTGTTGGTGCGCTTGTACTGTAGGTCAGGCTATGTTTTTTTGGGAAATACAGGTTGGCGTGCTGGTGCCTGCTGCCGAATTGTTCTTTTCTCGTCTCGGCCTCCCACAGATGTGACACCATGTTATCTTTTTAATTCGCCTGGCTTTTAACTTTTTTAAATTTTTTCCCCTCCCCCTCTTTTGTTAGCTGATATTTTAATCTGGACTCTCACGTATAAGTTATGCTTTACGCCGGAACGTACCGGAATTCTGGCTCCTTAAATGTCGGGATAATCCCGGGTAAGCTTGACACCTGACCCAACGTGTCCCGGGTCCCAGTTCCCCAGCGCAGATGGCTTACTGTTGGCGGTGATTTAACCAAGACTGTCGCAACGTCCATCTTGATAAATACAGCAGACGCCAACAGCAGCTAGTCAACATTTTTATTTTCCACCCATGAAATGATAAATGACAGCAGAAAGCGATATTAATTAAAATAACGAGGATGGATAATGGCAGATGTGTTGGGGGGGTCTAACTCATGAGGACACAAGTGAGGAAGATCATGAAATTCCATGGTTGTAGCTCCCCTGCCTTCCGAGCAGTTTCTGATGTTCCTGCAGAGGCGATATCACAGCGTGACACAGGGCACAGCGAAGCACTCATCGCTCCTGATTTACGGCTCTGAAGTGAACACGGGCAGATGGCGGAGGGTGGTGAGCTTTGGGGCGGGGACGGGGGGGGGGGAGTTTGAGTTAATGGGGTGCATCCTTGCCACCTCTCCCTGTCTGCGGGTCAGCAGAGCAGGAAGCCAGGCCTCGCGTTTTGGAATGGCCACATACCGAAAGTGGTTTGGGGAGCAGTTAAGCTCAAAAGAAAACATTGGTTTTGGGGGCGGGGGGGGATGAGAATAAGGTGTGAAATGGAGGCATGGGGATCACATTCAGTCAAGCCTGCACCAAGGAAAATTGCTCATAAGAAAGTAGATGCTGTCCTGCCAGCTCCCATGGAGCCTTGTTGGCCTCAGGTGCCGGGGATGCTGGGAACTTTTGCCGTAAAACTTCCTGTTTTCACGAACGTCTTCGCAGATTATAGCAGCACAACGTCAAACTGACCGTAACGGCGAAATAAAGCTGTTGGATATGAAATATTTCTTCAGCTCTTCACGTGCAGGCACTGGGCCGGGAGGGGGGTTTTTAAACGTGTGTATCGATTTATTCATTTACTGTCTGCAGGAAAAATGTCAGACGTCCGGGCATTGAGGAAACGGCAGCAGCTGAACAACCTGGTCGCCATGGTGACGAAGTTAGCACGTCCCGGAGACCGGGTGGTGGACTTCTGCAGTGGAGGTGTAAGCGTCGGGTGGGCGGTCACGCTGTACACGACCGATACGCGGCTCTGGGCCTCTGTGGTGGGTTCATGTGTCAGTCCCATTCCGGAAGCTGCCGGCCTGAACGCCCTGAGCCTCGTCCTCTCCGCTGTTTGTGTTGACAGGGACACGTCGGCATCGTTCTCGCCCACGCCCTTTCCGAGTGCCAGGTAAGACTGCCTAAATGTCGCCCTCGTCCGGCTACGCCCTCTGCTCCAGGTTCGGTAATGGCCATCAGCGGCAAACGGCTCAACCTGAGAAAACATTGAATTCAGTCCCAGCCTCCCGCTGGCGTGAGTTCCCCCCCCCCCCCCCACCCCCACCCTCACTCTCTTAATTTATGAGTCGCGCGACCCTGAACCACCGGGGTGCTGTGTACTCCAACCCTTTTCCTCCTCTCCCCAAACATAACAGCCGGAGACCAAACATTTGTCAGCCGGCAGAATTTAATTTGAAGCCAGCACTGAATCTTCGGGGGCCCAGGAGAGCCTAATGCTGTTTGTTGGTTGAAGGTTTCATTTCCGTTACCTCTGCAGCAATCTAACCCTAACTGACGGCAGCCTTGGGTCTCGCTCGCCGCGGAGACTCGGCGGATCGATCGCGAATTATGTCGAGGGTCGCCTCGGTGGCGTGGTACACACGCTGGTTCCACTGACAGATGTTACACCTCTTAGGTGATTCTGATCGAGAACAAGGAGGAGTCCCTGCTCCGAGCGAAAGCCCGATGTGCCGAACTCAGCCTGAAGAATGTGTCCTTTATCCAGGCGAACCTGGATTACTTCACTGGACCCTTTCAGATAGGGGTGAGTCCCACCGGAACG
Source organism: Brienomyrus brachyistius (assembly GCF_023856365.1). NCBI lineage: Eukaryota > Metazoa > Chordata > Actinopteri > Osteoglossiformes > Mormyridae > Brienomyrus > Brienomyrus brachyistius. The sequence continues at coordinate 359,469 of NW_026042322.1, forward strand.
ACGAGCATCTCTGCCATGCATATGAATGTGGCTGTAACACGTCCCTACTGGCCCCCCAGGGTCAGTCTCTTGTTGTCCTAATTTCCATTGGTTCTTCACTGCTCGTGTATGTACTCCCCCCCCCCCCCCACCACCCAAAAATCCCTCATTAGTTTCAAGGACTGCCGTCTTCTCTTGAGCTTATTGTACATTTCGTTTCACAAACGTAACTATTTGTTTTTTTTTTTTTTTCATTTTTCTGTCCTTCCGTGCTCAAGAAAGGCCCACAGCGTCTGTTTTATTTTGAATGGTTGAGTTAATGAATTCCGAGAGCTCTGCTCTTCATTCGAGAGTTTTTACCCTGCAGGCGCCCTTTCACCCCCGTGGGAGTCTGAAATAAAACACAGTTTCCCATTGACGGCCCGTCTTGCTCCCTCTCATCCCTGCCGGCCTGAGGTTAGCAATGTCCATCACCATTGTGGGCCATTTTTGCATTTAACTCCATCATATCTTTGAATGTTGAGTTCTACATCGGCCGTGTTCGTTCGAGGTCTCCCTCTCAGAGTCTCTGATCTTTGTCTGTTGAGTTCTGCCTCTACAGTTTCAGGTTTCTCATATTTCTGTATGTTGAGCTTGTGTTAGAAATGCTTCGTTTTCTCATATCTGATACATCTGGTGACCATGCTGGAAGCGTGGATTGCACTCTTCCCAGAGTTTATCTCTGAACATCTTGACTCATCCCATACTGCTGCAGTGTGTTTCTTGTGTGTCCTGCACGGTTCGGGCAGGCGAGAGCTGCATCGCTCAAGGACAAACTCGCATCCTTACTATATAAAAAGACCTCAGCAGCCTGACTTCTGCGGTCACGTCTCCTTTAATATCTTGTCTTCTCTGAATTCATTCGGTACCAGTTGTCACTTAATTACTCACAAATGTCTTGCATAATTAACGTCCATATCAGTTGCCGATTAAAATTTTTTTAAGGAAGACGCCGTGATGTGACGTGCTTAATAATCTGATTGGCTGCTTCGGACTCCCCAGCCAGTTGTGAAATAAGCCCCCGTTTTGTCATATGGCTGTCAGACACAGGACTCTGGGGCCGGGGAGCTGAAAGCTGCAGGGGAGGCTTCATATTTGGGTTTTTGTTGTGTCGGTGCCCGGGATCCTTAAGCGGGAGTTATTTTCCCCGGTTGCTGGAAGCGTTCGTCACTGCCTCTCCCACCTAACTGAATTTGGAATCGCGAGGGCGTTTTGGACGCGACTTTGCGTCTGTCTAGCTTCCGTTTTGTTGGACGAGTCATCTTGCAGTTTTATTTTTTAAGAAATGAAGGAAACCAGACTCAAGTATTTACCAAGCATGTTCATAGTCTTCTGTAGAACTTCTATAAGGGTTGACCTGAACTTACATAATCCAGAGAATTTCCACTGCACAGAAGCTCACTGCGCAAGTTAAACCAGCTACAGTCTGTGCATGGAACGACACTGTATTGGCTCTTAAAGATCTGCTCATGACATTTGAATTAAGCCATTTATCCAGGGCCCCTGGAGCCTTTTTCGGAGGTTTAAGGGCCTTGCTAAAGGGCCCGACGGAAATGTGGCTACACTACTGAGCACAGGATTCGGACCGGCAGGACCGCACCGGCTCGGCTGAGGTCACAGACGTGTCGGGGACCCTGCTACCCGTCGTGTTCGTCTCCTCGCGGGTTAAGGAACGAGAACCGCAGGCCCGCCGTGGCGTAGAGCCGGAGACCCGCTGTGGCGCAGTGCCGGACCTGAGGCCTGTCCGAGGCTCACGTTTCACTTTCTTCAGTGGTCTGGAGGGTCGATGCTGAGGAAAGTCTGCAGTGTTAAAACAAGCATTTTCCAGCCCAGAAAGTATGTGAATAATCCCCAGCAAGATTGATGAGGCTAATAAGAGCCGCTTTGCTAACACAATTCAACCCCTTATGATCTTTCTTTTATGCATTATTCACTGCGGTCGTGGCTAAAGCTTATTAATAATGGCCTCAGGTTTTTTGCTAAGTGCATCTTCCCAGGGCTTTTCTCGACATGCAAGTTTTGCGACTGGGGGCTTGTAGCTAAAGTAAACATGGAGCGCGGGCGTGCGGTGCATGTCCGCTCGTTTCCCGAGGAACACGCCGTCCCCTTTTTTTCCCGGCCTATTAAGCCTTCTCTGCTATGAAAAACAAAATTCCTCCAGTCGGGTGCCAAACCTGCCCACCATCTTGCTTTCATTACTGTTGCGAACTCCTTTCCAAGGAGGAGATAAGGCAACAGCGGGGCCTCTGCCTGTGGACGTCCACGTGGACTATTTTTGTGTTTAAGTTGTATTTTCAGCCCCCTTTACCACGTTCCTACCCCCGATCTGTGAAATCCACGTTTCATATTGGTAAGTAATGACATAACTGATTCCCAGTTCCCTTTGCAGTCTTTAATTTCCCGCAAATAGAATTAAATTAATGCAACTCATGATTGATGCCAAAATCATTCTCTCGGGATGCAGACGTCTTGAAATGGCCTCCCTGCCGGTCCCATATTCCTGCTCCAATGAATGATTCCGGTCATCAGGTGGACTTCCCGAGTTCCGACGCTTCGCGCTAAGTGCCATGCCAACATGAGCCGTAATCCGGAACCTTCCCGAGGTTCCGAGCTGTGCCCCGCTCCACGGTGTTCCCTTTTGTGTAGAGGTTCTGAAACGTGGCCACTCGCGGTTCCTCAGAAGTCTCGGACTTCCCCATGGCAACCGTGCTCAGCCCAGGTGCCGTGCTGCCTTTGCAGAGAGCTGGAGTGGCTTCGGAGAAATATTCCAGTGAAGGGCAGTGTCTAGAAGGTCAACAACTATACAGAGCACTCTCCCCCCCCCCCCCCCGATGCCCTGAGATGGTCTCAGATGGAAGAGCTTGCAGCTCTACACAGAAGAGGGTCTGGTGGAAAGGAAAGGCTGCTCTCCTTGAACCATTAGTGGAAGAACCCATTATTCATAATGGCGGGGTGATGCATTAATGGAAGAGCCCATTACTCTGAACAGTGTAAGGCATCAGTGGAAAGACCCATTACCCATAATGGGGGTGAATCAGCAATGGAAGGGCCCATTACCCTTAATGGGGGTGAATCATCAACAGAAGGGCTCATTATTCATTGCAGGGGTGAAGTTCTTCATAAGAGGTGAAAGCGGTTCAACTTTCGCTAAGTGGAAATGGGAAGTTGGGGGCCCCAGGATCTGGACCGGTCCAGTTACGATCTCCCCCCGCTGTGTGCCCCTAGGTGGCGCTGCATGCCTGCGGTGTGGCCACAGACATGGTCCTGGAGCACTGCTCGCAGGCCGCCGCCGCCTTCATCATCAGCCCCTGCTGCTATGGATTCGTCCAGAACACCTGGAAGTTCACCTTCCCCCGGAGGTGGGTCACCTAGAAGACACAAAACGGAACTTCCTGTTTGAGTACGGCATGGGTGACATTAGTGTCTTATTAACTTTAGAATATTCACCAGAGGGCAAGTTAAACATTGAAGGCACCAAAAGCAGGCCAACTGCTCATATCCATTGTTTGAGCCCAGTAACCCTACCGACAAATACTAAGATACCTTACTGGGACTACGCTGTTCCATTCTGGGGAATGTGTGAATTTAATGGAAATATCTAACACGTTCACGTCTGTTTGCAGCAAGCGGTTTTCGGATGTGCTGAGCTACAAGGTACGTTCCACTGCGCCATCAGAATGCGATCTGCAGGTTTGGTTCCCAGCATCCAGCCTGAGTCACGCAGGTTTTGTAGTCGTCGCTGCGATGTTGCCATTTGTCAAGCTTATGCTCAGGAGCCGTAAACAGATTAGCTTCTGAAATTCCTGGGGGGGGGGGGGTGTGTGGAATGATACGAGTTTGCCCCGGAAATCTACAAACGCGAGGTTCCTCTGGGCTTATCGGCTTCGTGCCGCGGCGTCGAACATTCTGGAGATTAAAAGGGCCCGGCTGGGATTTGTGGATTTATTTGGGTTTAATTAAACCTGAGACTCTGCGTTCCTGTTTAGACACTTTATATTAACGCTAATATCACGTTAAAAAAGGCATGATGAACTTCGCCTCTTCTTGTGACGTTATCACCTCTGTTCCTTATAAGCGTTCTTTCTAAGTATCTGCTTTATTCATTGTCCTGCGCGCAAGCTCTCTTGGGATTTAATCAATTTAACACCATGCTGGGGGGGAAACAGTGTGGCCGTTGACGATCCTCTGCCCTGAAATACGAGGCAGTATTTAGCGCCCCTCTGATGAATCAGCACTGAGCCCAGAAGCACGGACCCGCCGCTGTCAGTGGGCCTTCCGCCGCCAGGCTGGAATGCCAGGAGGCATGATGATGAATAACGCAGCACCGAGATGGACTATCAATAATTGGAAGTATCGATATTTAACACTGAGCCTTAATGGCTGAATGCTGGCCCAAAGGATGCTTTCTCATCGCGGAGTGAAGAATGGGATCAATTAGAGAGACAGGAATCACGATGAGGGCTGTTAGCAAAGGTGCACTGCTGCCCCAGGGAAGGCTGAGGAGGGAGTGTCGTGTTGTGGTTTGTTTCTACCTCCAAGAACTTCCCTTTTGCCCAGCCGTGTTTGAACTCTGTGACAGTTCTATTGGTGGGGGGGGGGGGGGGTTGCACCTCCAGGATATAGGTTTTAGGAAGTTTCCAGCAAGTTGCAAACAAACAGGAATGCATGGGTACCCACCTCACAAGACGCCGTATGCCAACTTCTCCCCGCAGGAGCACATGATCCTCTGCAGGTTCGCGGACCAAACGGCTGGGCAGTTGCCTCCCGACCGACAGTTAATAGGTAAGTAGGTTACTCCATTAATAGATTCCAAAGTACCACCGACACCCCCGTGGGCCAGTTTTAAATGATCTTGTTTGGTAATCAGTATACAGGGGAGCGATCAGATTAGCGGAGGCAGCGTTTGAAACATGAGCTTGCTGGTGTTCGTAGGAGTAAATCTTGTTCATGGATAGGCTGTTGGTCTGAGCACGTATCGCCGAGGCTGAAGATGTAGGAGAGCTTTTCAGAGGTGTCCTTCATCCCCGAATTTATGACCCCACCTTCTGCCAACTTCACTGGCACTGAAAACAAAGCCCCCCCCTTCCCACGGTCCGTTCAGCTTGAGCCCCTATAAATCATGTCATTTCTGATGGCTGCCGCTCCATTGACGCGCTGAGGTGCGATAGGGTAGACCTTTCCCTTTTGTCGGTGAGCACAACCTAACAAGTTTATTCTCTATTCTTACAGCCACCAATAGAACATTCCTACAGCATCACACTGCTGTTTTTCCAAGCAGACTTCAAAAATAATCATCCTAGCACACACACTGTAACAGGATTTGCCCCTTAAACATATCCTGTAATAAGATTCTTCATTTTAATTAAACTTTGAAATGCTTGTAACATGTTAATGACATTGTTCCTGTTGGCATTTTCTTACAGATGTTGGTTAACATTTCCGATTTTTTTTGTTTACTTTGATGGGAAATGAAGATTAAGATGCACTTTATTGGTGCCATTTGTAACTCCTCTCTCTCCTTAGGCAAGCAGTGCATGGGTTTGGTGGATCTGGACCGGGCTTGGGCCGCCGAGAGTCTGGGTTACTCTGTCAGGGTCCTGACCATGGAGCCTGCAAGCTGCTCCCCCAAGAACAACATGCTGGTCGGGGTCCCCGCAGGCCAGAGACTCTGCTGAAGCTAGGGACAGCATCCCAGGACTTTAGTTCCTCTTGTATTCGCGATGCGATCTTGTTTTTTTTTTTTAACCCCCCATCAGTTCTGCTATGGCACCGTGTGCCATTATACCAAGAAGGTGGAAAAATAGGGCTGTAATTCAAGTTTAAGGGCATTGTCGATATTTTATGGATAAAAAAAGTTTTACAGGCAAAGAAACATGTTTTATTGAACCTGATTTTACATTAGGAACCTTTCCAGGAGCTGAGGACCACCCCAGTCTTAGGCAGCTGTTCCGAAGAAGAAGCGGTGATATAAAATAAGATTATTACGGTTATTAAAACGTCAGGCGGCGGGCTCAGATGAATACCTGAAGCCACCTGAGATGATCGTCTCAGTGATCCAGGGAGCTTGATCCTGCATCGCGCTATGAGCGGTCTTTAGGGGAATGCACCCCTCCCCCGCCCCCACCAACTCAGGTCTCCAGAGTCTTCACGACCCGGCGGACACCACTAAACCAGGCGTGTCGTCCACGCTGCAGATCCTGATGATAACAGGAATCTTTCCCTGATGGTGAACCTCACCGGCTGAGGACGAAACAAGACAAGAAGAAGGAAAAATAGACACAAAAAAGAGACAATAGATACACATTTCCTACCGTACAGTTCAGGAAGGCATTTGTATGGCATTTTAATACTGAATAAATGTTTTCAAAATCTAACGAGTATAATCTGCGTGGTCCCAGCATACCCCAGTACACCAGTACATGCAGGGGATTCTTCACCCTGCTGGGATTTGTCTATCTGCTTCCACCAGCGATAGGATAAACAAAACAAGTGAGATAAGACTCCTCGTAAGTGGAAATGCCTCCCAAACCGCCCGCTTTAGAGAGGAGGCGATCACCCTTGCTTCCCATTTCGTGTCGTTCTACAAATTAGGAGAATGAGATTCCGTAATAGATGACAACAGAGTTTTACATCTGCTGCTCGGTGTCGCGGGTAAGCCCCAAAGTCAGGCCATCTGCCTCTTAAAGTCATTGCGAATGCAAAATTATTCATTGGAATGGACCGACGTTCGCCAGCAATCTATAAGAGTCCTCTTTATCTGCGGATGTTGTGTTTTTAAATGCTCAGCGATAAGAATTCCAAAGGAGAATCACAGACCACTGATCCCTCAGGACCGCTATTGATGTTTTCAAGAGCTGGGCAGTATGCCGATTATTTATGGAAGGCGACAGTCTCAAAGCAGGATTAGTACATCAACAAAGAACGGCAGCTGTACAGATTCAAGGTTGACGTGAACTTTGAGTGACGTTGCCCGGTCAAGATGAAATGTTTTCCTTAATCAAAACGAAGTACTACGTGCTGTGCGTTTCCAGCATCCCGAGTGATGTACCCAGAATTCAATGGGTAATTCTCACATGTGTGATTGTGTTTTTTTTTTTTATTGCTGGTTCAACACCACCTTCCTTAAGCATAGCAACGTGTTGGCCGATTCTTCCGTGTGCCTAATCCCTTCATTTGTTAGTCATAAGCTTGTCTGGCTCGCTGATTAATACAGCAAGATTCTTGGCAAAACTTCTCTGGGGGTTGATGCAGGCTAAGGGTACAGACACTTCCTATCTTTGGCCGTGTGCCTGGTAAGCCTTGGATCCTGGGTCAAGGTCCCTGCCTCGACTCTTGGGGAACACCGACTCGATCCTTCTCGGGCTACAGAGACCACTTGCTGTCTCAGGGACTCATCTGAATTCTGTGCTCGCAGACGGTCTCGGGGTGAGTGGCAAGGCACACGACACCTTCAGGAGCCATATTCATTTCAAAGGGATATTTTCTCAGCCATCCCCCATGCCCCCGCCTCCCATTATCGTTCTCCCTGCCCCGGTACGTATGACAGACACATGGAGGCAGACGCCTATTGAATATGCGATGTGGAGGGCTCAATGAAATGCGTTACTCTGTCGGAAGGCTGAGATGAGGCTTAGGTCTACCTCGTTTGTGTATAAAGCACTATACTGTAGGTCACTCTTTTTAATCAGAGCTAATCCATCCGAATTTCTCCCATCTATGCTTCAGTATTAATTCCTCTTCCAGCCACTAGGGCACATGAGCACGTCCTGAAGTTCCTCAGTATTAGGTTCCCATCGGGCTCAACTATGCTTATCAAAAAAAGATTCAACTTTTCATTATTTTTCCCCCCCCTCTTACTTAAAGACACATTTTGAGGTCTGGAGACTCCCCCGCCCCCCATCCATATCAGGAATTCCACATTTCGTAAGTAGTCCGTTAACTTAATTCCAGGATATATTACTGCTATGTCCTTCTGTGTTTATCGTTAATAAAAACAAAGCAAACAAAATAATAATGATAAAACACACGTTTTTATACTAAAATGTGTTGGGCTAATCTGTCAGAAATTACAATGAATCAAACAGTTCCATATTTTCCCCCGATTTCTCGGTTTAGGGGGGGGGGTAAATTCACTTAGTGTTTAAAACACTGATACATGACCCAGCACGCTCTGACAGAACGCAGTTAAAAGGGATCGTTATCTAAAACTGATCTTGAGATTCAGGTATGGATTTGGTTGGCCTGGAAAAACTCTAGTCCTCCAAGCTTCTAAAACGAGCAGCAAAAGTAAACAAGCCGAACCGAATTCATTTGCTTTATCGCTTAGCACGGAGAGATAGCAGAACGTTTGCTGTAGAGTTAAATGAAAAAAAAAACGCAGGTTTCTGCGGATTCTCTAAGTGCATGTACATTATTATTTTTTAAATCGTGGCTTTCCTGAGACATCTGTCATTCTGAGATGCACATGTTTCACGCTGCGGATAGTTTTAAGATTACCGAACGGCTTTCACCTCTGGAGGTGTTTCAAGCCAACTACCTTACTAATCGGTCACTAAGTCACAGCCCAGTACAGCTGCGGTTGTGTTGGAGACTGGGTTCTGTGCTTATCCGAATCCCAGTTGGGGGCCGTGAGAGATTGTGAGCGAAACTGAGGTGCACTAAAGTGAAAATGGCTCAAGTGAAACGTCTAGTGAGAGACAAAGAATCGATGGCAAAATTATGGCAATTTGTACGTCACAGCCATAGTAATAAAACCTTTCAGGGGGTGGTTTGGTAAAGCTGAACGAATATAATGGTTTTTGTAGCTGTTCTCTACCACAATTGGGATTTCACTCAAGTTGATTTAACTGGGCGAACTGGGAACTTTTTCAAGGCCCTTTTTTAAATAGCTTCAGAGCAAGTAGGTGTTAAAGCTGCTGGTTGTAAACAGCCCATCGTCTCATCGTCCATCATCACCTGAGGAAAATACGTGAAAAAGGCACAGATCTCAAGCAAAAGAATTTCCAAAGATGAGACGACGTGCTTTTTTCCTCGCAATATCAGTACCAGGTTACCGTAATTTCTTAGATACGAGGCTTTAAGTCATGAAACTTTCATCGAGGTGCCCCGGAGGCAGAGCACGTGGTGCATAACAATGGAAAAAACTGAAATGCAATCAGCCTCCAAAAATGCCATTCCCTAGATATATAGTAAACAAGACATCCTCTTCGTAATATGAGCGAGTTGATATGTAGTATATACCAGCATGTCTAAATTAAGGTGTGGCGGCCCTACTTAACTTCCCAGAGTTTATCCATCTACTCTTGGTTTATTACCTACAAGGCACACGATTCCGCAAAACTGGCTTTAATTTAACTGAGCACCAAGCCAGCAGTCCGTTTAAGGGAGAGAATATGTGTCAAGTACAGCTAATGGGGGTAATTTTACCCGGTCCCAGCCCAGATCGTTTGCTCGGATCCGAAAGGTGCGGTGCCCGGTCGCAAACGATGCGAGGCATGCAACGTGCATCTACGTTGCATTACGTTAATGACTTGTTTTTTTTATGAGTAGTGCTAAAAGTGTACGATCTGTGGCGTGGTGCGTGCAGACAGAGAGGGGGCTGTAAGGTGTGTATCGGATGGGTCTGTGGCCGTGTGTGGGGAAACTCCATACTGCGCCGGTAGAGTGCACTCCGCTCATGACAGATCCGGTTTCCCTCTTGTAAATGAAGTGCGCGCAGGGCACCCAAACCGCACCGGCTCTGAGGTTGGAAAAGCTCCCTGTGCTCGCTTTCCTCGCCGGTGACAGTGTTTGAATGCGGGGATCCGCTGCCTGACCGCCAGTGTGGGTTTCGGGAAAGCATCGGAGGACACATTGGTCTAAGGATGGAAGTATGGGTGAAGTTGACGCTTCTGTGCGGCTGCTGCTTCGGAGCGATCGCGGACTTTGACGGCAGGTACGAACAGTGTTTATATGTGCAAAGTGTACACGGCCAGTGTGTTGTGGATGCCGTGCGACTCGCTCATGGAACGGCCAGCGTTTTCCATTATTACAGGGAAAACGTGTTTCTGCATATACATTAAACAATTTACATTTATATATATAAATAACTGCATTGGCAGCAGGGACAGATATATGTTATATATGTGTGTGTGTGTGTCATGCTACTTAAAATTAATTTTAGGTTTCCAGAGACCTGAGTTGTATTTTATTGAGTATTAATTTTCATAACGATAAAAACGTAAACAGCTTTGATTCTACGGCTTATTTAGCACGGACTTCTGAACACGTTCGTAAACCATCGGAAATTTCGACCATTTCAAATGTATTATCTGTTTAGAGCTCCGATTCACACTTGTTTTCACCGTTGATTACTAAATAAGATATAAACGCATATATGCATCTGTTATTTACAACACGGCGAAGTTTTTTTTATATATATATAATCCCGGCAACACAAAACGTGCGTTTGTAGTTCTTGTATTAGTCACAAGTGGGGGGTTGCTTACATATTTCCCTGCTGATCTTTGGGAAGTGACAACCTTCACGTTGCTGGGTGGTTCAAGTCCAAACACGATTGGGGTGAAATATTTGAAGAAGCGGGACAGGAAGGTGCCGAAGCTGAGGAATGCGCTCTGATCCGGGACGGCCGACGTGCGCAGTGCCGCCGCCGCAGTCGGCAAGCTATCCTCCCCTATAATCTGTATATACCACCTCCTTTAATTATCCAATATGCACGCATATGTGATAGCAGAGAATGTCAAGTAGTTTTACTAATATTTTCGTTCTCGTCCACTAGATTACATTGGGTTACCGCTACTGACTTTTTGTTGCCATTTCCCTAAGAAGTTGCCATTTCTACCAAGCAAATATTGAAATTATGTCCACTTGATTTTAAGGTTTGGAAGACATTTAGCCCCCCTGAAGAGTTCGGTCTGATCTCCTTTAATTATAACCTGGGGGTTAAAAAAAGTTTAATGTCGCGCTTCAATCCAACCATCAAACCATAGCGGTGTTTATTTTTCTAAACTGAGTCGGGCTTGCTCAGCCGTGCTTAACTCAGTCATTCCTGCATGCTGGCTGTTCTTCTTGACAACTTGATAACAGCTTTCGATAACACCCCCGAGAGATCCCACACTGATGTGAATTATCTTAGGAAGCGCACGAAACATCAGCATGCTACTGAAAACGCGCTTGAAATTCATTTGTCTTTTTCATGTTTCTACCACGAGTGCCCCGGGTCTCTGAGCTTAATTCTGCCGAGTTTGTCTCCACTATTAGAGGACCGCTAACCCCTGGGTAATGAAAAGGCTGTTTGAGATGAATACGCCAAGGCGTCATGTTACCACAATGGGCAGAGGTACAGCGATGTGGGCTTTGCAGATGGCGAGAGAGAGAGCATCCTGTCTGTGAGCTCACATCTCCTGTCTCCGATCAACGCAGAGTCATGTGGGCACCCCGCCCCCATTAACAGGGGGTTTTGTTTTGTCTGGAGTAATATCAGACCGCTGGGCGCACACGCGGGCGGCCTGCGGGTTCGTAATGGCTTTCGGTCAAAGCACCAGGCTGACTGTAATGAGTATATGGATTAACCTGAAGGCGTCGCCTATTAGCGGTAGAGCTGATGGAGGGCTCTGTCAGAGCGCCCATTATTTGCCAATTTTCGCCATTAGGAACCGGCCCAGGCTCCTTGCTCTTAATTCATGGAAAGAGTATGCCGAGAGAGTTCACAGCCGGGGTCTAGTCCGTGCTCGCTGGGGGTGCCAGTGCCGCATAGGAAGCATGGCCTTCTGGGTACGTGCTCGTAGTTATGGGTACTACCAGGGTACCATCCTGGGGTGGGCATTAATACCAGCATTAAAAAGTTGTCGATCTGTGGGGTAGAAATTAATTATGGGGGGAGGCTGATCTTGTTTTCATTATGATTGGTTCATATTTGGTCTGTCTCTGTTGCGTGGACAGGCGATCTTTCTGGGTGGGCATGGCTCACCTGTAGACACACTCCTGTCTCTCTAGCCACATCCCAGCCTCTCTTGCCACGCCCCTGTCTCTGTAGCCACGCCCCTGTCTCTGTAGCCATGCCCCATCTCTGTAGCCACGCCCCTGCCTCTCCTGCCATGCCCCTGCATCTCTTGCCACACCCCTGTTTCTCTAGCCACATCCAAGCCTCTCTTGCTATGCTCATCTCTGTAGCCACACCCCTGTCTCTGTAGTCACACCCTGCCTCTCTTGCCACTCCCTGTCTCTGTAGCCACGCCCCTGTCTCTGTAGTCACACCCCGCCTCTCTTGCCACTCCCTGTCTCTGTAGCCACGCCCCTGTCTCTCTAGCCACACCCCTGCCTCTCTTCCAATCAAATGGCATGAGACAAAAATTCTGCGTACATTTTCATCCCTAGGGGCTCCTTTACCGAACGATGCCTTGTGAAGGTGCAAGCGCGCTCCCTGCGACATGAACACACACACTCTCCTGCTATTAATCTATGATAATCTGATGTTAGTCTAAGAACTGATTTAATTCTGTTTCACTCTCAGCTTACAGGCCCCTTTGTGTTTATTTCCAGTCGCTGCGTTAACAAACTGGTCTACATGTCTAATGTCCAGGTTCCCCTGAGCCAATTATGTTTTCAGGGTAGCGGTCTATAAACACAGACGTCAGTCGCATTTTTTCACAATTGCACGATCTCTACAGGTGTCTTTCATGTGTTGCCTGCCCCCCCTCCTTTACACCCATATTTTATTACTGTTACATTAGAGGTGTTGTTACAGAAATGCGACAGAGTGCTTCTCATTTTTTCCCCCCGCTGCGGAGAGTTTGTGAATGCCAGCGGGCGGGTTCACCACGCTTACGCTTTTTAGACCATAGAGACCTGCTGTGCTGAGAATGCTGGACCAAAACCCATTACTGCAGCCGGATGCATTAATGTTACACCTCGGCCGGATTGTCTCGCCAGGGGCTGTGACCTTTGACCCCTGCTGTGTACCCACAGCAACCTGTTACAGGCATACAGCCTCACAAGAGATAGTTTGCATGAATCTGAATTCCAGCCATTATTTAAGGTATTTGCAAGGTTAGCTTACATTTATTTAGCTTTCATGGGGTCTGATGATCCTTGGAGCAATTGAGGGTTAAGGGCCTTGCTCAGAGGCCCAATGGTGACATCACCCTGCTGACGCAGGGATTTGAAGCAGGAACCTTCCGTCAACGTACACAGCGTCCTGGTGTTTGGGCTGATTAACGTGGTTCTAAAATGTACAGCAGTAAGAACACAAAGAGCTTTCCAAGCGCAGGTAGTTAATTTATACCGAACGGGTTGAAAATAGCAGCAACCCACGTTCTGATCTGATAGGTCAGCGTGGTAAGTATAGCATATGACCCTTCCTGCGATGGAAGATGGCAAGGTTCCTTTTTCAGCGTCGGACCAAACATGTGCTTTTTGGATCCGCCATTCAGAGGGAGGGATAAACAGCCGGAGGTGGGGGGGGGGGTTGTTTCCGCCAGCAGAAAGCTCCGTTGGCAGGTGATGAATGGCTCCCGCCTTTTCCGAAGATGCGCTAAGAGACCTGTCGGATCGCACAGGCCGCCATGCGGACGGGCAGCCAGGTTCACCGTCTCTTTCGGCCGACTGCCGGATGGCAGCGTGTTTGGCTCCGGGACACTGGGACCGTGAAAAAGATGGAAATGACGCTCCTGACTCTCTGTCGGCAGCCAGCTGGAGTGACACGTCCGCCGCTGTCATTCCCGAGAATCGTCTGCGGTTTTAATTAGACCTGGGATGATGAACGCCTTTAGGTATAGAAGGTGTGACACGTCATGGTGTGTGGAGGAGGAGTGCTGTATCCTTATTAGCCCTGTAGGGCTCAGTGCTGGTATGTAGCTTAATAAGGATGCTGTGCCTGTAATCAGAAGGTCGCTGGTTCAAATCCCAGGCTCAGCAGAGTGATGTCACTCTCGGGCCCCGGAGCGAGGCCCCTAACCCCAGTTGCTTCAGGGACTGTCTCACTCTGCTGTCTAAAAAAAAAATGTTATTTGCTTTAGATAAAAGCATCTGCTAATCCAGTGTTCTTCATTAGATTTTAGAAAAGGGCCACGCTTACCAGTGGGGAGGGGGGTTGGGGGGGGGCATCATTTACTTTTTAAAAGCTGAATAGCTGTATGTAACCTTTATGCTCCTTCACTTGATTGTTAGTTAACTACGTAGCTGCACATTACTGGGGAAGTTGTATTGCATCTAGATAAAAAAAAAACTTTACTTTTTAAAAATAATAATAATTAAAAATTTATATATTTGATGGTCAGCATAATTTTCTCATGTTTTATTTAGTCACTGGCCGCCACACTGGCCTCAACGGGCCGCGCAGTGAAGACCACTGCGCTAAACAGACAAAAACGTCACAAAAAATGTGCAGTGTTGTGAGTCATGGTTTGCAGGTCCTTGGTTAAGGTTCTGCTGGCAGGCTGCAGCACTTGGGCGAGGTCATCACGGAGCCTTCTAGAAAGACGGTCCTTTTCTGTTCCCTCTCCATCTTCACATTGCCGGACTTGGCAGAGGGGGACGCTGGCCCTGGAGGGGGGTGGGGGGGTCATTTTGTTTTCTGAGCCCTTACAGTGGTTTTCCGGGCTGTTCCTGGCACGCTGGGCTTTGTTTTTGATTAAAGCTAATCCTCGCGGCTCGGGCAAAGAATTTATTTCTCTCGGGGGTTTCAAGGTTTTAAGGGGAGGGATATTGTGGGTAAGTCTGAGATTTTCCTCTGGACAGCTCGCCCATTTAAGTGAGGGGCCCTGATTTGTGGAGCGTGCCATTTATAAAAACATGTTGGCACCATTTTCGTTTGCATCTTATTATTTTTATGGGTTTCGTTTAAAAGGTTTAGGACGGTGTTTGCTAGGAAATGCCGGGAGAGGTTTCTGCACTAGGCCGTCGGCTGGTTTGTCGCGTCTATGTCGGGTCACCCGCCCTTACGGTGACTTGCATAACCTGGCCATCGGTGAAGGCGGCGCTGATCCGGAGGGTTACATGGAAGGAGTTGTGACCGTTCCCCGTCGAGTCAGCGGCTGTGTGGGTCCGTCGCCTCTGTCAAAGCCATCAGCGGGAAACTGCTCCCTCTCGCATTGGATGATGCCCTCCATTTTTGTCTTACTAACGCAGAACGCTGCAGCTTCTTACCGATTTCCAGGATTATGTCGGGCACTGCATACGAACGGGCCCAGCAGGTCCTTCCATTCGGCCTGGCCATAGATTCGGATTTGTGTCAGGTTTAGGCCAACATTGCGTCGTTCTCCTGGTAAGTAATGCTGGTGCAGATGGAACAAGCTGTGCAGAGGATGGACCTGGCACCAGTGAGCTGCAGCGGGTCTAGGAGGCACAGAGTTTGCTGACCATTTGTTAACTTTGTATTCATTCTTGTTTAACTACGGTTGCGGTGATGATGCCCTTTTCCCGGACAGGTGGCCCCGGCAGATGGCGTCCTCCAACGGCCTGTGTCGCTACGGAGCCCGCATCGACTGCTGCTGGGGATGGACGCGGCGATCGTGGGGACACTGTCAGCGTGAGTCCTGCTACTGCTCGGCTGGTTGGGTGTGCCTGGGGCTTCTACTCCTCACTGTGGCCTATCAGGAGGCTTCTTCTTTTCAGAGTAACCTATCAGAAAGCTTCCGCTCCTCATAGTGGCCTATCAGGAGGCTTCTTCTCCTCATAGTCACCTATCAGGAGGCTTCTAGATGACGCTGTCACCTCTCGTTGCAGCATAATGGAAGCTTCTAGATTTCTGCTTCTCTTTGTAGTCTTTGTGGATTTCTACAGCAAACGGGGAACCTTTAATGGGAATGTGGAACTGTCAGACAGACAGACAGACACACACACGAACGGTGGATGGCAGCCATGAAGCTTGACAGTCTATGAGGGGAGATTGACCCTCATGCCATATGGGCAGGCAGGCGTGCGTCTTTGTGCAGTAGTGCGGCCCACTGGCAGAGGTCTCAGTTTACCGCGCGGGTCCCGCCGCTGTACCGTAACACTGAGCTTCATGCGGGGAAGAGAGACTGACGCACATCTGAAGGAGCGGAAAAAAAGCAGATCAGTAAGAAAAACTGCCTCTCAGTAATACTGTCCTGCCGTATAATACCTAACATCAGACGTTTGATGGATGTGGCCAAGGACTATGAAAATACCAGTGACTGCACTGTTATCAGCCGCTCAGCACTTTCTGCGATATGCAGTGCCGATCAACCCATTAAGTGATATTGGCAGCTGCTAGTGGGAGTTTTACCTTCACAAAAATGTTCTGAGGGCTGAAGGAAAAATGATTGGTTCATTACGAATCAAATAGTGGAGGAGGTGGGTCCAAGCAACTAGAGGAGGCGGGACCAAGACATCTGATTGACAATGAGCTGTCTTGGTCCCGCTTCTGCTCGTTGCTTGGACCCACTTCCTCTGCAATCTGATTGGTTATCTCTATGAACCAATCATTGTTCCATCTGCCCTCAGAGCATTTTTGTGCAAGTAATACTCATAGAGGCATCTTCCGAGGGGCTACCGACTTAGCAAGTCACATTCATACTGCTCGTGTGTCTCAAGCCCAGACTGTGGTGAAAACTGCATGGCACACTAACCCCGGCTTCGCTTTGGCTAACGTTTAGGCTCACCCGGTTGTCACCGGACGCAGTCACCGGGCAGCATTTAACCCGTCGGTTTCATGTTTCTACGAGTTTAATTCGTTTTTCTCCTTTATTTCTCTCTTGGCCTTGATCAAACAGACAGCATCACCGGCCCCATCAAGAGTATTTAATTCTCCTCCATTTGGAGATGTCTCCGGGCAGGGAGGAGGTCTGTCGTCATCCCTAAAGTGAGATCTGGATGCTTGTGAAGTTGGTGCTTCTTACCGACCGATCGAAGTCTAGCTGTCAGTCAAGCTTGCATCATCGATGCTCCGCATTAGGCCGTGTTTACAGGGCTGAAACGGAGGGTCCTCGATATAGGCGGCCATCACAGATGCCTGACACATTTTCTTTCTTTTTTTTTACAATTAAAATGTAACACTGATGCTGGAAAAGGTCCTTTTTAGACAGACCTCCTCTCGGGCCAACGCCAGGGGCACAAAATCATTTTGTATTCTCTTCTCTGGTCAGATATTGTGGGCCTGGCATGATATAAGGCTCCATCTTGCCCGTAACATTCACTGAGGACTCTTCCACTGTCTTCCTGTCTTTTCTCCTAGCCCTAGAACACCTTCGTCTATTCTCAACATACCTTCATGTAGACCCAGCAAGCTTGTTGGCTGAACACGCTCTCTTGCTATCCTAGCTAACTATATCTCTTCCGGCTAATGAAATACTTTTGATGGGATATGTATCAGATAATCCAAGTCTCTGTTCATCTTTCTTCAACATCACAAATAAACACCACAAACGCCATTTGACCCCCAAACGCAAACACTGTTGGAAAATGAGCCCCAACCAGCCCTCATTTTATGGAAACAGTATCAGCGAGAGATCTGAGTCCTTCCCGTCCGCAAACCTTGGACCCTCCGCCGCATGACCAGGATTGTCCGCAGCAGAGGGCTGAAAGGCATTGATTACAGCCTTGGCTTTGGCTCTAGATTAGATTGCCGTTATCAGGTTTGTGGCTGCCTGAAGTGCTGGGTCTTCTGGCCTGTCTATATGACTTCTTGCACGCCGTGTCAAACCTAATAAACCTTTCCCAAATTAAAAAGTACAGG
This sequence comes from Brienomyrus brachyistius, assembly GCF_023856365.1. Lineage (NCBI taxonomy): Eukaryota > Metazoa > Chordata > Actinopteri > Osteoglossiformes > Mormyridae > Brienomyrus > Brienomyrus brachyistius. Next base: position 377,182 of record NW_026042322.1, read on the forward strand.
AACTGAATTAGCCAAACCATTATTACTCAGGTCTGGACTTACAGCCATTTATTGCACCACATGGCAATTACAGGGAGAGACGCCATTTGTGCAGCACACCAACGTAGAGCAAAAGAGCCAGATATATCATTTGTGGCCTTCTGAACACCCTAAACAGCATCCTTCAGGGATTCTGGCTCTCGTTTATAAGTTCTGGGCTAAGAAGTAAGAGTCAGTCGTCTCTAATGTAGTACAGAGGCATCCCAGGACAGCCGGTAATCACAGATCAGTCCCGTAAATGCAGTGACCGGAAAGACAAGATGGATTTGACCAGCGTCACACAGATGCTCGTGAGTTTTCAACTGGAAATAATGAGATCGTGCAAGGTTTAAATCATTCGCTCGGACGTCCGTTTATTTTCATCGACCAGCTTTAGTGGAGGAGCGAAGTAGAAAAATTACTGAGAAAATAGCAGAGTTATCTCCGTTAGACGCTAGGCTGACCTAAATTTTGGGATAAGAGATAAAAATATTACATTCCGATACTGTGTCTTTAAATCGAGGTGGCTGTGTTCCCTCATTCATGGGAATCGTCCCAATATCATGGATTATTCTGGCTCGCAGTCTGGGCGTAAAGTTTCTGTTTACTGAAAATGCAAGTCCATTATAGTTAATTACAGCATATTGTTAATTACTCGACCAGAAATGTAATTTGGAGGCTGGGATTTTCTGAGTGTGCACGTCTCTTGGTTGTGGGTCTCGTTCGTGTCCCATGTAGACACACTCTTCAGGAAATCCTGTGTGACCAGATGTGATTTTTTTTTTTAAGGAAATCTGGAATTTCAGTGTTTTTGTTTTTTTATCGGACGTTTGTCTTTCAGCTCTCTACGTCTTAACACACAGAATAGTCGGGATAAGGTGTCATCCTCAAGGTCAGAGCAACACATTTCTTTAAATAATCCAGTCCTGCCTTCCTTCAAACACTGGGTTCCCCCACTTTTGTATATATAACTCCCTCCTTCTGCAGTAAACATTTGTTTAAGCCCCACCCCTTCATCACCCCCATTCGTGCCCCAATCCCCATCTGACACACCCTTGCACCCCTAGTTGCCAGAGGTGGCATCAGCCATATTCAAAGTGGTTTATTTTTTAATTAGCTGACCTGTCTTGCTGTCCACATGACCACTGACCCCCCCCCCCACCTCCCCCCAAAGTTATATATTCAACACCGTGACCAGTGAGGTCAGGCCCACATCGAGTTCCCATCATCCTTTCTCCTGAACCCGTAATGAACCCAGACTGACGGCTATTTTTAAGAAGAGACGACACTTATATCTGACAGCGACAATTAATTATCAGGACAGTAAAATGTGAACGAGTTAACAAATTGCCACCCACTATTTTGGAGACGTGTTCCCTGTTGTACGCCAAGGGAGGTGGGGGGCTGGAATTGTTTCCAGGAGCTCCTTTCCAGGTTTGACGAGGTCGTCGAGGTGAGCGGAGCAGTCCTGCTCACACATGAGCTGCAACGCTAGTGGGGAAAGGGCAGTGAGGTCGTGGGGGTGGGGGGGTTGTATCCAGGAGTCATGCATGAATCGCATGCGCCAGAGGCACATGGGTGGGGGGGGGGGGGGTGCTTTTAGGATGCAAATGAATACAGGGTATTTCCCACCTACCATGCCAAGATTTTTATTAATAGATGTGCCCCCCCCCTTTGATCCATTAATTGGACATCATTCTTTTCCTGGGAGCTCAGGCCCTGTCACGTCTAAATACGTGCGCTCTCTCTCACTCTCTCTGTCCCTCTCTCTCTCTCCTTCTCCCTCTCTCTCTCTCGGCGGCATGAGTCATCACCCCGGGAACCTGCCTGACCACGTGTCCGGGTTTGTTATGTTAGTTAGTTAGCACTAATATTAATTACGTCCCTAATAGTTGACCTTAAAAAAAAAAAATTGCGCTGGACTTTGTCAGCTTTATAAAAGCAAAGAATGATTAATGTGTGGTCATTAATGAGGGGCCTGTGGACCAAAGTTTTTATTGACAGCTAATTCCTACAGTCATAAACCAGCCTAAAGAGCCACGCCACCACCTCCCTCCTCACCAGTGAAGCCCATTCCACAGCCTCCAGCACTAGAGGGGGCCCTGCAATGAGCACATCTACACACAGGAGGTGCTGTGTCACCCTCCCCAGATGGGGGGCGGGGCAGCGGCCTCCTTTTTTTCCACATGCGGCTGATGGGGAATATAAATTATGGGGCTCGTCTGGTACCACAGCAGACTTAATGAAGCTTTTAAAGGTAATTAGTGACACTTGGCTGAAAATCATAGATCAGCGAGGCTGAGCACTGGAAGGCGGGGGGGGGTGGGGGTGGGTGTAAATACTCAAACCCCCCATTTTCTCATATACACCATTACAGGTACCGGGATGTCAGTTTGTCTCAGCACACTGGTTGACCTCTGACCTGTCAGAGGTCAAAGGTCACATTTCCACTCTTTGTCCGCCTGTTGGTAAATCTAGACACACACCATACAGCGGGTATTATGTCTTGCCTAAAGACGGGGTGTGGGGGGGCAGGGGGGGGTCCCTTCACAGTCCCGGGGGAGAGGTTCCCAGAGCCTTACAGGTGTCCCCTGACAGCCCCACGTATCAGGTTACAAAGAAAAGCACCAAAGGTCCAGCTTAGCATCGCCCAGCCCCGGAAATCGGCTGGCTTTCTTCGAGAATTAGAATTGTATTATTTTATAAAAGTGTAAATAAAAACTGAAGCAGGTCTATAGGACAGTTGTGAGGGAGACACCCCCACAGGGCAATTTCAGGGGGGGGGCAGAGGTGAATGCCATGATAATGAAAGGAGGGTGGGTTTTCAGCCCCCCGGCGGGTCCATTGCTCATGTCGTCGTCTCTCTCCCTGCCTCTGACACCCCCCCCGCCCCCACCACAGCCCTGTGCCCGCACGGCTGTAAGCACGGCGAATGTGTCGGACCCGACAAGTGCAAGTGCTTCCCCGGCTACACTGGCAAGACCTGTAACCAAGGTAACGCCCCTCTTCATCATCATTTTCCTCATGTGGGGGGGGGGGGTGTCATATGAGGCAGCTGTTTGTGGCTGTTGCTGGGGTCGGATTTGGGCACTAGGCACGAAGATATAGGGTGGGGAGAAGAGGCACAGAAATACTTGATGACCCGGTGGGGTGGAGGGGGGGGGGTGGTTAGTGTCATTTGAACATCTGGTTTTTCAGCCTCGGATCCTGTGCGTGAGTTTCTCACGATCCGGGCATCTCTGAGGACAGGAACGGTGATAGGCAGGGAGGGGGCTGTCTCCGATTGTCAGAGGACCCGAGGTGCCATTTTTCTTTTCTTTTCTTTTTTTTTTTGGAAATTCTAGCCCCCAGACAGGAACTGGATAAGGTATAATTAAAACGGAGAAAATACTGCCAAGAATGTCCCTCTGGCCGTCTCCTGTTTCCCTGTTAAGGTGCTGTCTGTCCGCCTCGGTTAGCGCAGTAAACATCACAGCTTTTTAAGGGAATCCGTAATTCTGCTTTACGGCCTGACAGATGGATGCGGGCTCCACGTCTGTGCTGTGTTGCCCCCCCCCTTCCCCAGGTGAATAGTCAGTCAGGAGCTCGCAGCGTTTCTGGGTACCTCCCCGTTATCGACCCACGCTGACGCTGGTAGCGATCTCGCCTTCGGAACACGGCACCCGATGTCTTAGCAACATGCTTCAGAAACAACGTTCATTAATCTTCTGTTTCCGAGAACATTTCGGATTTCGATGCTCCTCAGAGGGGAACGACATGAAAAAAACAAACAGATTTTTTCCTGTAAGGATGTCACAGTGCACTTTGTCTGCTGTGATACTGAAACAGTGGTACGCTTTTCATATGCATTACATTTTTGTAGAATGCTTTTATTTATTCTTTTTTTGTCTCTATGTACAAAGTAATATCTTGCTACGATTTAAACAAGCACTTCTCGAATCTCTTACCAAAACATGGCTGGAGAGTAAGAAGTGTTTTTAAGTGGTGTAATTTTGGATGACGGGAGGCTTTAGTAATGCCCCAAAACACCCAGGGGGTGCGGAAAATATCTTATGTGACCTCATCTCACTCACTTCCAATGCACTATGTTAGTCCGTATAAAAGTTACCTAACCTGATTTGGAAGCGATTTAAGAATAATAGTTTCCGAAGTAATAACATTATTTGTATGGGGGGGGGGCAGGGGTTTGGTATATGTAATATTGAAAATATGCTCATCTCGCCTCAAGCAGTCGAGCCGAGGTGTGAATTCACGCACACGCAGCCGCACGCGCTCAGTCTAGGAAAACAATACTGCTATCGTATAACCCAGAGGAGCACTTTATAAAGTGGGGACTTTAAACACCCCCCCCCTTAAAAACACAGGAGGGGTATTGTGGGATTGTTGTTGAAGAACCTGCGGCTGATGTACATGGAAAGAAAAGGGGTGGGTCAAAAACCACCAGCGGAACCGACGGAACATCCAGCGTGCAGACAGAGAGGTGCGGTCTGGAGCAGAGAGCATTGTGGGAAGGCGGGGACGCCCACCATTGACGTCTCTTTAATGACCCGCCTTCCCAAATTGCAGGTATGGCATCAGCTCCTCAGCAGATGATGTCCCCTCCAGAACCGCAGGTGGACTCTATTAGATGGGATTCGATTTCCCAGAACAAATATACTCATGGGAAGCTGATCCGGTTACCAGAGGCATGGAGTGGGGATGCGCACCCCTCCCCTACCCCCCAGGAAAATCATGTTAATAAGTTGATTATTTTTGCAAATTTGTTTAATGAGTATCTGGCTTCCCGCTGTGCCGGTTCTCCAGTCACATGTTAATAAAGGCCGACCTGGGAATCGCAGGGCGATGCTTTCTGTAAACCAGAGAAAAAAATGCGTAATTCAGAGCACTTCATGGGCGGCAAGCCAACAGCCACCTCTGCCATAGCTCACTTCTCCTCCTTCCAGATGTTCCCCAGACTCACAGAGAGTCAGGTGCTCATTCATGTTCCCTTTAGCCTGGCTCTTCTCGCCCGTTAGCTGTCAGATCTCCCCTGGCACCGGCCGTTGGCAATAAACTACAAGACAGCATTTTGAATTCCTTTGCCAGAATGTCTGCACCTGAAGCTATGGCATTTTAAGTTCGTTTTAGCTGGTATTGCATACCAGTCTTCTGTCGTGTTTATTTCCAGCGGTCTGGCCATTGAAGGTTACTTCCGCTGGGTTATACTTCCATTTATTAGGAAAGTTAAGCCGCTAGGATTATCGCACATGTGCTACATCTCTGTGCTTAACCTGCTTGACCTCAAGTGCGACGTTCCACCATTGCAGGTCAAACCTGGGCCATTCTCTAGACACTTTCAAGGTCATCCTTCAGAAAGGTTCACCCTCAGCTTCTCCATGGTCTTCAGAGGAAGTTGTCAGATCTGGCGCGAGTTGTACTGCCTAAGGTTTTCCGTGGGTAGCATTCTGAAGTTCTGTAGCGATGACCGAGGACTTGGGGCTTTATGAACTTTATTCAGGGATTCTGTCACGGCAGCCATTTGATAGCCAATGGAGGTGGATCGTCATGTGATTCGTCATGTGATTCGTCATGTGAATTAAAATTATGAATGGGCACTTTTAGCCCATCAGTTTGGGGTGAGCACCTTGATGACGAGATCTGAATGTGAGGCGTTACAAGGTGCCATTCGTAGGATCATACATACAGCTGGAGGTGGCAGAGACTTCTGTAGTGCTTCTGTCCCGACAGGAAAACAGTGACTGCATTACTGTACCGAGAATTTGCTGACAGCTGGTCCTTAAGGTTGTAATTCTCCCTGAATAATGTTACGGTTCGCTCCAGGAATGTTGTTTGGTCAGTCGCCTGATTGATGGCTGCTGTCGTTCACTCCCCTCCTGTTATGTCCCCTCCTTTCTCCTCGAGAAGATGAGCAGGAGTATGTAACTCCTCCAGTTTGGGACGGACACCCTCCCGTCTTTTTCCCCGTGGACCTCCCGCCAGCAGGGGTCCTTCCTCCACAGGGTGAGCAGCTCCATTCGGCCAGCAGGCAAGCCAGCCCTCTTTTTCCCTCTCCCCCCTCGCATGGCCCACACTGTCCGGCGGCAAACGCGGAATGCGGAGCCCAAAACCAAGCATGGCATCACCGAGAACTGCGCTGTGCTGAACCTCCTGAAAAGCCGGCAGAACCTCTCCTTCTCCTCCTCTTCATGGCTGTCTCTCCCCTGCAGCCCTCCTCTTTCCTTCTCCTTGAATCTTCTCCTGGCAAGGCTGCCATGCTCCTCTTTGCCTGGCCCTTTGGCCGCGGGCACTGCCACAGTCGACTCTCCTTCAGCATGTACATTATCGGGGCGTAAACCGGACCAGTGCACTTGACGCAGTGGAGCTTTACACTAGCAGATCTGCAGAAGAGGGTGGCTAGTGTTTTGCTCCTTGCAGTTTCCTTGTTATTTTGTCATAAACCAGGCAGTAACAACTAGCTGGTTACATGTTTCACTGCTAAGGACTGTCATGGTTTATTTAACTGATACCAGCCTTCAGGAAGCATTTTCACATTTAGTGTTTACCTTAAATGACCTCGCAGTACAGGTACCAGCAAGTTTGTTTTCTACTCCTTGCTCCTCCCCTCCCGGTGACCCCCCCCCCCCCCAGTGCACCTCCCACCTCAGAAGTCCACGGGAACTGAGCTAGGGCACATTGAGGTCGAGTGGAAGCCGCAGTGATTCCCGAACACTTTCAGAGGCTATTTTTGGGATCTTTGAGTTCCAGCGGAGAATCCGACATCCCAAACCGGAACGAATGGAGTTAGGTACGCTGCAGGGCTGTCCTCTCCCCTCCATTTTTATTTCAAAATGCTCACCCCCCCCCCGGCCACTTGCCAGTATCTGCAGTGAAAAACCCTGGCCGTATACTTAGCCTGGTACTTTTTCCCGGAGAAATGTGCAGTGTGGGGTTTGTGAATCTGCACTCGTCACTGTCGCTGCCTTCCCGGCCGGTACGGACACTGCTCCGCCTTCTTCCTCTTCGCAGCGACCATTGCTGGCGAACTCCACGGCGTGAGGAAGCCAGCAGAAGCTGCCCATCTTCCTTTCCCATGATTCTGGGCCCCTCTCAAGTGGCTGAGGGAAACCGTCAAATGAAATGGAATTGGAACTGCGAGGGAGAAAGCAGGGTGTTAGCAGCTGAGAGGGATAGGTGGAATCCATACTTTAAAAAAAAAAAAAAAAAAAGCTGTCGTTTTACAGACGGAAGAAAAACGCTTACAAAAATTTGCCGAAATCCTCGATTGAACTATCCCGAAAAAAGGAGCTTGAACAGCCAATTTAAATCAAAACTCACATAAATTTACATCAAAATCGCCGATTCTTTTGATTTTAAGTGCAGTGCAGGTGGACTGTTTTTAAAGCTTCACTTATATTTTAAGTTATTTCACAGTCTCCTTTTTATTTCGAAATTGCTGAACTATTATCTTGGGAAGATGAAGTCGCCGCAAAGGATCGATTTCTCTCCCTCCCATCAAGAGATCGTTAGCTCATTCAACATCCCAAGGCTGGCTTTCCGGGCCCCGCGGTTCAGCTTCGGACCGCCAAGGGGCTCCGTGCTCGTTTGCGTGCCTGATGAATTGCCGACGCCCTTCCTGCAGTCACTGCCGATACCTTACAGATGGAAGAAAACTGGTGCAGTTTTGTGGATAAAAACCTGTAACGCGTCTTCTCCTTCGTCTGCTCTGTAATAACAGGGCGGTCAGCAACGGAAAACTGGATCTGAATTGCTGGAGGACTTTAGAAACAAATTTTCCAGCGGCACAGTGGAATAATCTATTTTAAAAATTGAAGATATACTCAGACACTTTAATCTAGAAGGGAAGGTTATATGACTGCCTTCAGGGTTTTCCTGGGTCTTTGTTGTCGTTGACTCTTATCCCTGGCTTCAAAAGACGCAACCACATCAGTGATGAACCTGAGATATGACTGGGAGTGGGAGGCTCTCGGACTGCTCCGACCTCACCCTCCATCTGCCTGCACACTAAGGAGCTGTAAATTGCTGGTTATTGGGGCTGGGGGGGAGGGGGGCTAAGCTTTTGTTATGTATTTGAGGCAAATGATTATGACGTCTACCTGTATCCCCAGTTTGAAAATCTTGAGCAGGATCATGCTGCAGAGGCTTTGCTAGACATCCATACAAGGCAGCACACCCCCTCTCTCCGCTCACCCCGAAGGCTAAAGATGGTGCCAATGAGATGGGGGGTGGGGGGGGGGGGGCAGACACTACAGCCAAAACCCAAGCTGGTGAGCCCTGATCTCATGTTTGGCTTGAAAATCAGCATTGTAACCAGTACAGCTCACTGAGCTATACTTAGCCTCTAACCGCTCAGCAACCCCCCCTCCCTCAGACATCTAGGGAACTCAGGTTACACCTGGCGGTCCACGTGAAACTCTGTAGGTCCCTCTTTCACCCCCTTCAGATGATGTGCTTTAGTTTTTTTTTTTTGTGGGGGGGGGGGGGGGATTCATAACACCTCCATCTGGGATGGAGTAGCCATGGACGCCAGCGGTCCCGGCCGGCGTCTCTGCTGGTAAGTATGCCGCTCATCGTCCGGGGGTTTGCGAGATCTTGGCGTTCATCTCCGGCAAAATTTTTGGACGCCCTCACAATAAACTCTGTGTTTTTTTTTTATCATTATGATGTCATAGTCTGGTAATGGGTGAATTTATTCCAGATTTATGGTCGCAGCGATACATCTGAAATAAATATATTTCAGGAGAAATCCAGGAAAAGCATCCAAAACTGACCGACTTGTCGGTCCTTCCATCTTCATGATCATATCCTGCTCCAGAAAATCAGTGTTTTTTTGTTTTTCCGTTTGAAGGTTGACCTCTGACCTTCGACCTCTGACCTCTGACCCCTCTCTGCAGACCTGAACGAGTGCGGCCTGAAACCTCGACCCTGCAAACACCGGTGCATGAACACTTACGGGAGCTACAAGTGCTACTGCCTCAACGGCTACATGCTGCTGCCCGATGGCTCCTGTGGAAGTGAGTGGTCCAACGCCCCCCCCACCCACCATCAGTGCAGGGCCCCCCCCGGGGAATGTTCGGCCCCCCCCGCCCCTCCAAAACAAGGCCGTTTCGAGAACACGGGAGCCATCCGCCTTCTGGTCTCGCTGGAGCGGATCGAGATCAGTGCCCATTTCCTTTCAGCGAAGATGTCATTGTGGGATAGAGGGGTTGTAAATAGGGGCCAGCGCAGAGCCGGGGGCGTCTCTGCGGAGCAGGGTACGGCGGCGCAACAGAAAGATGTGAGATGCGAGATGAAGGTCACCCTGCGAGTGATGTAAACGCCCCGCCGCTCGCCGCCGGGCACGGCACTCCCTCGGCAGGGCTGCCGACTGAACTCCTCACGCACGCCAACAGCCGTTTGAAGAACTGCAGACTCTCCCTCGGAGACGGGTGGGGCGGTTGGGGGGGGTGGCAGTCTCGTCATGGCGCGGGGGCTGTGCCACGTGACCAGACTTACAATGATGTGCCGGAAAAAAACAAAACAATAGATCTGAAGCAATGATTTGAAGCATGCTTGGTGTTTCCACGGTTACCTATTACGTTGGCAGTAAGGGCTCCCTGTCTGACAGCTTGCGGACCGGCGTCAGGTCCGCCAGTCCGCTGGGTCGCCGGCACCAGTTTTCCACGCACCACGGTAACAAACCGCCTCCATTCAGGTGGTTTAGCGGTGATGGTGCAGCCAGCGAGGGCCACAAGGGCGTTTCCATGGCAAAGGCCACAACGGCGGATCCTGGGGGGACATCTGTAAAATCTAATAAAGCTGGATTAACTTTCCTTCCACACTTGTCATTTCTACCTCTGGGTTATGCTCAACAATGTTGGGATTTGAGTATTTTATATGACGATGATATCCAGTGATATCCCTATTACACGTATGCTATGAATATATTTTTCTGCTAAGTGATTTGCATCCCGGGTGCCTGTAATTGCTGGTACCCTATAACTCTCTCCCCCCCCCCCCCCCCCACCCCACCAGATGCACGTACCTGCGGCATGGCCAACTGTCAGTACGGCTGTGAGGTGATGAAGGGGGAGGTGAGATGCCAGTGCCCAGCGCCAGGGTTACAGCTGGGGCCCGACGGCAGGACCTGTGTAGGTATGTTCTTCGCTACGCCGCGATGATGTCACTCTCACCTGCTGCTCAGCTGGGGCTCAGTCGTGCGGTTAAGGGACAGATCAAGTTCATCTCTGGCAGAGTCACCTGGCAAAAAAGCCTTCAAGGGCATCTGTTTCCATACGCCTTAAATCGTGCCCACAACCCATGGTTTAGGTTTGGGTGTTTCTGTGCAATGTGAGCTAGGCGGCGCCCCCGCTGGCTGAACTGTGCCATGACATCCCAGTCAATTAGATTCAAAGCTGGCATTCATTTAGAATAAAGACATTTCATTTTTTCCCCCTGTTTTGTCTTAACTTCTCCACTGACAGACATGAAAGTCACTGCTTGGGTTCAAACGGGCACAAGGCGGTCGGTGTACAAATCGCAGGGATTAACCTTCATTTAAATGCACCTCCCAAAACACCCCCCTCCAGTTCCCTGTAGCCGGCTCTGCTCTGGGGTCAGGGGTGGAGGAGGGAACTCGTGGATGAGTTAAGACTTCAAAAACAGCTCAGGATTTCTGCATCACAGGATTTTTCCCGTTTGAAGTCAATTTTGAAAAGAAGGACTTAAGCGGGAACATGGAAAGGTTGACGATGGAGGAGGGCGTTGCCTCACTCAGGGGTTATCATGAACGGCCCGCTCCATCCCGCTCCATCCCGCGCAGCCGGCCTGTGCCAGTGATTTACATCAAAATAGATCCAACTGAAATGACTGAAAAAGCCATTTCATTTTAAACAACTGGTTCGCCGTTCTGATTAATTGAAAACCAAGGGGTTTTCCCATAATGTTTTTTTTAAAGTTAACAGTGCTAATCTCTCTTCTGTTAGAAGTGGCATGATTTCCCATAAAAGACGTGGGGAGAAAGAGGTGCTTGTTTGCCGTTGGTGGGCCGGCACTTGGCCAAAGAATGAGGGGGGGGGGGGCTTATTTTGGCTTTTAAACCCAGGCTGGATGTTCGGAGGTTGGGGGCAGATCTGGGGGATCAGAAGGTGCTGAGGACTCTTGGGGTACTTATAGGCACAATACTGGGATTTAAGAGCAGTTGGAGACCTGTTTATAACAGGACAAAGAGAACAAATGGATGGGGGGGTCGGCTTGGGTAGATCAGGCACTTGAAAAAGTGTTCAGATGTAGAATAAGAGGCATAATTGCTAAATACCCTTCTCTCACTTGTAAAACTCATCAAATCCTTGCGTCCTTACATGAGTGCGCTTGCTCGCGTGATCTCCACCGTCCTCTTTCCAGATGTGGACGAGTGTGCCGCGGGACGGGTGGTGTGTCCGCGCTTCCGCAAGTGCGTCAACACCTTCGGGAGCTACATCTGCAAGTGTCACGACGGGTTCGAGCTGCAGTACATCAACGGCAAATACCAGTGCACGGGTAAGGGGGCGGGGCCAGGGATCCTGCCAGCCGATTGGTTGGCATCTGCTGTGGTTACCATGTTTCCCCCCCAATGAGTCGAAGGAAGCTATTTAAGGGACTAAAACTAAAAGGTTAACATGAGATTATGAGTTTATTACTGCGGTAACACTGATGTTTGATGACTTCTTACCAGCATGGCTCTTTCTCAGTCCACTGACAGAAACTTACACGTTGTGTGTTCTGTCTAAACATAATTCTGTATGGAATTTAAGCTAAATTCCCTGCTTAAAATTCGTATAACTACCAGGAATTTCGGCAGAGTGGCTCTGGTGAATGTCTGTGCCTTGTCTGGGGTTCAGTGCTGTTTTTCAGCAGGTGAAAAATTAATGTAGGGCAGGACTGGAGGTGAATTTCCAACAGGTTCTGGTTAATAATGCTCCTGAAAACCGGACATCTAGCCTGTGCGGTGTGCGAGTCTCCCCCCTCTTGTTTGCATCCCCCCCCCAGATGTGGACGAGTGTGCCACCGGCCAGCACCACTGCTTCCGTTCATCCGTCTGCTACAACACACCAGGGTCCTACAAGTGCAAGTGCAAAGATGGCTTCCGCGGGATTGGCTACGACTGCAAACGTAAGCGCCACAAGTCGCCGCCCCCTCCCACCCCGGGACGGACTATCGGGACGGGGAGGGAGGTCAGAGTGCTGTGGAGCTGGGGCTCAGTTCTCTTTTGTTCTTCTCATTCTCTTTCATCCTAAAGTTGGCTGGTTAATAATGTGTGGGATAGGAGTTACGTGAGGCTGCCTCACCCTCTTAAAGTCTGCCAGTCACATTCCCCGGGCTGCCTGCCTGTTCCGAGCTACGCTGCCCCTCACACTTTACTGCTTGAATGTGCGTCGATGTCAGAGTCTTACGGCAGGATCGTTTTAATCTCGAAAGGCGATATGCGGAGGGGGGGGGATCGTATTACTTTCGCTGTCAAATTAATTTTCCCCCCAAACTCTTTTGTTTACACCTACTGTTCCCCAACTGGTGGCTGATAATGCCGACTGACGGTGTGCTGACGAGCTGACAGGTCGTCCGGCGTTAAAGCAGGCTGCTTCTTTATTGACGGAGTGTTCCAATTCCAATTCCAATCCTAAAGCGTCCCGGCAAATTCCGGTCCGTCCCTCCACATTCCGCTACGCTGCTCTAAAAGGACACTCGGTTTGCAGACACGATGGTCATGCAGGCTCCTTCATCAGCTGTCAGCTGGGCATGCGGTACAACCCGCGGGGGGGGAATTAAATTACAACATCCCGTTTGTGATTTTGGTGTCAAAGTCATCCTGTAAGTGGAGAATCTGCACCAGCAGACCCCTCCACAACCAAATGCAAAACTGTCGGGCGTTTTGGAGAATAACTCACGCGATGCAAATGCAGTGTGCCGCGCACTCAGTGTTTGTTTGTTTAATCGGCGTTTGTTATTAACCTGTTTCGTGAGCTTTTACCAAGCCTCTGCAGTTCTTGTCAAATTTTTCACAAGTGCTCTTCAGTTAATTGTGTTTATTAATTGCTTTTGGGGTGGGGGCGTGACCAATACTCAGCGGATACACATGGCCGTTAACAGTTTTAAATGTCAGTGTGGGAACTGAACATCTGTCTTCTCTACTGTAGTTTGCAAAGACAGTTTTGCAAACGAAGTGTCGGGATGGTCGTCTTGACAGTTAGAAAGACAGAATGGCTTAGTGTGAGGACTTGGGGGGGGGGGTATTTACAGCCCCCTCCACCCCCCCTCGGGGTGGGTAATGGTGGCATCTAATTGTCGAAAACCAAAGTACTAATATGATTTGGAGACATAGGGAAGCCTGCAATTCTGTCATTAAGTCTGACATTTTCAGACATGTTGATGCTGGACTAAACCGCAACGGGAGATAACAGTAAATCATCCTCAACTGCCCCTTGAATATGACACCCCATTTATTAGACGATTTAATTAAACTTTAAAAAGTTCTGGGATTTCCTCTTTTTTGAAAAAGGCAAATATATTTAAAAGAACACTATTCGGCACAAGTTGATACCGTTTCTTACTGTGCCGAGGGCCAATTAACCAGATATCGGCCCTGGCTGTTCTCGTTATATTTTTTTTGCTGCTTTATTGACCGTCGGCTGCTTGATCTATAGTGTTTAGGCTTTAAACGGTCAGTGAGGGAGTCAGTCAGACCTCAGGATACCTGGGCTGACTGGTCTGTCAGATTTACTCCTTCCGTGTACTTCCTGTTCGGGGGTGAAACTCAGCTCCAGTGAATTTAACTGCCTGTTTGAGCTCAGTCATCCTTAGAAGGAGGGAGGAGTGGAAGAGGTCAGGCTTGAGAGGATTTAATATGCCCTCCCCCCCCCTTGGTCAAAATAGGCGGTAGCACAGAGGGGGTGATCATCTGGGGCTCTTAATCTATAGATACTAACTGGAACAGATTTTTAAAATCTTATTGAAACTCGTTTTTAAATCGCGCAGCCTTGAGAAGGACTGAAAAACCAGTTGGAAATAAATAGTGTGTTTTTTGTTGCCTTCCTAGCTATTCCCAAGGTGAGCATTGACCCCCCCAGACCAGGGAAAAACCCCCCGAACAACAAGATCCCAGACTACAACGATAAGAAGCCACCCAACACCGTCCGTCCGCCCGCCACGCCCAAACTGATTACCACCACCACCACCAGCACTCCCAGTACCACCAAGAAGCGGATCATTCCCACCCCCAAGCCGCCCATAGTCACAGTCAGACCGGCGGTTCCCACGCAGAAGCCGGTGGTCCCGACCCGTCGTCCCCCCACCCCCACCCTCGCCCCCACGCCCCCCCGCAAGGTCCCAGTGCCCCCCACTCGGCCAGCCCCGACTCCCAAGAGCACCACGGTGGACAACAGCATCCAGAACGAGGTCACCTCGAAGCCCAGAGGGGATGTTCACAGTGAGTATCTCTACTGCTTTTTCCCGTGGGGTAGGGGGGGTTTCCACAGCCACATGTCGCTCAAGTGGCTCGCTAACACCGCTCGCCGTCTTGGCTGGGAAACACTGTCACGACGATCGCTGAACTGTGTCAAACGTGTCGACGCGTCTCAGAGCTCTTCCAGAGTCTGCGGTTACGGCCCTGTTATTGCGGCCGAGATAAATAATTAAATCCTCCGGTCTGTGGACAGATTTACCGGGCATGACAAATTCACAGAGGAGTCTGAAATGTGGTACCGCAGTCGGCTCTCAGCTCTCTCTGGTGCTTACCGTGGGACGTGACTGATGTACGCGACGACTGGGGTTCCCTCGAAGGGGAGGGAGTCTGAGATTTCAGGAACTGGTGGTTTTAAGTTTTGTGTTTCCTAACCCCTGCTTGAAAGTAAGGGCTTGTGAGGTCTCCTTTACATTATTTAGTGTCGGCAGATGACCGCAGGGCAGTAGACAATGTGAGAGGCATTTCGGTGAATTTGGGCTTGTCAGTTGTTCCTACATAACGAAAACGAAACTTCCGGGATTCGCGCCGACAAGCAGGCAAAGCGCTGAGCACCTCGGTCGTCGTCCGACGTGTTGGCGATGTGCGGACCGCCAAAATGTGCCGAATGTTTCAGGTGTGGAGGGTAGCGGACATTTTAATTCGGGATTGAGGTCTGTCCGACGGCTTGGCGTCAGATGGATCCTAATGACATGAAAATGGAGAAATGATAAACAGTCTTCCCCCTGCTGGTGTAGTGATTAAAAACAAATTATGGCTGAATAAATTCGCCTCAGGCCTGATGGGGGATCTCACCCCCCGCGAAGGGGCGATGATGTCAGGTGTCCACGCAACCTGTCAGCTGTCAACTGCAGAATTTTATATAGAGAAACCTCGTGCATGGGAATGGCGGTGTGGTTTAGCTTTGAATGCCACTGTGAGTGGGATTACTGTACGCTTTCAGCAGCTGATTGGTTAATATCGGTTGGAATCTTCCCATCTGTGATTGGCTGCACACAGTAATCCCGCCTCTGGCTTCAGAATTTCTCATGGCTGGCACTGCCCACCTCCCAGGTCACCGGCAGGTCCCTGACCACCCAGACATTTTCCATGAATGAAATAAAAGGACTTTTATCTGATAAGTGCTCGTCTGTGAGTTTATCGCTCTGCGGCTCAAAAGGAGATGGAAGAAGCGGTAAAGTCATGTTTATTTCAACATGCCTGCTTGATAGATCCTGCACCTTGAGAATGTACATGCAGTGAAATGTAGCACATGGTAAATGTGCGTGGAGTCTGTTGCATTAACAGAGCTCGGTGAATTCATTAAATCTTTTTTTGGTCTTTGCTGCATAAATTGTGGTATAAAAATAGCCGGTGGGTAAAAAAAAAATAAAAAATAATCCCACTTGCTTGCTCTCTTTCATTTTGCTGGAGTGCTCTCCGAGGAGATTTCCTCGTCTTCCTTGCCAGCGCAGATAAGGGAACAAACGCGATTATCCTGCGGGCCGCTACAGGCCCCGCCACTGTCGCGCTGGTGTGCCAGGCTGATAACCCTACACCCATCCCGTCGCGCTGGCAGGAGGCGATATGTCACCGATACCTTTGTGCTTAAATCAGGAACCGGCTAATTTAGCACCAGGGGGGTCCTCCTCAGTTTAACCTCCCTTGCTGGTTGAGTGCCCGACATTACCCACGTTCCCCAATCCTACTGGGGCCCCATGTGCAAGGGAGGGCTTGTTGGTCATCTGCGTTCTCCGCTGAGGCCCAGCAGAGTGCTAAATCATGGGGGCCGTGTCTCAGGGTGTCAAGGATCAGGTATTTTATGCTTATGTTTGTGGAATGCTGCAGACTCCACTGCTCCCCCTGCTGGAGACAATCTGCCATTGTGCAGTTAAGGATTTAGTCGTCATGAAAAGAGTAGGCTCCCAGTCAGCCACACAGGAGAAAAGCAGAAAAGGTGGGTTCTAGGTTAGGCTTGAGCTTTGGGATCAGTATGGGTTTAGGCTTGAGTCTTGAACTCGATATATGATTTGGCTTGAGCTTCGCGCTCAGTGCAGGGTTAGGCTTGAACATCAGGTTCAAGGCTGTCCAGTTCGTTTTAGCCTGTGACCTTATAAAGGTACAAAACTGTAAAGTACAGGATCACACAAGGACACCCTGTGTTATTTCAGTGAGGAGCAGGGGTTTATGGGTAGTGCCAGCGGTTACCCACCGCTTGCATCAGAATTACTGTAACACGAGTGCTTTCCAGTGCTCTCCGCTGTCCTAACTAGGAACTGAATTCCAGCATGAGTGATGACATCAAGTCCTCCAACAGCAGCGCAAGGGAATCTTTTCCCTGTGTCATATCAGTCGGTTGTAGGGGGTTTCATTAAATATACTGTAGATTAGATCTAGAAAACCAATTGGGTTTGCTGTAGTGGAATCTGTATCATCAGCTATGACTCGGGTTGTTTTATGAACATTGCCATGAATATTTGAATGTGTGACTGTGATTTCTTTAGAAGGAAGTATAGTAGTTTGTTTAGGCCTGCCGGTGGCACAGTCGTTAAGGATTACACACTTCCTCCACACAGGGTAGTGGGAGTCATAGGTAATGTGCTTCGGTTTGCCGTAAACTTCATGTCTTCCTTTGGTTGTTCTTTATAGTTCCTCGGAATCAGGGCCAAAACAACGTTCTGGGGTTCGATTACGACATCGAGTTGGGGAACACCGCAGAAGAGGCACACGACGACCCTGGTAAGCTGCGCAGTTTTCGCCTGTCCAAAATTGCACTAAAAATGTACATGTAAGGCTTAGATGGCTTAGTGCTCATTGCGGCCCCTCTAGCGGGGCTGTTTCTGCCCTACAGAAAAGCCACATCTCAGCTACATAACGAATTATTTATCAAATCCATTTCTGTTTGCAATCAGCCCCGAAAACAGCAAAAAACGCACCATTCTCATGCCTAAGAGAACAGGATGGGCAGATGCATAGTCTTCTCTAATAGAAAGTTTGGCAACAGATTTGGCTGCAACAAAATCATATGACCTAACGGTGCGAGTACGCCAGGTGTTTGCTTTGGCAAGCGGGCCCTTCGTCTCATTGGCCAGGCTCAGCGCAGAGAGGGTTTTCATTGGCCAGGAAAAGGTAGGAGAGTTGAGTGATGAACATGGGTCCAGTCCAGAATCTAATTTGTACAGCGATGTGTGGAATAATGCCGGCTGTGTTTTTGGAGCTGCCAAGTGAACTGTGAACTGGTGGGGGGGTAGTTATTCAAAGCGCTCTCTGCATCCTCACAGTAATACATTTACTTTGTAGTGTAACGGCCGGCTTGCAGGGTAAGAGAGATTGGCACGTAACAAGAGATTTCTTTGAATTAATTGAGTAAATCAAATACTGGGTATCTTTTCCAATTCGATCCGCCGTAGCTCTCTTTGTTGTCTGGTTTATAATTACATTTCTCCCCAGGCAGCTCTGAAGTCACTCACGCGGCAGTGTCACTCGTCCTCGTGTCTTCACGTTCTTCTCAGTCATGTGGCCAGTGCTGGTGCTTACCACCACTCAAACTACGCATTCGCATTGAGGGCCCTCTGTCGACTATAAGTAGTGACTACGCTAGCAGTCACTTTTTGAGTGGGGGGGGGGGGGGGGGGGGCTAGAAACAGCAAACTCACCCATGCATGTAGCCCTAGCTTAGCCTAGCATAGCCTAGCTTAACTTATTTTAGCATAGCCTAGCTTAATTTAGCATAGCCTAGCTTAACTTATTTTAGCGTAGCCTAGCTTAATTTAGCTTAGCCTAGCTGGAACCATTGCGTGGAAAGCTGAGAGCTTTGCAGACATCTGAGACGGGTCACACATCCATGTACAGATGCCGGTTTCCTGAGCTGCACCTTCGACGACGGGATCTGCAGCTGGATCAGCGACAAGGAAGGGGACCAGCACTGGGAGACCACGGAGGACCCCTCGGGTAACACCTGCACCCCTCATTTGATTGGCTCTTCCCAGTTAGCCACCTTCTTCTTCTCTCAGAGCTATACTGACTAGGACCGTACACAGGGGCAGGACTACAGGGGCCCCAGTTGAAAGCTGACTGGCCCCTGGAGTGTCCCCTCCCCAAACTCACCAGTTCAAAGCATATCATTGGCTGGCCTCTCTAGAAATGATGGCCCCTTTTGTGCCCTCCACCTTAAAAGCAATCCTAGAATAACTTCTGAGGACGTTTGGGTCAGAGTCCATTTGGGTCAATGCTTGTTATGCATTTTAATGAGGCTGGGTATATATCCAGGTCTGAAACTGAAGTGGGACACAAATCGATTTGAGCAAAAATGGAATTGTTTTTGAAATAGTGCTTTCCGTTAGTGGGGCTGTCTGCATTTTGAAGAGGTATGCAAGCAGATAGATGTGACGTTACGTCATTCAGACACTCGCTGAAATTGTACTTTGGTTTGAAAAAGTCATTATTAATCTGGAGCCAAAGTCTCTCTGGCCTTTTCGGTTAGATTATGCTCCTTGCTGATGTTAGGTTATCAGGGAGTAACGTATATTAATTGCTTCTAGCTTAAGTTAACCCAGCTAACTGAGAAATCCTACTTCAGGGAAAACTCCACAGAATGCCAAGAGATCACAAACACGACCAGGTTAATCGTTGAGGTAGAAACACATCCATCGTCCAACCACATAGCCTTTGTCAGGGATAGTCGGGCCTATCGGTAGCATAGTGGGGCCGAGCTACATATGCAGATTGGTGGTATTCGAACCTTCAGCCCAGCTGAAAAACCAATCCAGTCATTTTCAGGGTAGTAATTTGAAATAATAGTCCGAAAAACTTCTGCATTATATATGAAAATGTGCTGTATTAAAAGCTTATTATTCATTCGTCCTCTGTTTTCTGACCTTGTGCTATGTCCCGCCTCCAGGAGGGAAGTACCTGACCATCCCTGAGGTGTGGGGCCGGCGGAGTGGGCGTGGGGCGCGGCTCGTCATCCCGCTGGTGGCGCCCTGGGATGCCGGCGACCTCTGCCTGTCGTTCCGGCACAAGCTGTCGGGGCATCACGTAGGCGTCCTGCAGGTCTTCCTGAGGAAGGCCCAGCAGCACAGCCCGGCTGTTTGGGGCCGCACAGGGGGCCATGGCTGGAGGCACACGCAGATCACCCTGTGGGGTGTCGGCTTGGAGAGCGTGAGTACCACAGCGCGGTGCGGGCACTGGCCAGCAAGGGGGAGCAGGGGTGTAGTGATGGACAAAATGATGTTTCATGAACCATTTGCTGTACTTCTTGACTCCAGTAGATGGAGCTCTCCGTACAAAAAAATGGCACAAAGCATGCCCCAAAACAAGCCAAGAGCACCATCTAGTGGGGGCCAAAAATACAGCAAATGGTTCATGGAGCCTCATTTAGCCATCACTATTAACCCGTACTGTTCAACCTCCTTTGAAAGTGGGTGAATGTTCCCTGGCTTGGTGCTAGGGTTGGTATAGGGCTGCTGGAGCCTTGCTGTCCCACCCGCTTGATTTTTTGGTAAAGAAAGACACATCAGGGCCACCTCCTCTCCCTTCCCGCCTCTGGGGCTCACGGCGTCCACTTCCCGCAGGTGATCCTGAAGGGCGAGCGGGGGAGGAACCGGAGCGGTGAGATCGCGCTGGATGACATAAGCCTCCGGAGAGGCGCCTGCACGGAGGAGCATAGCCCGAGGAGACTGTAATGTGGGGGGGGGGGGGGGGACTCCAAAAATAAAAACAAAACAAAGAAAAAAATGCAACACTGCCCCCCTCGCCTGTATACCCCGAGCCCCTGCAGGCCGAAGATGCCGCATTCAGCCGAAAAGAAAAGGATGATGTCAAGCTTCAGGCACTCTGCCCCAGCCCCCAGCCCCCAGCCCCCGCCCCCAGCCCCTATTGTGCTTGTGTCACTTGACCTGCGGTGTTACAAGACCGAGCAAAAAGAGTCCGAAAAATCCAGTGACAACATCGCACCCCTGCGTCTGAATCGTTTCCGGGCCTCACTCGTTTCCACGCGCTCGGCGCCACCACAGGTTGCCCCGAGTATGGCCGTGTCTGAAGACAAAGACCCACGGAGTTGCGGTGCCGGCGATGTTTGACCGCGGCCGTTCGAATGCTGGGGTTAGGCATCTGACCGCAAAACATCCAACTGTCATTAAATCCACAGAATTACGTTGCAGCAATACGATTGCCGTCTGACATGCGCTTTTGTTTTAATTTTGAGGATAGTCCCAGAATTCCTTGAAAATACCTTGTTAACGGCAGTGTTATTCACTGTCGGCAGTGTTATTCACTGGCGTCAGTGAGAGTTTTCGTGCTAATATCACGCAAGTAGATTCTCAGCATGAATTTGGTTTCCTGATCACTCAGACCCCATGCTTTGACCAAGTGCTTGACAAAAACAAAGAAAATGTAGAGTTTTCCAAAGCATAATTGGCTGAACAGCTTAAAAAGCATGTTCGAATTTTCGGCAGGATGTGGTGTGATTGCATGTTTTGTTTTTTTCATATTCAGAGTTGTTTCACTATTTTTTTAACATATTTCAATGACGGTCTGACTCAGACTGTACTGTACCATATCTGTAATTTCAGAATCGACTTTGTTTTTCGTGTTTATTATTATGATAATATTGGTCTTGAATTATTTTCAAGTAATGAAAGGTATGTTATTGTAAATGTAGCCAAACTGTGTACGTTTCAATAGATTAATGCTTCTATAAGGAAATGTGGTGTATTACTATTACATGAAGTATTGATCTGGAAGTATCGATTATCCTTGTAATGAAAGATGAGTGTTGAATATGGAAGAAGGCGTGGACTTTTCAGCCCAGCGCCTTTTTAATTGACAACCTTTGCACCCCGCATTAATTTCGATCCTCCTTCCATGTTTGAATTTTATTTAATGGACAGCTGTATAATTTTCACGTGATTCGCTTTATGTCACAGTGTTTGGTTTTCGACCGATCCTCCAGTTATTCTCGATCGCGCGACTCGTAGATTTTGCAGGATTAGTGGTTTCCGTTTGATTCACTGAAGCCGTTACTTTCGGGGTCTCGTTCTGCAATATTCCACCGCATAGTAAGGTGCAGCTAAACAAAAAACTGCTACCGAAGGAAACACCAGCCCCCCCCGGTTTAAAAATTCAGTCCATCCATTCCTGACATCCTCAGAAAATCACCCTGTCAGGTACTGTACACTGTTCCTGCTGATTTTTAATCATTTATCACCTCAAAGGCTGTCAATTAAAGTATAATTATGCACCTGATTTTTTTTGTGCTTTGTGCTATTGAAGCTAATTCATCCGGTTGGATTTGAAACGTCTCTGCAGATTCATTATTTATTTGCATAAACTCCCGGGGCTAGGGAAAAATACCTCTGCATGATTAATTAAAATGCATTATTTGTATGACTTTTATACTATTATATTCTATAACACTCATGCTGACAATATGGGAAGGATTCCAAATATAAAAATTTAATCACAAATTGGTTTGTACTGTATTCTGTGTGTAAGCAAAACCAATACAATTTTTTTCCAGATTAATGAATTTTAATTTGATATTAATTTTAATTCACTTTCGCAAAAGTGAATGTAATGAATTAATAGGGTTGATGCAACGAAAGCATGAATCCACAGAATAAATTGAAGCTCTGCATAAAGAACTGGGAATTCTGGGACGTGACATTAATCATAATCATGATGCACGCTGATCAACAACTTGGCCCACAAACCTGGTCCTAAACAGCTCTTAAATGTTTGCGCTGTTTACTAATTACGATTGTTACATGCACAAAACCTTCATTTAATAAATATGAAATCCATCAATCCGTCTTCCATAATGGAAATTCTGGAGCCTATCCCAGCTTGGGAGACCTGCGATGCCAGTGTGCCGAAGGGCGCGCGCACACACGCACGCACGCACGAGCACACACACACGCGCACACAGACACACACAGCCAGCGGCGGCATCTGAACCCCTAACTCACTAGCTGTAGAATATTTGAACTAGTGTGGGGCAGTGTGTGTCCCTGTGGATTAAGCCTCTGTCACTGTGATCAGAAAGCTGCTGGTTCAAACCCATGTGGCTGGCAGAGAATAAAGCAGAGCTATCCTGTTAAAAATTAAAGCAAGAACAAAAGCTAACATTTACAAACACACAATCTATTCCCCAAAGGAGGACATGCGGTATTTATAAACTTAGAAAAACTGGAACTGGATTTTTTAGAAATAGTTTATTAATAATGTTTCCATTACGTTTGGTAACTAAGACGGGCGGATGAATGGGGGATTACAGTCCTCCTGAAATTTACACCGCGCCGCATTTGCACGGCTCTGCTTCAAAGATGCCGAGCTTGGCTCCAGCGACATTATTTATACTAGATCAAGTTCTATATTTACGATAAAATGGGCGAACTTTGTGCATCTGCAGTCGCCGCTGTAGAGATGAAAGACGTATACCACACATCTTAACAAGGTCAGCTAATGTGCCATCCTGTTCTCCGTTACATAAAACACGGTGTTTATTCGTCTAAGAATAGCACCGAGACGCAAACCTCGGTTATGCGTGAGGCGTGCCGCCAAAAGCACTGGCTAATTCAGTTTTGTTTCAGGATTTTTTTTCTTGGCTCCTGTGTTAAGTACATGCAGAAATCAACCCAACTATGAGTAATACTGACCTTTCTGTCAGCGACACTGTTCCTGCCATTAATCACGCTGGGTCACCACAGAGGGAGAATACGAGACAATGCTGATTAACTGGATCTACTGTACAGAGTCATGCGCGGACCAGGCAGGCAGAAATATACCTATAAGAACGGGCGAGGGCTGAAAACTTAATTGTCGCTCTTTACGTTTGTCGGCAGTAATTCCAAATTTGGAAGTTACGTGTTATATTTTACGTTTGTGATGGATCGTGTTAAAATGAGCTGATATTTTTATCTGGAGCATTCATGCATCCATCCATCCATCCATCTACAGGGTCACAAAGAAAGCAAAGGATAGAAGGTAAAACACCCAGAATGGGCCATCAGTCCATCAGAGGGCATCACAGGCATATTTAGAGACACCTAATCACATATGTGATTGGAAGGTCATTGATTCAAATCCCAGGGTCAAGAGAGTGATGCTACCATTGGACCCCCAGTTGCTCCATGAGAGAAGCACTACATGATTGGCCAACTCAATATTTATGAGCGACGCACTACCTGATTGGCCAGTGAACATCAACATATGCTGCCGTTTTTTTTTTTCCTGTCTAAGGCATTCACTGGCCAATCAGGGACGGCTTATCTCATGAATATTAATAAGATTTCCTGAACCACCCTGTGAAGCGCAAATTTGCCTCCAGGGACTGGCTGACTCCGTGTTCTCAAAAAACGAAAAAGAAAGTATGGATTAAAGAGCCTGCCAACTAAATGAAAACGCAGCGTAAAAATGAAAGATCATGGCAAATGTCTGCCGGGACGCAGAGAGGGCGAGTTACTCCCGGCTTGGCAGCCTCGGGGCGCAGGCATGTAACGAATGCCTGTAAGCTCTCGACCCATAAATAGACGGCCTGGCTTGGGCTGCGGCCTGAAGAATGAGACCCAGGGCTCATGTGGGAGCCTGAGTCACGTTCATCTGTTTCCACTCGTCCAGCCGGGCTTGTGCCGCTGCTGAGCATAAATGGGCATTATTTACTTTAGTTAAAAAAAAACACAATCTAAGCTGATAAACACTGTGTAAATGAATAAGGCAGCTGTTCCTATAAAAAAAACTATCCGGCGCATGCAGGGCACAGGCACCATAAGGCAAGGACCCAAACGAGCACAGACACACATCGGTGCAGATGTCACATGACACCGTACGGGACGTGCTGCCATGCTAGGCCCCTGTCCCATATGGTCCCCTTTGCTCCGTAGCTCTCTACAATCCCAGACCTGCCTTGTGAGCCTGTGCATTATAACACCCACCCAAAGGGCTCTGCACAAGAGCAAAATATTGACCCATAGTCAGACTATGCATGTCACCTTGCGGAAAGTATAGCGGTAGATATTTCAGACTCCCCCTGCTGGCTTGGAGGTGATTCATCACTTGTTATTCTTGGCACAGTAATACCTCACACTACATCAGTCATTGGTTCCTAAAGAATTTAGAATTTAGTTATTGTCATTGTTGACACACCACAGCTCACAATAGCAAAACGTGTCCTCTGCATTTAACCCATATGTGACAATGTGACACAGCAGTGGGCAGCTAATTCAGCAGCCGGCAGCAGTGCTTGGGGGCGGTATCTTACTCAGAGTCTCTCAGTGGCAAACGATTTAGACACTATAAATACCTAATAAGCATTTCCATTAAATATATAAATGTCATTAATGCTAAGGAAAGTAAATATTTTAATATTTTCGTTTTCTAAGATTTTATTTTAAAATACATGTAAACATTTTATAAGATTATTATACATAATATGTTATTTTACAAATTTTAATATCGCCTGACCAACATAAGGTTGCGTAAACCAACTTAAAATGATTTATATTTTCCGCCATATAGGTACTGTATTTTTAACAAAAAACCGACGTAAAGTCGAATTGACGTATGACGGGGTATTACTGTATATACAACCTGCAGGACAATTAGTGTATCGACGATTTAAAAGCAAAACATAACATGACATAAATTGATGACGTAAGTGTGACTGATATATCATTACATCATTCTCTTCTCCCTAATCCCGCTAATTTTGTTTTCCAGCTCGTTAAACTTACATCGCTGTTTCTTCCAGTCAGCTGTTGCGTCTAAGACGTTCTTGAAACATGATGCAGGCCCCTAGTGTTAATAATTCCGTTCACTTAAAAAAACAATCCTTTGCTTGTTCGCTCCGGTTGTCTGTTTTTGATCAACGCAATTACCCGAATGTCCCGTATCTGATGTTAGTTTAGATTTCCATCGGTTAAAATTGCTGCTATCCAACGGCGCGGTATTTTGGTATACTTGTAGCTTTGGTTCACTCTAAACTGAAAAATGAAGTTTGACGTATTTTGTGTTTGTTTCACCTATATTTATATCCAGGGGTGCACATCACTACTACGCATGTACGCATTCGTCGTATATGCAAATACTTATTTCACGTTGTTATGAGAAGAAATCAGCGTTCATTTGAGCATTTATACCTTGAAATGAGTATAAATTAGTCACATAAAAAAATCCACGATAATTTCTTCGCGTAACAGCGCGAGAAAGCACATTAAATACGTACGCACTTACGCTGCTTGCGACAGGCCTAATCACAACCCTCCCAGTGCGCCCCCTCGTGGTCTGGCGGCCCCTGCAAATGCCAGGTTTGCCTGGGCTATGTGCCAGCCCAAATAAGCTCATATCCATAATGCTCCTCTTCCTGTCTCAATCCATCCATCCTCACTTATTCTGGACAAGGTCAAGGGCCTGCAGCATGTCCCAGGCAGCACAGACAGGGGTGCATAAGGTCCAAACACCATCACACACTATGTGCAACTAAAAGCCCCAACCCTGAGGGTGTGAAACCACTGCTCATTCCACCACATCAGGTCTCTAAAATTTTAATGACCTAATATTTTATACCTCTGGCAACAAAAAAAAAACTGTTGAATTTCTACTGGGCAGAATTGGTCATGTGACCCAGGATGCGACTGATTAATTAGAGCGGTCTCCTAGATGGAAAGCATCTCCATTTACAGGTGTAAATCTGCTGTGAAATGCAGAACGGCCGCGTCTGGGAATCACTCACCTGCCGAAGCCAGCTGGTGCTGCTCTGTCCTGCTGAGGCTTTCATTTGCGGGGTGAGTGATGGACCAATAACAACCCACGGACAGCATAGCCGGTGTGGGACACAGCAGCCAGACAGACCTATAAAACTGAATAAGCTAAATGTGCAAGTACAGTCAGAGCTGATGTCAGGTTAAGATCTAAGATAAAAGTGTGTAGCACTATTACAGTTTAATAGTGGTACGATTGAGGTAGACGTTTGTAAACATGGAAAGTCTATCATTTATCGCAGGTGTATGAATGGGTTCTGTGTGCCTGTGCAGTGGAAGGCGTTTTGTTCAGATCCATTTTTGCTCCCTGGGAGGATATACGAGTTGGCTTATTTGAAAACATGATTAATGGCTTTCTTAGTGTGTCCTGTGATGGACTGGCATCCTGTTGAGGATGTCCCCTGCCTTGTACCCTGTGCGATGGATGGATGGATGGATGGACACACACATACACAGGCCAGTCTCCATCAGATAGATAGATAGATAGATAGATAGATAGATAGAAGAATGGACACACACACAGGCCAGTCTCTATCAGATAGAATGATGTATGGATTGATGGATGGATGGACACACACATACACAGGCCAGTCTCTATCAGATAGATAGATAGATAGATAGAGGGATGGATGCATGGATGGATGGATGGTTAATCTGGTCAAAGCACGATGGGCCTTGCAGCCGTCTATAACGTGCCAATCCATTCTCTGAGGCTCACACTAACACACTTCGAGTTTCCTGCTTTCCAAGAGGAGCCGAGGACATGAATAATTGTGGATAAAGTGGATTATATCCGGGTGATTTTA
The DNA here is from genome assembly GCF_023856365.1 of Brienomyrus brachyistius. Classification (NCBI taxonomy): domain Eukaryota; kingdom Metazoa; phylum Chordata; class Actinopteri; order Osteoglossiformes; family Mormyridae; genus Brienomyrus; species Brienomyrus brachyistius. The sequence continues at coordinate 404,211 of NW_026042322.1, forward strand.
CAGAATGAATAGTGGATTTATACTTTCCATCCAAAATGCAGGATTGCGAGGGTGCACGACTATTTCTGAAATGTAAATGGACACAAATGTACAACGTGAAACATCAAACAAATTGGAAAATTGAAGAGCATATTAAATCGCATCGATTAATTCATTTTTCTGTGCTGTGAACCAATTTAGAAAATCATGGCAATTGCTCCCTGATATTTAAATGTGGGTTTAAAAGCCACTTTCTGGAAAGATCCCCCTACTGATGGGTGGCTGTAATTGCAGGGAGAGACAGAGGTGTCTGGCCATCAAATTCACACAGGTAATGTGAGAAGAAAAGAATGTTAGTGTCATTCGGGTTTCAGCAAAAATAAAAGGTGATGGCAGGTTTCGGCTGGGCCGTGTCTCACCTGTCCACCGCCAAGAGCAGAATGTCGGTTTGACTCCATGACGATCTCCATGGTGACAAACTTAACAGCCTCTGCTATTGTTCGAAAGGACCGAGAAGTTCCTGAGCACAGATTAGAGCTCTGTGGGTTTGAATAACTGGTTGAATATCACTTTGTCCAGACGTTAGTGTTTAATTAAGAAGTGCCATCTCAGTGATAGTAATTACAGCAGTGTGTGGCATTTGTACCAAACACAAAGAAGCAACAGTAAATGGGTAGATTTTTTTTATATATACAAATTCAGGGATAGGAAGAGTGACTGAAGGGAAGTCATTTATATTCCTGGTGAGAAAACATGTCTGCTGAAATTTAACACTAACTTTCGCTTCTGTCTGCTCATTAAACAACTCTGGAATGTTCTTACCAGTGGCACACATGGGGGCAGTGTAACTTGCACTGTCCGTGCAGAGAATTGTGGATAAAATCGAAGTTAATTTTTCGAATGCCCACTTTCCATCCAGCCTTCCAGCTGTTTCCCTTGTGGCAAGCCTGTAGGTCACTCAAGGAAGCAGAAAGCTATGGATGATGACCTCCCTCATGTTGGCTTCAGCGGTGCTGAAACGGCAACTCAACAGTCACTAGAACGACCTGTAGATCAAGGCTGGGAAACCTGTTCCAAGGAGGGCCAATGTGGATGCAGGTTAGTGGGAGGCCCTCTCAATCAACCAATCACAGAGGGTCCCCAGGACTGGAGTTGAGAACCACTGCTTTGTTATTGGCTTATTGATAGGTGATCCCAAAAATCCACACCCACACTGGCCCTCCATAGATCCAGGTTCACCACCCCTGCTGTTGATAGCCCCAGAGAAGGCTTCCCTGGCAGTTGAGCCCGACATACACAGCATACTGATAATATCAGATCAAGCACAGAGGTCTCTCTGCCTGTTGCTGATACCCCGCATGTGTTTATCGAGCCTGCAGTTGAAGTATAAAATCCCGCCTACATGCTATAAAGTCCTCCAGTAGATAGAGGGTGCTATACACCAGTGAGAAGAAAACTTCCTTTACAACTACTAGCTACAAACTACCAAAAAAAAATCAGGGTACGATTTAAAATGCGTACTAAAATGAGTGTTATAGTAAATGCTAACGCAAGAGATTGTTTTTGCCAGGAAACACATCCTAAAAGACCTCCAGGTTTTGGGGAGCCAGCAGCTTGAAGTTTGTAAGGTATAAGAAGGTGTATTGTGCCTGGACTGAATTTAGACACCTAGACTACTATGGATGCGATTCATTAGACTATGTGAGATACCTTTCATGATACCCACGAAAGTCAGCCTTTGCTATAAAAAGACTGGGCTGCAACCTTGTGGGGGAGGGGGAGCGTGATGGGGAGCTCTCACTATAAAGCCGGCATGATGGTCGCCAGCACCAACAGGTGTGAGCACAGCAGGCGGGTCTGCAGCTGATGTTTGCTGAAATCCGCACCCCCCTCATAGACCCAAGCCAGCAGACTGTCATGTTTAGCACCACCGGCCAAGAAGACAGCTTTCCCCGGTTACTACCTCATCCGTACCGCTGGAGGAGACGACCCAGTCGTGACAGAAGATCTGCATCTTCTGTTTTTTTTTTCTCTTAGTCATCATGCGACTCTGCTTGCTTACTGCTGCAAGATGTTTTGCTCAGCAATGTCCCTGGTCACCTAGGAAGCGTCTGACTCAGGCGGAGGACATGAATCTGAACCGAAGAGATTTTAAATGTAAAGCGGGCGCCTTCCTGTCGCTCACACTGCAGCTGGGCAATGGTGGGCGACACTGTGTCACACAGGATTTGGACTCCGCCAGCGGTCGGATGTAATAGGAACGTTCTGCCGATTTCAGACTCCCAAACAAAACCTGCTCAGGATTTACACAATGCTGCCCCGAAACATGCACAACACTCTGAGAATCGGAGTTGTCTTACCCTACCTCGGTGGTCTTCAGGGTCGTACGGCAAGCACAGGTGAGAGTCCTGGCACTCCTACTTGCTACAGATCAGGCCAAAGGCTACATCGTCCATGTCAGGCACGGAGTGGCACTAATTCTCAGTCCAGGAGTCTTGTGCCCAAAACCAACACATTTTGTCTTATTTCTGGGGGAGCTCTGATAAATGATGCCACAGTTCAAGTCTTATTATCTCTATAAATCTATTACTGACATTTCACGAAGAAAATAAATAATAAATACCCTACCATATTGAACTGTTCAAGGAGTCTGACTTTTTCAGCCCTGCCCAGTCTCTTCCTAACATCCATCGTCTGAGAAAATTCCAGTGATTAGCGATAGCGAGCGATTAGTTGTGGCACTTCTGCAACTGCGCTCACTCAGTTCTAATGACAAGCGATCACTCTGATGTGCCTACTGCATATTTGTGCATTTCTCTATGCAGAGCAATCGTGGGCTATTTTGTGTGACATATCTTGCTGGTTTACATTCTGAAGCGTTGTTGCAGAGCCTCCCGATTGGCCACCCTGGGCCTGAGTTTCCCGATTGGCTACTCTGGGCCATTAATAAGAAGTAATCCTCCATTAACTTCTACAATTAAGCCCCTCAGACTTCAAGGCGTAATGAGAGGCAGGGAAATCTCAGGGCAGCCCGAAACAGTGCAGGATCTTCCTGAGGTTACGTGCATTCAGAAACTAGTCATGGAGACAGTCTGCAAAGGGGAAGATCTAACCTTTTTGCAAACTGAAATGTCAGTAGATGTTGCCTTGCCTAATTTCACATGGAAGAACATGTTTATATAACTGACCACAAAGATGAAGTGATATGCTCTCCATCGGATACCTGGGCAGGAGCCAGATGTCAGAGAAACATAACAAATGGCTAGCTGAAGCACATATGACTGATACGCTGAAAATAACCAGAGACATTCTATCTACATGGATTTTCCCTCCAGCGAATCCCATCCAGGCCCCCTGAAGGCCTACCTGAGATGTCAATCCTGGGGGGAGTTCTAGGCCCCATTGATGTCCTCCAAGTGCGTCTAGGGTTTCTGCCAGCCGGTCTCAGCCACCCCAGGGACGAAAACAGAGGGGCCAATCCTGACACGGCGTCAAATTCTGTGCAACGTGTAGACCTTACTTTCAATTATCATATGAATAAAGTGACAAGGTACAGAGTTCACAGTGTGGGTAGGATTACAGCATATTATTCGGATATTAGACAAGCATTCATAGCTAATCCAAGACGCTTGTGCGGAAGGCCGGTGTAATCAAGTGATGTATTTACAATGAGGCAACTGAAGAGTCCTCCAACTGACTCAGAAAGAGACCGCAACCGTCAGCCGACGGCATGGACCCAGCAGAGGGTTCTGGAAAACAAGCGAGGCGGCCAGGAGGAAGTATGCACATCAGGAAGAAGGATGTTGGAACTGTCCGCCTCCATTGTCTTTGGAAGAACCTCCACAAACACGGCCGAACATAAGAGACATAAATGGTCGGCGGATGCGTCATTTTGGAGGTCAGGAACCGCCTGTGACCAAACCAGTGTATCAGGGCTTGAAAATCATTCTTTATACTAAACAATAAATTGCTAATGCTAAAATGCTTGGTCTTCTGGATCCATCCATCCATTTTCCAGACCACTTATCCTACTGGATCGCGGGGAGTCCGGAGCCTATCCCAGAAGCCTATCCGGGCACGAGGCAGGGAACGCAGGATGGGGGGCCAGCCCATCGCAGGGCACACACACACACCATTCACTCACACATGCACACCTACGGGCAATTTAGCAACTCCAATTAGCCTCAGCATGTTTTTGGACTGTGGGGGGAAACCGGAGTACCCGGAGGAAACCCCACGACGACACGGAGAGAACATGCAAACTCCACACACGTGTGACCCAGGCGGAGACTCGAACCCGGGTCCCAGAGGTGTGAGGCGACAGTGTTAACCACTGCACCACCATGCCTGAATTCAGCCATTCCTCATCTTCTTAACAATTAGTATGTGAGCAAGTCCGTCCTCAAGCTGTTACAGGCAAGCAAGCAGCACCTGGTTAAGGATGGACTACATTTTGTTTCTAAATGTATTTATTTATTTGCCTGACTGAGACTGTATCAATAGCAATTTATGCAGCTTTTGCGTTTCATACCACGTTCATACACTCCTGCTGGTTATGCTGGCCAGAATTCTGTAGGTTGTCAAGGTGACCAGAACTTTCTCCTATAACACTATTTACAGAGCATTCATAGGCAATTGTTCACTGAGAAGCATTCTTTTCTTTAAAAAATAAGGACAAAAATGTGAGAAGGGTTAAGAGGGAAAAGGTCAGTCAGAAGCTCTTCTAGGCTTTGCTGCACTGGAGAAACATTGTGGTCCAGTAAGGCTGCCTATTCAGCCTTGGGCAGAAAATCCCTTTGTCACAATACAGCTGGGGCTATGGCACATTCTTCCTGAAGGGGCTGATTCAGCCGCTGTGTTCTGACCAGACCTGCACTTTCCGAGAACTCACAAGTGTTTCAGGTGACAAAAAGCTTTTCATTTCTATGCTACTAAGGCAAATTTCTAATTACACGCATTTACAAAGGAAAAGGGCCTACAGCCTGGCCACAAGCACTTCAAGAGGATGCATTTCCCAACGTGCATCTGCACTAATGTCTGCTCCCCTCAGAGTCTCCCAATGTGCATCTGTACTGACATACGTTCTCTTTGAGTGTCCCAATGTGCATCTGTACCAAAATCCGCTCTGTCTGAAAGTGTCCCAATGTGCGTCTGTACCAAAGTCCGTTCTCTCTGAAAGTGTCCCTATGTGCATCTGTACCAAAATCCGCTCTGTCTGAAAGTGTCCCAATGTGCGTCTGTACCAAAGTCCGTTCTCTCTGAAAGTGTCTCAATGTGCATCTGTACTGACATCCGCTCTCTCTGAAAGTGTCCCAATGTGCATCTGTACCAAAATCCTTTCTCTCTGAAAGTGTCCCAATATGCATCTGCACCAAAGTTTTTGCGGTATCAGTCATTGTCTGGCAACAAGCAGAAGGTTGAATGTGTGTCCAGCTCCTTCAACATTGGGTCTCCAAGGGACTTCAGACAGGACTCCTCCTGAAGTAGGTTTACTTTTGAGTGGATTGGGGGGGGGCAGCTTGGAGGGCTCAATAAAACCAACCAGCATGGACAATCCCATAGAAATAATCATGGTTATGATTCTTCAGAAAAAAACCCAAAGCACCAAAACTAGATGTAAAACAATTAGCCGTGGAAAAGCAAAATGGTGGGGGGATATTAGCCCTCACTTAATGCCCCACCCATCGTGGGAGTGGAAGCATCATGTCTTCCATCACCAGCATAACTTAGCACTATGCGTAAAAGCCCACTAAACAAAGACGAGTGACCTTCCGTGAGGGCGAGGATCCGGCAATTGCCACCATCACCTGAACAGACCCCCCCCCCGCCATGTGCCCGATGTGACACCGCTGGTCGCACATGCCGGCAGCTCCCCTACGCCAGTGACGTCTCCTCTGTAATTCAGTGTGACAGTTCCATGCGGCAAATCATTCTGCGGCCCTTTAAATCTGAACATAGCCTCAGAAGACTCAGGAAATCACTAACCGTTTTTAATTAGAACAGCACAATATATATATAATAATATAAACCGGCACCTTGACAGACATTTCTGCTGGAAACATTCATCCCTGTTAAAAATAATATAAATGACTGAATATAAATGATCTGTCCCCCTTGGCACTGTTAATTCTGAATCATCACCAGTATGAATTTCTATTCACTAATGTGAAATAAACAACTGCCTGTACCCCCCCCCCCCCCCCCCCCCAGCCCATAGGAGACTGTTCTGTGAAAAAGAGGCCCTTCACCTCACCCTGTGCCGCAAGCAGCGTAAACAAATCTGACCATTCCAGATCCGATGGGAGAAGTGGACCCCCCCGCTTTGGAACAGCATTTTCACTGTGACAGTGACATGGAGGGCAGCCAGGAATCCAGCTGGTGTAGAAGTCGAAGTTTCCCGAGCCAATCAGAGGATCCCTCTGCTGGCCACAGCCTCGTTACGCTCGTGGAACGTCCTGCTCGCTACGCCACTAACGAGCCGGGCCCGTGAATCACAGACGAAGACAGAACGCAGCCGCGCGCACCGGGGGCATCTTTGGGCCGGGTTGCCCTGGCGACCGGCTACTTGTCTCACAGAGCTGTGGTTAAAAGGCCACATTGTTTCCCTTTCAGTGACAAGAACCCATCAGCGGACAAAAATGCGAGGCCTGGTCTAATAAACACCCAGTGACATCACCTGGACTTGTGTTTAGGCACCAATGCACAGTCCAGACGCCTACCGATTAATTGTACTTGTCTCTCCGAATCGCCCTGAGCATGCAGTCGAGTTTGCAGATGGACTACTGTCCCCTCCATGCCCCAACGACAGGGTTATCTGTAAGCACATATTGTGAATGGGAAAAACACACAATTATTGTGAATTCTCAGATAAAATTATGCATACTTGTTTGTGCGCATACACGCATACACAGACGAAGGTGTGGGATAATTCTGCTCGTTAGCCGAGGAATGCAGCCGCGCCACCATTGCAGGTGGCAAACGACACCGTTTTCGCACCTTTCTGAGTCTGGTGGATGCAGGCAGGGGGCGGAGCCGTGTTAAAAATCGCAGCCTCTCAAGTCCTAAACAGGGCTCCAGAATTCTAGAATCTCCAACGAAGGGGCCCTGCTGAATCTCTTTGGCCCTCGCCACTGGCAGAAGGTGTCGCCCCAACCACAGGACGTCATAACATCCTTCCAGTACCATGAAACTCTGAAGAGTAACATTACACTTCAGAAAAGGAGGACAAAAAAAAAATGTACAGACCATTAATTGGAATTAAAAGCCATTTTATTATGACATGGTGCCGGACAGAAAAGCTGCACAGGAAACGCTGATGAGTGACACAGATTCGCTTTTTCACCTGGTTGCGGAGTTGGCATGAAAATTAATGCTGAACGAAAAAAAAAGAAAAACACACACATGGCCGCGGCTCGCGATACAAACGCCGGCAATCAGTCTCCATAAAAACACCGCCGTGGGTGAGATTTACACGGCGCGCGCGATAAATCGATGGCGCGTGGAGAGTTTTAATCGGATGAAATGTCAGGCCTATCGGCGGTAGCAGAACTAAGGCATCAGTCAGGTGTGGGGAGTAACAGCAGGGGCAGGGGGACGGAGACAGTACAACGTGCTGGCACACACACACTGGAAGCCAGTAACCAAGACATTAATAAATATATTACAAAATAAAAGTCTTATTTTTTTTTTTTTTGAAAATGGCTTTAAAAGAAAAAATAAAAGTCCTGAATGAGACTGAAATGTTTCCAGCTTGAGGGGTGGCTCATATCTGTGGCGAGGGCACGGTGAGCAAGCCTGTGGCTCTTAGCTTGTTGATACCTCCATCCAGGATGCACACTCGGGGGTAGTTCAGCCTCACTAGGTTGGCGGCAAACTGCAGAGGAGGGGGGCAACACAAAAACAGTCACCAAGGGCAGGTCCTCCCATGGGCACTCAGGAGCGGTGCTGAATGGAAAAGAGACCAATATGAGGACATGTGAATATGCAGAGAGGCGGGGCCAAAGGTGATTGGGCCTCTCGGCATGCTTGTCACTTAAAACTGACCAGTTTGCTCATTTACACAGCAGGGCATACACAATGAGAATTCAGACCAAGTTCTCATAGTTGTCAAAAATGAGAGCCGTGGGAGATTCCATAAGTCCATAAGGACAAGAGCTAACACTCAGGCTCCATCCACTTGGGCGTGGTCAAAGCCACATGGGTGAGGCCCAGCCCAAAGGGGTGTGGTCATAGTTACATGGGCGTGTCCAAGAGGTATGTCCAATGTACACGATGGACAAATGAAAACAGGGAAACCGGAAGAGTTATTTTCCCCAGCTTACAACTTTTGACCTTCAGCCTACTGATTTAAATCGCAAGCCAAACAGTAAAATAGCTTGCGTGAATTCTCTCATATCAGGATGTCATTACCAATAGCTGTCTGAATGTCCAATCGGTCAGGACTCCCCCTGCAGAGTCACAGAGGTCACTGCAGCACAAAAAAAGAAGCCTACCCCGAGTCTGCCTTCAAACCCCTGACGGGTGATGTCACAGACGGCAGCGATATGATTACAAGGAGATCAATTTCCAGCAGACCCTTCCCAAAACCCGAAGTATTTTCCCTGGTTCTTTATTGTGCTGAAAGCTAAATGTCGTCAGTAGCGGCAGTCGACACGGAGCGTCGCCACGGGACACCGGCGCTATGAGAAATGAAAGCCGTGGGAGAGATTCCATCAGCGGGCGACGAGTTAACCGCCGGGCTCGCTCGCAGGCGGCCGGCGACGCGAATACACGCGGGAGGAGCACAGTGTCGGGGGAAACTTCTCAGAAACTTTGGAGACATACGACTCGGAAGCTTCCTAGCACACTAATGAGTTTGAAACCCAGAGTGAAAAAAGCCGTCCGAAATCATGAGAAATAAGAAAACAAAAATCAACACTCCCTTATTATTTTACGCATGTAAGGCATACAGAATGTTTTTCTCTAAGGAGGTGCTGATTAACAACTCGTTATAGCTATTTCGGGTTTTTATTTTGTTCCTTAGCTAATTCGGAGTTTTACTCATGTATGTGGATGGATGTTCATTAAATAGGTTAAGCTTAAGCTGATCTGAACAACACTGGAGCCCCTTCCTGAGACTAAAGTAAACTCCAGGGTCCAGGCGACTCCACAAAGCCCATACGGATGCAAGTAAAAGAACTGACCCAAAGGCTCCACCCACTTGGGGCGTGGTCAAAGCCACATGGCCGAGGTCCTGCCCAAAGGGGTGTGGCCATAGTCACATGGGCATGTCCATGAGGTGCTACATGGTGGGCAAATGAAAACGGGGAAACAGAAATAGTTATTTTCCCCAGTATACCTCAACAGCTGAGATATTAGTTAGATAATGTTGAAGTATTTGTTACATGGCAGACATCCATGCAATGAAATGTTTGTGATGAGGCTCAAATAATCACCCATCCAATCACGCAGATAATACACATGCATCACTGAAATATAAATAAGGTGAGAACAAAGCAAACAAGTCAGATATAATAAATATATGGCTATAAGTCAGGAATAAAGTAAACAGATTTTGAAAAAAGTGAGAAATACCAGGTAACAGCTATAAATGCAATAGAAAAAAATGTAAAAGTGTATGTTATAGGCACAGTGCTTAGTGTAAATATAGTAAAGATTCACAAGTAGCTTAGCATCAGTGACTGGTAGTATGACACAATAAAGGAGCTGAGAATTCTGAAGGCTAGTGTGTGAAGCCTTGCAGTTTGAGACTGTACGGTCCTAAAGTGCCTTCCAGACGGTGACCTGGTCATCTTAGCGGTTCTTAAACCCCTTTCTGTTTGACAACTTTCATTTACAGGCAATATATCCATGTTGAAGTCGACTTTGCGTTGCACTATAATTAAACAGCCCGTTCCTCCCTGCTGATCTTGCTGGTCAGAGGTGTGATTTTCGCCTAGCTGTGGTAAGAGCGGTAACCTCGCTAACGGTAACCTCGGTAACGGTAACCTCGGCGTGTAACAGGCGACGCAGGCACAGCACCCCGGCCTACTCCTCACCGCGGCAAGCGGCGGACACCGAAACCCCGCGGAGTCGAGCCGAGCCGACGAGCGATCGCCCGATCGGGCGACGATTCAAAGAAGGGGAACAGTGAAAATCTAAGACGTGATTATTTCTGCCGTCAAATTACTTTCAGCCTGAGGTCAGCATTTTAGAAATCCATTAATGTCAGTCAAATTCAACTTTTCTATGGGACATGATGGGTAAGTATGCCCATCAAACCTTAGCTGAGTCAATCCCCATGAATAATACATACAAAACTTGACATTATAAAGTAGAGATATTTAAATAAAATATTTTATCCTTCTATCAAATAAGCATTAGGTGTTTCGTTATGTTACCTGTCACAGTCACGGATTCCTAAACACTTCCCCTGTCTCCTAACCCTAACCCCCCCAAACTGCAGTAAACCTTTCCCAAGGTGATTAAACGTCTCAATTAAAGACACCACTTAATTAAAAGGCCTGGCTTCACGTTGAAGTTGCACAATGAAAATTAACGTGAACCGAAAGGCCCTCTATTACAACATGGAATACATTCAACTGGTTAATGACCAGCAAATCCAGTGCGGCTCAGTACCGCTGACCTCACACTTGACCTCAGTTCAAACAGGCGACAGCGACACATCCTCTGGAGCCATAAATTGCTCCCCCCCCTCCCCCCAGGCAAGCCCGTTCTTAACAGAGCATCAAATTGTGAACAAATGACCCCTATCTCTATCATCTTACCCTGAAAATGTTGTTGATTAACACATAATCTGTATGACCTTTGGGGTCACTCCCTAAACACAGACTTCCATGAAAGACAGGTGTGCTTATCCGCCTATGACTATTTTCTCATCACTGGACAAAAAATACATATAGAAATGTCAAACAGAAATCTAACTTAATACAGGTCATGCATCACAGCTGCGTAACCGCTATCATATTTACAGGGCAGTACTCCTGATGCCTGCAGACCGCTGTAGGAGGCCCACTGGTCCGTGGTCTGGCAGCTCAGCAGCCCGAACCAGAGCAGCAGAGTCCCTCCCCCCAGATATCCTGCCCCCCTGCCGCCCACCCCCTCAACCGGGAAGTTTTTATAAAACTTTGTCAAAGGCGAAAAGGGGCCAAAATCGGTCATTTTAATAAATGATGCGCACACCTCCATAACAGGACTCTGCAGGTGCCTCTGGTGAACCTAAACGTAGTACCTAGGACTGTGGGTGGATAACAAACTGGACTGGACAATTAACACACAGCACCTGTACAGAAAGGGTCAAAGCAGACTGTACTTCCTGAGGAGGCTGCGGTCCTTCAACATCTGCAGGAAGCTCCTGTGGATGTTCTACCAGTCTGTGGTTGCCAGTGTCCTCTTTTATGCTGTTGTGTGCTGGGGGAGCAGCACAGCAAAGAGGGACTTATCCAGGCTGGAAAAACTAGTCAGGAAGGCCGGCTCGGTAGTCGGCATGAAGCTGGACTCTCTGTTGACAGTGGCTGAGAAGAGAAGTCTCAACAAACTGCTGTCCATTATGGACAATGTTAGGCACCCTCTGCACACTGTCATAAACAAACAGAGGAGCCTGTTCAGTGACAGGATGCTTCTCCCCAAGTCGAGAACCAGCAGACTTAAAAACTCCTTTGTCCCACACGCCATCAAACTGTTCAACTCCTCACTGAGGGAGAGGAGGAGGAGGGGAAACAGGGGGTCAGAGTAGGACGGGGAGAAACAGGAACAATAAATTGCACCAGACAATCAAACATTCGGACTGTGCAATGGACCACATAACTGTGCAATCTCATGTGCAATACCGCAATATCTATTTGGCTCTTACTTTAGTACGTGTATTTTAAATTTCTCTTATATTGTATTTTTATTGTATTTGTAACTTGTAATATGCTGGTGTACTGCTGCTGGAAACTAGAATTTCCCAGAGGAACCTTCCCGAGGGATTAATAAAGTTCTATCTATCTATCTATCTATCTATCTATCTATCTATCTATTAAAATGGACCGACACCCCAGAGATTGGGGGGGGGGGGGTCCCAGTGGATTCATTCCAAACAGATCTGGAAAGAGTAGCCTTGTCTCCATCTAAGGACCACATAATAATATTTTTTATTATTATTATTATTATTAGTAGTAGTAGTTGTAGTAGTAGTAGTAGTAGCAGCAGTAGTAGTATTATTAGTATTGTTGTTGATCATTTTTGTTACAGCGATGATTATGATTTTTATTGTTATTTTACTTATTATTGTTTATTCTTTTTCTTAACAATAATAAATAAGTAGAATAAACTATTATTGTTATTATTATGAGCCCGTGCAGTAAGGCAATTCACCACCTTTAATCAGAGACCGGGAGCGTCCTTCCACCCACTAGCCATGCGAGGCACCAGACCCCACATAATGCCCCCCGCCCCCACCCACCCAGCAGTCACGTGGGAGCGGGAGTGATGGACGGTAGTGGCAGCGGAGCATGGCAAGCTGGCGGGCCATCTGGGAGCGTTGCCATGGCAATCCATCTCAGCCCCTGACCCTGATGTCCCTCATCAGTCAAGCGCTAACCAGCCGCCAGGATGCTGTCTCGCTCCCCCGGGGAGGCGGGGCTCCTGCCTCCGTTTGATTGCTGAATTCATTTCCAATCCTGCAGGCCTGACACCTATACACAATTTTTTTCCTCCCCCCCCCCCCCACCCTTTTCCCACGATGCCATGGGGTAGATGTAAAACCAGAAATAGTATCACTGTCAGGAAAGCCGCGAGCTGGGGGAGCATGAGCGCTAAAGTAAGCGCACGGATCCATCGTGCGTCGAACCCCGTAGGGCCCCACGGGACAGGAGACCCCCAATCCAGCTGGTTACCATCACTCTGAGGCAACCGCATGCTCACACCCAACAAGGGCAACCAGTCAGGGTCACATTAAGGTCAAAGGTCAAGACCATAGCCAACACAATGTCTGCCAGCCCATGCTTTTACTATTGATATAATTAATAATTAGTAATATTAATTATGCTGGAACTGCAGTCTGAAATGAAATCTGATAAAGAAGCCAGAGCCAAGCCCATTAAAACACTCCTTCAGGCCAAAGCAATTAAGGCACAAAAGCACCAAACTGACTCAACTGTTCTTCAGTACAGCGGGGGCATAATTTCAGTTTCAAAAGTCAGTCGCTCGCATTATAATCCAGAGCGTTTCACATTCATTTGGAATAAAATTAAAAAGGAGGCACTAAATCATCATTTTCAGCTATTATTCAGTAATCCACAGAACGTGCCGTTTAATGTTTGTCATAACCCAACGTCACATTTCCTTTTTACACCAGAATAAACAAAAACTCGCTCGGAAAATACATTTTAATTACTCTGACTCAAGGGTGCAAAGCAATTGACGAGAGGAAATAAAACCTGGAAAGACTTTCATTCTGCAAATTTCTCTGGGACGCTGATGCGCTTAAGCTTCCAAAGGTGTTCGGAAGGCGCTTCATAGCCGTAAGCTATTGGCCAGCTGAGATAAGGTGTTTTTTTTCCACATTGCCGTACAGGGAACACGACGATGGAACAGTGTGCTCACGCCGTTGGACATGCAGAGCACTTAGCCTGGGAATTTGCAGAACATCCAGCATTATTTGTTTGTTTTTTGGATAACTATGTGGTGAGACACACTAACACCAAAGTCAACTGTTTAAAGCTCCAAGCACTAAACTGCTAAATCAGCCAATAATTGGCAGAGCATGGGAATCCCGCCTACAATGTGTGCCAAAGCCTCATATTATTGGCTTATAAAATCTGTTAGGCCACAGGTGACATAGTGTAAAAGTACATCATGCACTGCACGCAGGACATAAACAAAATACTTGCAAGTCAAACTATAGCTTGTTAACCCCACTCTCCCTGTTGGAAAAGCATGATATTAATAAAATAAGTAAACATAAATTGTGTGGAATGTGTGCTTTTGGGAAGTAGGATGTAGGAAAAGTAATGACCGACTAAGCATGCTTACCACGCTGGCCCTGGTCATGGCATGGCTAATCACCACGATGACTCTCCCCCGGAAGCTCTGGAGGGTAGCGGTGGCCGGACCCGCCACCAGCTCGCTGTCAGGTCCGAAGGCCGTGTGATACGGGACGCTGATGCTGCCCGAAATGTGGCCCCGGTTAAAGCTGTAAGCTTTCAGTCAAGGATGACACTGACCGGAGGGGGGCCTTTATTTAGGACCGCATTTCCCAGAGGGCCGTGCTACGGTATTCTCAGTCAGGTGACAGAATGCGGTACAGAGAGCGGAGGCAAAAGAAAAACACTATGTATCTCGGCACAAATGTCAGCAGAGTTCGGTTTGTTCTTTGCGTTCCTGTCAGTGTTCGTGTTAGAAACATAAAAGAAGCTTTGTTTCGATCTCACCCACACCTTTGGAGAGCTATCCTTGTATCGCTCCTCACACCACACAAGCTTTCGTGCTAACAAGCTGAACTTGGCACATCCTGCTGGCATGGAAAGGGAGCGAGTGGCACCTCTGCATTGGGCTTTCATGATCAAGGCTCTCCTGCCCTAATTAAAACCACGCTAAACTGTGAAAGTGGGGAAAAAAACACACGTGTCAGGATCACGGCTCCCACTGTTTCTGCAATCATGACACGGAGCCTCGGGACGCACAGGCGATGCATGACGACGCTGGAGACCCGCCTCCGTCTCTTTGTGGGAAAAGTCCGGACTGTCAGATTCTCTGCAAGCCCAACGCCACCCCAAAAAAAAAAAATCCTGCACCATGTTTGCTGGGACACTTTCATGTACGGAATTCATGAACGTCAACATTAAAACGTGTTTTGATGTTCTTGAACTTCGAACGTGACACTATCGCAGCTCCGAAGCTTCAAACTCGCCAGTTAGACAGGATGACAGGTATTCACCGGCTCTTAATTACCATCTAACCCATTTTCCCCAGTCATAAGAATCTGTAATAGGATCACAAAAGCAAACTTCAAATAAAACAATCTTGCATTTTTTTTTATTTTTAACACTGAGCATTAAAAAGCACGGCAGAACAGTAACTGTATGCAGTCTCAACAAATTACCGCTGAAGCGCTTTAATCTCCATGCGAGGCTCAGTTTCACCATCTTCAGTCTGATCGTGACGAGGTCATAAAGATGGAGGACGGTGAGAGACACAGGGTCCGTATTCCGCACCTTGAGGCCCTAAGCCCCTGCTGTGGGTGTGTTTCTCCACATTACCACATTTAGCCTATCAAACAGCAGCAGTAAGAGTTTCTCCGAGCAGCTGCAGGATCACAGCGCATCACAGCGCCCCTTGACGCCCCCTCTCTCCCTCCCTCAACCTGCCCATTATCTCTTTCCAGGGAGTTTCACTCAGACGACTCCGTGGGTACAATTTCCCCACTCTGCTGCCTCTCAGTTTCTTTCTTTTATTCCTTCCAGAAAAAAAGCCACACATACCCAACGCCCCGGGACACATTACCTGTAATACAGCCATATATAAAATAACTCGCCAGGGGTTCATGAAAACTGATAAATAATTAGCCATGCCAGAGAAACATGGTTCATAGCATCGAAAGCCAACAAGACTGCATTAGACCTAAACCATCCACGCGATTCAGGGCCCCCTCGACTCCACGTGTCCTGCGAATCGCTCCGGTGTGATCGTTATGGGCGCAGCATCCCCAGGCGCCACCAAAAGCTCCGGACCTCATGCTCAGCCGTGACGACATCACCGAGAACTTCCTGTTTATGATCCGTTACGTCCCTCCGGTTCCACAAAGAACGCAGCAAGCAGCCCCACCGGTCAGTAAATCCCTCTGAGCACAATCCAGCTGTGCTTTTTGAACTTTTGCTTCATCAAAGAGCTTAAACTATAAATATTGCAGCATAATAAAACCTCCCATAATAAAAAAAATGAGAGCTGGCAGACCATTATTAAATTTTCTCTGTTAGTTCAGTTTCATTTTTATTATTGCTGCTGCTCTTGTATGACATGTTGGATCTATGAGTTCATTTTCAACTGAATTTCCTCATCACTCACCACAGGACAGTGAGGTTGTGCTAGACGTTGTCATGTCACCCCCCCCCCCCCAGCAACCCCAACCCCATCTGGCGGGAATTAACGAGAGACTTTGACCCCAAAGGAGTTGCGGTAAAAGATTGGAAATGTGCAAGCAATGGTACATTCACGCGCATGTATAAACAAGTCACGCTACATCGATACAGCTGCGGCCAATCCACACGCAGGCAGGGAGACCAAAAGCACTGGGACAACCAATCAGACTAACTGATAGGCGGAGCTTCCATCCCCACCCCTCCAGGAAGATGGGAAGGATACTCCTCACTGCTACGGATGTCCACGGCGATGACTTTGGGCTTGCCAGACCGTGGCTTCTTGGTGGGCGTCTTAAAATGCGTGGCCGCCGTCAGCTCACAGAGGTCGATGAGGTCCTCGGCGGAGATGCGTGGAGACACTTCCGCCTTCAGCTCACTCAGCTTGAGGGGCTCCCGGGACTGTGGGAGGAGGAGGAGGAGCAACAGGAGAACGATCACATGAAGAGAGGAGTGCAAGAGGAACAAGGGAGTAGCTGGTGCAGTCTGTGAAAAGTCTTAGGTGACTAAGTTGGAAATTGTCGAAATTTATGGGGTCAGCTGAACATAATAACTTAAAGGTCCAAGCATCAGCAGTCCTGGATCTCAATCGTTTTTTCTACGGTTATCATGACCAATATGGCTACCACAGTCACAAAGGTGGCCTTGCTGCAAACCACTTGACACTACTGGTACTGGTAGCCATATTATTAGTGCCCGACTGACCGGGGCCACAACACCATAGTAATTACAAAGACTTCCTGGGGGTCACTGAGGCTGCTGTCAGTCCCCCCCCTCCCCCCGCCCCCAAGCAGTGATGCACTGCGAATGCCGATTAGCGAGCTTTGTGTACAGCTCCTCAGCGGTGTACAGCCAGGGAGGTCTTCAGCTTGCATTGGCTGACATCGACACATCGGCATCCCGTGTTCTGGATTAAGACCACCCCGGAGCTGATATTTGAGGGTCGTGCCCCGGCCCTCACCCCAAGAAACGGGATGCTGTCAGAGTTCCAGAATTTTCTTCTCGTGATAAAGGGACCAATTGCCAGCATTCTGTCCTTCCATGTTAAGAATTGTGGCAGGGCCTTCGAGGGACACGGCTACTTTTAGCGATACCTATGCACACCTCCGTCAGATCATTAAATCCAACACGTTCATCTACTTATGCTGCTGATGTCGTAATCATTTATTTACTGAAGAAACACAAGCAATCTGAAGCTCACTCTCTAACTCCCTCACCGAAGAGCCCGTTCCACCATAACACTGGCAATATATCAGGACAAATGTGATCCCGATAGCAAGAGACAATACATCCTACTTAAAACTGGCATGTCCTATTACTGTGTAAACCAGCTACACAAAACCGGCTAAAATATGCAGAGGGACCGGAGGTGATGAAAGTTGAAATCGGGAACACCCGGTGAACTTTTGACGGATGGCTCCCGACCGTCGCATTTAAAATGCCACAGAAACGACGTCCCAAGGATCACGCGCAAATCGACCGTGGCGAGGTTCCAGGGCATCGAGCCGGACCTCAGGCTGCTGGCTGTGAAAAATCGGCACGCGCAGAGCCTGATTGAAATTGGTAAATGCATCACGGTGCCCAACGGGCCGAGGGAGATTGCGATTTTACGGCGTCGTCGCGCATGGCTGGAGGTACAGGCGGCCGAAACAGCACGGGTGACCTGCGGGGGGTGAAGGGAATGTGGGCTTGCATGATGTCTTTGAGCCCGCAGATGATCAATGATCATTCACTCACACCCGTATGTTTTTATCAAGGACAGCACAATGATTGGCTGGGGCTCCACTTCAGCACCTGCAGCGGTACTTAAGAGATCTGCAAGCTGTAGCTCATTCCCGAGGACAGAGGCTCTCAGAATGCAAATCGAGGTCTCCTGCTAATGGGACAGTCTTTAAAGGGATGCTTTTGGTGGAAGGACATTGGGGCCTGGGAACGCTGACAGCCAGCCGCATCAACGGGACGGACTCCGGTTTGGCCCGCATTCCCGGCCGTGATGTCATTTTGAGCTGCTTGTGGTCAAGCATCCCAAGTCAGTGGGAATCTCGGGATCTCACACGCACATCATGTTGGCATGATGGGATAACATACAGTACAGGATGGGGGAGAGAACAAACTCCTATATTTACCACCGCATCCTATCAAGGAGTAATCACAGTGGGGATGGTGTGTGGCTCAGGGGGTTAGGGTGCTTTGCCTGTGATCAGTAGGTTGCAGGGTCAAATCCCAGGGCCAGCAGAAGGATTTCACTGTTGGGCACCAAAACAAGGCCCTTAATCCAGGGGGTGTCTGATCCTGCTTTCTCATTGGATAAAAACTAGATGAAATCTAAATGAAAAAAAAGCACTGTATATGTAAGACCCAGACATAGAACACAGGGGTGGCATGGTGGTGCAGTGGTTAACACTGTTGCCTCACACCTCTGGGACCTGGGTTCAAGTCTCCGCCTGGGTCACATGTGTGCGGAGTTCGCATGTTCTCCCCATGTCATCGTGGGGTTTCCTCTGGGTACTCCGGTTTCCCCCCCACAGTCCAAAGACACACTGAGGCTATTTTAGAAAATGGATGGATGGACATATTAACACAACATTGAAGTCACACCTCTTCTCCCAAATTCTATCAAAACTATCAATGCATATGTTTAACCAGTTATGGGGGCACGGTTCAGAACATTAGCGATTAGCATTCTGAACCACGGCTGGGATTTACACAGACAAGGCGAGCTAATTTAATCAGAGCGGTGATAGGAGGAGTTTTTGGATAAGAATAAATGAGCCTCCATACCCGGACTGATAGTCATACCGGGGTGAACGTCACATTAAAGACCACAAGTGGAAATACTTACAAGCATCATGGAGAAAGAGACCGTAACCTACACATGTCGTGGAGACCAAAAGCATTCTGGGAAATTGCAAATCGTTCCTCCTTGCTGCCGTGGTTGGACTTATCAAGCCTCTTATGTTGTATTTAAGCTTGTCAATGTGTAAATGCACAATACTGATTCTGAGCACCTGGCAGGAATTATGATCACACAACTGGAGAATGTCGGGTCTGTTATTGTGGGTGCAAACTCTTATTTTTGACATTTATTCCGCCCTTTAGGAGAAATAAAAAATGATATTTGAAGTGATTAAAAAACCCTTGACCTCATAACTCAGAAAAACTTCAAATACTGTTGATATTTCAAAAGCGGTGAGCTAACATGTACAACATAAGGGGCACAGACATGCACCCAAAAGGGCTCAACTTCCAGAAGCTGCAGCAACGAGGAACAGCACAGCATGTTATAACGGCCATCTCAGATTACCAACAATGTATTGCCACAGGAGGACAGTAATCTGTTGAAACTGGTAGCCTGACTTTCGGAAACCAGCACTTTAAAGTCAGTTAAACAACAAACAACGGAGGAAGAAGCCCTTAATTATGTGTACAAAGAATGATAAGAATGTAAGTATGAGGATGACAACCTGCATTTTTTTACATGGGTTATTTACAGCTGGCTAAAATACTTGGGCACACAAACTCATTTACTTTTTAGGTCTCGGCATGATTATTTCAGATACTAGACGTTGATGTCACATGCGAAACCGCTTCCTTGCCACGGCGGGTGAAACAGAGCGATCGTCACTAACTCGCTCGATGCCAAAAGACACAGAGAAGAGCCCCAGATTCGCACACGGAGTTTGTGGAGCTTGTCAGGCGGGGGGTGGGGGGCGGGGGTGTTACATTAGCCGGCTGGCATGAGAGAGGGGCTGTCTGCCACTTTCCCTCCAGCAGAAAAACGGCAAACAGACGAGGAGACCTGGCAGTCAGCATCAATGCCCAGAGCTATCGAAAGATGCAGTCCGATGGATGCCTCCCGTCCGAGCCGGGGGCCTTTGGGCTCCAATCCCGGCCAACGTCTCACTCCCACTGAATGCTAAAGCGAAGCACATGGCTAACGGCAGGCGACTAACAGGGATCAGCTAATGGCGAGTAGCTAACGGCGAGCGGCTAACAGGGATCAGCTAATGGCAAGCTGCTAACGGCGAGCGGCTAACAGGGATTAGCTAATGGCAAGCTGCTAACGGCAAGTGGCTAACAAGGATCAGCCAACAGCAAGCGGCTAGCAGGGATCAGCCAGCAGTGAGCGGCTAGCAGGGATCAGCTAACACCGAGCAGCTAAGAGGTATCAGCTATCAGGGATCGGCCAGCGGCGAACAGCTAACAGGGATCAGCCAGAGGCGAGCGGCTATCAAGGATCAGCTAGTGGCGAGCCGCTAACAAGGATCAGCTAGTGGCGAGCCGCTAACAAGGATCAGCTAGTGGCGAGCCGCTAACAAGGATCAGCTAGTGGCGAGCCGCTAACATCCTTCCTCTCTTCCCACCGATCTCCAGATGCTCTCGTCCCACCTTTCTGTTTAGCTTCCCTCCTCCCTCGGCTCCTCCACACGCTTGGGCAGACGCCCATCCCGTAGGTAATTCAGCTCGACGGGGCCGCAAGCAGCGTGTCCAATCAATAATCGAGCATCCTCAACAAGCCAATAGCAGTGCGCTGATTGGAAGGGCTGAAGCGGGAGCCCTCAGCTCAGAAGCACAGTTAAAGAGCGTGAAGCAGAAGTATCCGGAGTACGATAGACATGCTGGTGTAATCGAAAACCCATGGCAGACACTCACCAAATCTGTCTTGGGCAAGTCCTGGTAGTCGGTGGCGCTGAAGGAGGGTGCCTTGCCGAATCCGTTGGGCTCTGTCATATTCTTGACCGGTTGGGCGTGCTGCCGATAGGTGGCGCTCTTCGGGGTCCAGCAAAAGAGGTTGATGGATTCCCGCACACAGCGCTCAATGTCGATCTCTATGGAAGGGAGGGGGGTGATATCTTGTGTGTTTATTCTAATTTCTTTCTTTTAATTCTTTTTAAATGTCCGTAAAGCACTTTGTAAACCCTGCGGCTAAAACAGAATTGATTGAATATCAATCCCAAATACGCTGGATTAGTCATCGAGGGCCATTTGAGACCCATGTGGTACTTTACTTGTGCCATAAAAAAAAAATTTTAACTCGTAACTCACCCTACCCCCCTCACCACCACAGTCACCCCCCCCCCCCAACGCGCTGTGCATAAGACGGGGATTAAGGAAGGATTGGCGGGATTAGCAGGGGATTTCACAATTTAGCGACTCTTCTCTGCTCTCCCGGATAACAACGGACTCTGTTAATGAGGCGCTCAACGCGACTGAATCCGGATCAAATTAAATCAAATATCTGATTTCTTATGGACAGGTGGGAGACGGCGGGACGAGGGATGCGGCAGGGAGAATGCGATCGGGGAGGGGGGGGGGGGGGGGGGCATGACGACTGGACACACGTAAACACGGCAGGACTGATGGCTAGTTATGGGCAGAATGGAATGCTGGGAATTCCGCATTCCATTAACCGAAGCGGGAGGGATTAGCGTGATCGGGTAGATGACCTGTGTGCGTATAAGCGGAAAAAAAAAAAAACATCAGCGGTGTGTGACAGGGGGGCTGACCCCCCCTCCCAGGAGGACCATGAGCCCCCCCAAGAACCTGGAAGGTAACCCCTGACCAACAAGGTGGCGGAGTAAGCCGCTGCAGTGCATCCTGGGAGTGTCCTGGGTAATTTACAACCTGCTACTGTAACATGGGCTCACATGTACGCACACCCACTGAGGAGGTGCTTCTAATTAGTCTGGGACGGCAGGCAGAACCATATGTAAGTGAGAAGACCTGCGAAAACCCCAACATCGCGCCCCCCCCTTGCCCCCCCCCCCCTCGCCGCCTCACACTTGATGAATGGTGTGTGTACCGAGCCAACTGGGGCTGGCGCCAGACCTTGGTGATGAGTTACACCTCTTGCCAACCAATAAGCCAACTCCACCCCCCCTCACTCCCCCCCCCCACAGCCTGGCAGCAGGTATAAATCAGGAAGAACAGTCCTGATTGAATGAGTTATCAGCCCCGGCCGTGAAGACCATCCTGCGGCAATAAGAGATGCCCCCCTCCACACATACCTCCCCATCCGCTCCCACCCCTGCCCACCCCAGGACAGCCCCAGGCCGTCTGCAGTCCACCTTCCTACAACATTCTCTGTCTTTTCTTCTCCTTCAAAGTCCGTGGCCACAGGGCCCAACTCGAACGGTTCTGGAGGGGGGGGGCACTCACGCCAAGACACGCACACGGCAGGGCCCCCTATGACTCTTTTCGTCAAGTGGGAGGAAGTGCTCAGCCCAGGAAGTACATCCAGAGGAATCTTGCTAGCAGCAAACAGAAAAAGGCTTAAGGATTATCCAACGGAGAGGGTAGCCAGCGCTGGGGACGAGTGCCGGCCAGACTGGCAACAGCACCAAAACACACCCCAGAAAAGTGGACGCACTAAAGCACTCGCGGCAGTATATTGTAACTAACATGCACAATTCCTCTCCCTTCCTTCCCAGTCCGGCTTCTCGGAATTCTGTCCTGATAAGTTGCTTCCGACTATGCCTCCCAACCAATCCACATCTAGGCTGTCCGCAATTTGCACTCGAACCTGAAGCTGCTTGCATGCACATCTTGGGGACTAGAGACCAATGCCAATGGAATGTTTAATGGAATGGCACGAGGCACGGAAAATCGGCACACACTGAAAACGGGCAGCGGGAGAGACACAGGATTAATGTGGACGGAGGGTTGGGCTTTGCCTAAAGAATGAACCCCCGTCCCCAAACACAGGAAAATGAGGACACGTCTGCCAGGCCCAAGCGTCAATCTGCGGACCACCGTTCCAAAAGGCATAATAAATCACACGATGAAGCCAGGAGACTAATCTCGCCGGCTATAAATCACCGATAAGCGCGAGATTAAATCCTGCCAGCCGTTCTCCGTCTCTTCTATTCCATTTCTCGCTAACCGCGCGTTCCTCAAAATCAGACTCCGTGGAACGTTCCGGTCGACTGCCGAAGCTACACCGCCGATTCTCCCGCGGAAAAAGTGGCCCCTCGCTTTTGCATTAGATAAACGTTTGGGCATCGGACACGAATCCAGAGCTCCCAGAAAGAGCAGAAGGCGGGGGAGAGGGTGTCACTGATGGGAGGGGATGCTTGCAATACATACAGCCTCAGGGTGTAAACAGCCTTCTGAACCAGAGCACCGAACGACGACCTGCAGGCAGTCGTTCTGGCCATCTGGGCATGCAGATGGTCTGTGGGGGTGTGGGGTGCAACATTTTTGACCTGCTGCATTCGCTATGCTGGAATTCACATCCCACATGACACCACACGCTCAGAACAGAGGAGCTCGGCAATCCCAGCCTGTCCGTTTAAAGCAACACGTTGCGGGCAGATGGGCAAAGTGTCTGACTGACAGCCAGGTGGGTGCGTGTGCACGCCGGCGCCCTCACCTGGCAGGTCGGAGAACAGCAGGATGCACTCGTTAAATCCATTGGCTAGCAGGCGGTCTCGCAGCTGCTGCAGGATGGCCACACCGATGCAGAACGGGAAGGAGGAGTTTCCTAGCAGAAGTGTGTCCCACAGGTGGAAGATTTTGTGCAGAGGGAACACATCTGGGGGGGGGGCACACAGAGAATTGGGAATTGCATGGTCACTCCAGATGACCAAAAGACATCAGAGGTTCAACCTGCACACCATACAGCCAGAAAACCAGCATTCAACCCAAAAGTCACAGCTGAAATACCTCCCAGTGTAAAAAGCCCCCAACGACAAACATATAAAAGGAGCAGGTTCGGGCAAATACACCCCAGGTCAGGCATCATTATAGATTATTATATTGATTATTAGGGAGAAATTCCTGTTTCAACCCAGACAATGTTCGTCCACAAGGCTGGTCATGGTTATGGGGAATAAACTATGGAGAGGAGAGGAGAGGAGAGGAGAGGAGACTGTACAACACACGGCACCGGGCCATGCTCATCTCAAAGAATGAGCTAGAAGGTTCACTGGAAGAGGAGCTTACAGTTCACTCGGTTCTCCTCCACTCAGCAAAGATTACTCTGCCATTACTGCTAGACTTTAATCGGGTTATGAACTTGGCTCACGGCAACGTTTAGTTCCAAAATGTGGTGACCAATTCAACGAGTTCAAATGCAATGCCAATAATAATAATAATAATAATAATAATAATAATAATAATATTTGTTATCATCTGCAAGACCACAGGTGTTGGGGCGGAGCTCAGCCTGCGGGGGACAGCTAATGGCTACAGCTAACGGCTAACCTGCTAATCGCTAACAGCTAAATGCTAGGAAGAGAACATCTGGTCACAGATTACAGCCTTGCAGCTCCCAGTCCAGGGAGCTATGGGAGGTCTATAGATCAAACCATATATTAGGGGGGAGTCACAAAAAAAATATATATCGCATTCCTTGTCACTGCTGCGTGAGGTGACAGAGGGAATTAATTAAAAGTGGTAAAGGGACGTGAAAATATGGACCACCCACTCAGAAAGGGGCGGGGCAGTACTTGCTCGAGGTCTCTCAGACAAAACCGCTCATCATACCCCCCACCCCCCTGTGGAGCTGCCAAGTGTGAACGCACAGCACTAATCAAACCAAAGCCACTCAGCACTAATCTTCTTTTTGAGAGCTCCGCCCCTTCCTAATTAAACATATTAAACACAGAGCCACTTCTCCCCTATACGCCTCGAACCCGAATCCATGCAGCTACAGATCAGACTGGATTGTCGCCAACAGGGCCTGAGCCACACAGTGTGTCCACAGCGGGACGATACGGCTTATAAACATTTTAAAAACATACCTATATGCTAAAGAAAAATGGTGCCCTTCGTTCAATAAGAATCAGAAATTTTAATCATTAATAAAATAGCACTGCAGTAACTTTCTGTAACAGAGAAGAATATTAGCACCACTACACTGCAAATCATAACAGGGAAATAAAAGTTAATAGGCAGTAAAATACAAAGGACTTCACATGAGCCGTGTCCACGTCTTCCTTTAGAAAGACTTTAAAGGCGTCCTGGGAGCTGGGGCTGCATCGGTTTTAGCCTGCCTGCCTGTCTGCCTGCCTGCCTGTGCCTGTCTGCCTGCCTGTCTGTCTGTCTGTCTGTCTGCCTGCCTGCTGTCCTGCCTGCCTGCCTGCCTGCCTGCCTGCTGTCCTGCCTGCCTGCCTGCCTGCTGTCCTGCCTGCCTGCCTGCCTGTCTATCTGCCTGTCTGTCTGCCTGCCTGCTGTCCTGCCTGCCTGTCTGTCTGTCTGTCTGTCTGCCTGTCTGTCTGCCTGTCTGTCTGTCTGCCTGTCTGTCTGTCTGCCTGCCTGTCTGTCTGTCTGCCTGCCTATCTGCCTGTCTGCCTGCCTGCTGTCCTGCCTGCCTGCCTGTCTGCGTCTCCCTGCCTGCCTCTGTCTGTCTGTCTGCCTGCCTATCTGCCTGTCTGCCTGCCTGCAGTCCTGCCTGCCTGCCTGTCTGCGTCTCCCTGCCTGCCTCTGTCTGTCTGTCTGCCTGCCTGCCTGCTGTCCTGCCTGCCTGCCTGCTGTCCTGCCTGCCTGCCTATCTGCCTGTCTGTCTGCCTGTCTGTCTGTCTGTCTGCCTGCCTGCCTGCCTGCGTCTCCCTGCCTGCCTCTGTCTGTCTGTCTGCCTGTCTGTCTGCCTGTCTGTCTGCCTGTCTGTCTGCCTGTCTGTCTGCCTGCCTGCCTGCCGTCCTGCTCCTCCGAACCCGAGCAACGTGCCAGAGTAAAGTGAGTGTTCTTACGTGTAAACATGGTGAGGAACCAGGGGATGGCGTAGAGCTGCAGAGAGAGAGGAAGACGGGATCATTCAAAAGAGCATCCGAGAGGCCTGTCTGTCTGACCATCCATCCATCCATCCATCCATCCATCCATCCACCAGTACTTAGGGGGAGCCTAGAATCTCTCCCGAGCAGCACAGGGCACAGGGAAGGGGTTCACCCCTGAATGGGACACGTGTCAAAGGCGCTTTATGAAAACTTAAGCCGTCGATCTTCCTGTGCCATGCAGAGAGTGACCTTTCCGACCCGAATGGGCGAACAAGATCCGCCGACAGGAGGTTTAAAATTCAGACTGCAAGCCTCACGATTAGTGAGACAGAATATATGGATACCCAAATTACTGTCTGGTTGGGGGGCAGGTGGCACAGGAAGCTATCCCCTCCCCCCCGCCTTCATTTTCAGGCTGCGGCCCTCATTCCAGCCGCTGACTAACAAAAGAGGAGAAAAAGCCCCCCCCCACTCGAGGATTATTTTGCAGCACTCCCCAAAACTACCACAGAAACAGGTCAGTTTCAGCAAAGAGATGAAAAGGATGCAAATGTTTAGATGTTTTTAGGCGAAACGGACATTTTTCAGCGCGTCGTCTGTTAGCTGCGAGATTCAGCCTGACCCGCAAGCGTATTACCATGGCGGCAGTCGCCTCGATGAGACCGTGTGACATTTCGACGGGCACACAGCCCACCGTGACAGGCCGCCAACCTCAATTAGGGCGCGTTATCGTAACACGCAGCCAGCGTATCTACAGCAACGGCGCGACTGAAGTCAGCAGACCGCCGCTGTGATTCCAAGGGACGCCGACGTTCATTAAGTGGGAGCTGGAACCAAACACGATGACATGGGGTGTTAAGATTTTTTTTTTTTTTTGGGGGGGAGGGGGGTCTACCGGAGACAATGCCCGTGTTTGAGAATCCTTAAAAGGTTCTCTGTGGAGCTGCAGGCTCTTTGATCTCACACTTTCAGCAGGTAGCGGTAAGTAATGTCCAGAAGATCAAAACGAATCGCGGAATGGATGCTTTTAACGTGGAGGACGCTGAGAGCGAATCAGGGCGAGGCTGCATCTCCGCAGCTAACAGACAGGCCTTGGAAGGCAGCCCATCACTGCCAGGTCAGACCGAGCCGTCTTAAGGCCAGATACAGGAAGGCCAGGCGCCAGGGTCCACAAAACACCCGCCGCAAGAGCTCCACTGGAGCACGGCTGGGGTCCAGTCCGGTCTCCGTGACAACAGCATCGAAGAATGTGACTGGGCCGCTCGCTCACGCCCCCTGCCTGCTGGACAGCCTCCCTCACTGGAACACTCACGTCCGGTATGAAGCCGATCTCGTTCAGATGGTTGCTGAGCTCGGGGTCATGGAAGCCGATCAGCTGGGAGAAGACCGTCAGGTATTCTGGGCAGGAAGAGTCGCAACAAAACAGAGCGGTCAGCAGAGGGGGCTACTGTCCACTGCGTTTTATACATTTCTACATGTATAGCACTTGTTTCGTTAACTGGCATTATTCCGTTATCCTTCTTCCTTGCTTATTGCAGTCTGTGCAGTGAACAGTATAAACATTTCACTGGTATAATGCTATATCCCCGCTTTTGACAAATAAAAGTCTTGAAACTTGATTTAACAATGTAAACACAACTTCTTAAGCTGCAGTGCACGTCTTCGGGATCGTGGTTAATCATTTTAATTGCCAAGACGAAACAAACCAATGTCGACCTAAATTCTCCTGAAAAAAAAGTATGTTCTACGAATACATTTGCCCTCATCCTGCGTGTGGAGCTTGTTTTGCGTGTGTGGTGCCCTCCGCGCACTGTGCAGATACTCCAGTTTCTGCTTGCAGTTGCATCATGAAGGCTAGCTGCCTCTAAGTTGCCCAAGCGTGTGATTAAGTGTGTGTATGTGTGTGTGTGCGTGTATGTATGCGCCCTGATATGGACTGGCATCCTGTCCAGAGTGTCTCCCAGCTTGCTACCCTGTCCTGCCGGAGACAGGCGCCAAACCCCCACTACGACCCCGTTTCAGAGAAGTGGTTAGAGGATGGATGGATGGATGGATGGATGGATAGATAGATGGAATGCAAGTTCTTACTCTGGAGAGCTAAGAAACTCTCAGGCACACTTTGGACCCACGGCACGCACTTCTCTGGAATCAGCACACACTGCGGTGGGCGGGCGTGCGGGCGTCTGAGAAGCCCAGAGATTCCTCCAAACATCTGCCGCATGTTGATGGAGATCCGGAAAGCCGCATTCCAGCCGTTACCCAGAAAAACACCCCTGATGGCTGGCTGAGGACCGGCGGCTTTGTCAGTGCCCGTCTGTCAGGTGACAGCCCGTCTGAAGCCCCCTCCAGGGATTTGGGCTAAGTTTGTCATAAATGCCCGAAGGAATTCACACTAGCAGCGTAAGTGGCTCACTGACATTTTCACAGGCCGGGACGCTAATGCACGCCTGAGCCTAAATGTAAACAGAGCTAACGCAACACATGCAGCAGTTTACCTTGTATTTGACAGACGGTTTAACCTACTTAAACTTTTGTGCGAGTTGGGGAGTGGGATGGGGTGGAGGGGGGGGGGGGGGGGGGGGCAGGGAATGTCCAGGAGGCCAGCTCACCTTGAATGACGTGCGAATTGTCCTTCAGGAAGAAATTGTACAGGTACTTGGGTATAAACGCAGACATGCAGGCGTAGGCTAGAGCTGGACGACAAAGGGCAGCATGGAGCTTCAGATCATCACAGCACAGTTCTCTAAGTTCGACACGCACCCCATAATGGGGAAGCAAGACTCACAGATGTCGGATGGTCGTTTAAAAATTTTTTTTACCTTCGTTGTTGAAATTCAAGTAAAGAAACGGTGCACACAGGGAATCCAAACCTGGCAAGACACGGAAAACAATCATTTCTGTTTTCATATGTATGACTTCTAAAGGATTAAAGGGAAATTAGGGAAATGCAAGCAATCTGCAAGATCGCAGGAGTCCTTAATAAAAACTGAGTCAGGAGGAGGCCCCCTGTTTCAGACCTTTATGCCATTACTGCCATCTAGTGGACACAAACATATAACGCGGCCAAAACCCTCACAACTAGAGAGTCAGAAAATGAACCCAGTCTCCTCAAAGTTGTGTCATACGACATGCTGGTCCTGGATGTGTGTGTGTGTGTGTTGTGGTGTACTGGGGAGTTCTATGTATTGGGGAGTAGGGTCAAAGCACCCTGCCAGTAGACCAGGTCAGGGTGGGAAACCACCCAGGCTTTCAGCACCCTCCTGAACTTCACGTGTCCTTGCGGAGAAGACAGCAGCTCGTCGTACTGGTGGCACCTGGGGATGTCCACCTCAATCTGCCGGGGAGGGGGGGGGGGGAGATATAAACTCAGAACATCCCGGATTCCGGAAGGGGCATCAAATGTCAAACGAATCAGAGGAATATCACTGTAACCCTTTGAGGAACATGGATAACATACTTCGAGATTTATCTTGTGGACGCCTGCTCACCTGTCTGTCCGTTGGAATGGGGGTGTCCTTATCAATGCTGTCATATTTGGCCTGAATGTCCCCCTAAACAGAAACACCAGCCCCCGTCATCAGGCACCCCAGATGAGCTCGCTCGCTCACCCCCCCCATCCCCAACGGACACAGGCACCCTCCTACCTCGATGCCCAGCAGTGTAGCCCAAGCCAGGCCCCGCAAGAGAGGCGGGATGTCCACACGTGCTTCCTTCCAAACCAGGTTCTTCTTGTATGGGTACGCCTACAGAAAACAGGCACAGAAAGGGTGACCCCAGGGTTGAGAAGGACCCCACGTTCGCCACAGTAAAGCCCAATCGGCAACTCACCCCAAAGGCTTATTTAGCTAGTTAAGATATATGACAAATGCGATTTTTTATCACATTAATTTAGCAGACGCTGTTATTCAAAGCAGGGTCAACCAGTCCCTGAAGCAAATGTGGATTATGGGCCTTGATCATGGACTCAGCTGAGTATGGGATCTGAACCAACAACCTTGTGAGTAGTTTCTTGGACAAAGCTCACCATTTCAGGCAGTAAGGTTGGGGTCGGGGGGGGAGGGATTTACCTGCAGAATGCGGTCGAAGAGGACGATACGCAGCAGCTGATACTCAGTGTCGCGCTCGCGGATGATGAGGGGGAGCGTCACAGCCGCAGGCAATTCGTTGCTGCTGTTGGAGTGTGGGAGGCTGCTCTGCCTGCGGGGACAGACAGCAGGCTTGCTGGTTACCGAGGAGACGCATCCGTTCACACGGCAACGCAGACTTACAGCGTCAAACGAACGTTTTGCATTACTGAGAAGCACTAGTCCCATTGTGAAAGCCTAGCGTTTTACATTCATGAAATCAAAAGAAGCTTTCTCATTTGTAGGAGTACGTAAATAAGCATATTGGAATGTGTTTTTCGCAAATAACGTCTTGCTCTCCACAAATATACAGGAGTAAGAGCAAAGCTTGGGGTCTGTGCACACGGTCAGCCATGCATCTGGGACATTTTTCGGGCGGTTAAGGGCCTCGCTCACGGGCCTGAGATGTGGCTACTCTGCCAGGCTCCGGATTCAAACCAGCAACCTTCTGAGACCTAACTTGCTGAGCCACACACTCCCCCCCCCAAGTGGTCCATAACTACAACTGCAACCGCTGGTTGGTCACAAGACGTAATGGATTAAAAACTCAGAGAATATTAAATTATAAAATCAGTTCATCAGTTAGTCAACAACGTCAACAGCCTAATGATTAAGAATGTGGTTTGAAAGCTCTTAACGTGCAACAGGGCGAGGAGTGGATGAGTACAGATGGGTAGGATGCCTTCTGGCACAGAAAAGCTTCACGTTCACATTCATTAAGCAATCAGAAGCAAATGAAATATTCATACTCGTCCTCCAGTAATGGGTAATATGCTTCTCCTGCGACATCCGTCAGCCTCTGCAGACGAAGGGAAATAGGCTGTGATTTAGCAACTCCTTTTCCGACTCACAAAAACGACAAAGCTGTAGTAAAGTAAGAGTAACTACAATCCGAATTCCAGAAAAGTTAGGACGTTCTTTAAAATTTGAATAAAATGAAAAGTAAGAGACTTTCAAATCACGAGCCAATATTTTATTTACAACAGAACACAGATATCACAACAAATGTTTAAACTGAGAAATTCTACAATTTTATACACAATATGAGCTCATTTCAAATTTGATGTTTGCTACAGGTCTCAGAATAGGCACAGGGGCATGTTTACCACGGTGTAGCATCTCCTTTGCAAAACAGTATGAAGACATCTGGGCATCGAGGATATGAGTTTCTGGAGTCTTGGTGTTGGGCTTTGGTCCCATTTTTGCCCGATATAGGTTTCCAGCTGCTGAAGAGTTCATAGTCATCTTTGACGTATTTTTCGTTTAATGACGCGCCAAAAGTTCTCTATAGGTGAAAGATGTGGAATGCAGGCAGGCCAATTCAGCACCCAGACTCCTCTCTACAACAGCCATGCTGTTGTAATAGCTGCAGTATGTGGTTTTGCATTGTCTTGCTGAAATACACAAGGTCTTCCCTGAAACAGACGTCCTCTGGAGGGGAGCATATGTTGCTCCAAAACCTTTATATACCTTTCAGCATAGTTCCTTCCAAAACATGCAAGCTGCCCATACCGTATGCACTTATGCACCCCCATACCATCAGAGATGCTGGCTTTTGAACTGAACACTGATAACACACTGGAAGGTCTCCCTCCTCTTTAGGCCGGAGGACACGGCGCCCTTCATTACCAACAAGAATGTCACATTTGGACTCGTCTGACCATAGAACACTTTCCCACTTTGAAACAGTCCATTTCACATGAGTCTCGGCCCACAGGACACGACGGCGCTTCTGGACCATGTTCAGATATGGCTTCCTTTTTGCATGATAGAGCTTTAGCTGGCATCTACAGATGGCACGGCGGGTTGTGTTTACCGACTGTGCTTTCTGGAAGTATTCCTGGGCCCATTTAGTAATGTCATTGACACAATCATGCCGATGAGTGATGCAGAGTCGTCTGAGGGCCCGAAGACCACGGGCATCCAATACAGGTCTTCGGCCTTGTCCTTTACGCACAGAGATATCTCCAGTTTCTCTCAATCCAGCTGAATCTTTTTAAACGTTCCTGCTTTTTCAGCCAATTGTTGCCCCTGTACCCGTAGCAGGCATCAAATTTGAAATGAGCTCATTTACTGGATAAAGGTGTACAATTTCCCAATTTGAACTTTTGTTATGTTATCTAGGCTCTGCTGTCAATACAATATTGGCTCATGTGATTTGAAAGTCTTTTAGTTTTCATTTTATTCAAATTTGAAGAACGTCCCAACTTTTCCGGAATTCAGGTTGTACCACGGCAACTGCCAGAGTAACTACCATGGTATATACTATGATCTTAATCTTAACAGGCACTATTACAGCATCAAAATATACAAGATTTTTGTTTTCATATAGTGCTGAGAACCTGTACTAGAGTAAGCAGTAAGTAATCTTATGTAGGGTGACCCTGTAAGGAGAACACTTTGAGCTACCTCAGATTTTACAAACTGCTTTAAAACTGAAAGGTTCCTGTACTTGGTTAAATAGTTCAGATCTTCTTTGACTGGTTTGTTTCCTTGATTGAAAGACTCATCCAGCCGTTTCACATTAACGTTAGTGACACGTGCAAGATTATAGGAGACTGACCAATCAGCATGCAGCGAGAACTCAGTACTTAAGTGAAATCCAGGTCCTTTTAATGGAAATGGTAGCTTACAAATCCCATACGAGCTCAAAATGTCCTCCCTGACATGGATTATCTAGTCAGCCCATCTTATGAAGGTTATGCGTCTATTTCTGCCAAGTCATGGACAGTGTCTAATAATCCCAGGTTAAATACTCCTACGGCAAAGAGGCATTTCTAGGATTCTAGGATTTTTTTAAAGTGGGCGGCGTAAAAGGGGCCAAAATTCATGCACCTGGGCCGACCTCATCATTAGCCAATGACTTGTTTTGAGTCTGCGAGTGACAGGGGAAGGGGCACTCCTGGGACCAATCGGATTTCAGCTGGGCCCAGTGGCCCCGCCATTGTACACGCCCCCGCTAAGAGAGCTAGCAAGAGTGATGAGCTCACGGTTTTGAGCTGGCTCAGGGACAGGGTGACGGTGGTGTCGTCCAGAAGGAAACTGCGGTCCCGCCCTCGGCCGAAGGACTCGCCATCCTCGAGGATGAAGCTGTGACGAAAGGAGATGGTATTTTAGTTATGAGAGAGGAGGAAGAGCGAAAGAAAACAAATGTACAGCTACTCAACCTCAGCTCCAGATCATGTTACTTAGCGACTCATGGTGCGTTCCATTTGCCCTCGGAACTCGAGCCGCACAGAGGATCCCGAGTTCAGAATCCAAGATGGCGGCCTTTACCAACAGAAGGGAAAGTTGTACTTTCATACTGTTTAAGCACGACTTCTCATTTGTGGCTTATTAAATCGGCCGCACACACTATACCGTCCAACTTATCTGTGGACATGTTATTTGACATGGCTCCATGGTATTGCTACTTCTATGGCAAATGGAACGCATCCGATTAGGCTTTCTCCGAGCTCTTAGCGGATGTGACGTAATCTCGACAACCGAAACTCGGATCCGAAGGCAAATGGAATGCACCATCACCCCCGCGTCACCCAAACACATGGCACTTTTAAAGAGCAGTAAACGGCTTTTGGTCGCTACATAATCAAGGACAGGTTTGTGATTTCCGACGTCCCACTGAAAAAGTAATTTTCCCAGTGTAGTGATCATTTCTGGCCATCAGGGGGCAAACCTCAAACTTTGGATGGTTTCAGTGGTGCTAAACTGCCGCAGTATGCAATTCCTCAAAAGGCTTAGAGACCCAGGACCCCCCCCCACCACAGGAGTCTGCAAGCAGGGGGAGAGCTTACTTAGGCAGCGTGCACACGGGGGGCTTGGACTGGATGATGCCCTTGTTGGTGAGCTCCTTCTCCAGGTCGCCCCCTGCCAGGCACCAGAGGTAATACACCTCGTCGATGGACCTCTCCGCCAGGTAGTCCTCCCTGTCATCTAAAGGAACACATCACATGGATTAAGGTTCTGGTTATTTATTTAATAATCGCCCCCCCCGCCCTCCAGTTTAAAAGTGATCTTTCGTGATTGACAAGTGTCTGACGGCCCAGAAAAGATTCACTAAATTAGGCATCTGAGAGCTACCAGAAGGGGGCAGTGGATATACAGTGCTCAGCATAAATGAGTACACCCCCTTTGAAAAGTACGAATGTAATCAGTAGCTCAATGAACAAAAGAATAACTTCCAAAATTTTCACAAGGCTGAGTTTTATTGAACACTTGTTTAACTCCATAACATGAAATTAAGGTTAATAATATAACTTAGATGACAAAATCTTCAGTTTTACTCAAATTGGTTGAAGCAAAAATGAATACACCCCACAACAAAAAGTACTACATCTAGTATTTTGTATGACCGCCGTGATTTTTAAGGACAGCACCAAGTCTTCTAGGCATGGAATGAACAAGTTGGCGACATATTGCAACATCTATCTTTTTCCATCCTTCAAGAATAACCTGTTTTAGAGCCTGGATGCTGGATGGAGAGTGATGCTCAACTTGTCGCTTCAGAATTCCCCACAGGTGTTCGATTGGGTTCAGATCAGGAGACATACTTGGCCATTCAATCACCTTCACCCTGTTCTTCTTCAGAAATGCAACAGTAGCTTTAGATGTGTGTTTTGGATCATTGTCATGTTGGAAAAGTGCACGACGACCAAGTGCATGGAGAGATGGCAGCATCTTCTCCTTCAGTATAGAGCAGTACATTGTTGAGTTCATGATACCATCAATGAAATGCAGCTCCCCAACACCAGCAGCACTCATGCAGCCCCACATAAGGACACTGCCACCACCATGCTTCACTGTAGGCACCATGCATTTTTCTTTGAAATCCTCACCTTTACGACGCCATACAGTTTTGAAACAAGTAGTTCCAAAAACAGGGATTTTTGTCTCATCACTCCAGAGTATAGAGTCCCAGTAGTCTTCATCTTTTTCCGCATGGGCCCTAGCAAATTCTAGGCGTGCTTTTTTGTGCATGGGCTTTAGGAGAGGCTTCCTTCGTGGACGATACCCATGCATGCCATTCCTCTGCAGTGTGCGCCGTATGGTGTCACGGGAAACGGTCACTCCAGTTTGGCTTTCTACTACTTTAGCTAACTGCAGTGAACTTGCATGGCGATTTTCTTCAACCCTTCTCATCAGCAGACGCTCCTCTCGAGATGTTAATTCCGTGGACGGCCTGGACGGCGCTGTAAGATCGTTGCACTTCCATCTTTCTTAAATTTTTGGATCACTTTTGCTACAGTATTTTGACTGATAGGTAAAGCTTTGCTGATCTTCTTGTAGCCCTCACCTTTTTTGTGTAAAGAAATGATTGCCTTTCTCAGATTTTGTGACATTTCTCTTCCATGTGGAGCCATTGCTGACAGCATGAAATGGGAAGGGCTTTTCTTTGTTAAGTAATGCCCTTTTATAGTCACCTGTCTGCTGGACACCTCTTAAATGAATCATTACACTCACCTGTGGTTGAATGCCTGTTAATTAGAATTTTGTAGTCTTAAGTGTGGCTTTTCTCCTAAGACTATAATTGGGGTGTACTCATTTTTGCAACATGGGCTTGAGTGAATTTGTTAGGAAAATCACTTTTTTGTGTGTGCAAATCAACAAATCTTGTTTGCAATCAATGGCCCACATTTGTGAGAGTATTTTGTAATATAGTATCTCATAGAAAATGTTGATTCTGAAAGGAAACTAAAGGTTTTCTGACAAATGTAGTGGGGTGTACTCATTTATGCTGAGCACTGTAAGTGTCTCTAAAAAAATAAAATGTACGTTTTTAGCTATCTTATTCTGATAGTGGCAACAGGTGTTTTATGTTCGTGCTGATGCTCCCTGCACATGGTCACATGCTCTACATTCATTGCTTATTTCCTGATCGAGGGCTTCCCCCTATCAGTTCAACCTCTGACCACCCCACCCCCCCCATGACCCTCTAGGCAGTAACCTTGGCAGAGTTTGCTGATGTCATCAGGCAGCTCCAGATGGGCACAGCGCAGGGAGGAGGAGAAGAGACCGACGGGCTTCCGGAAGGGCGTGTAGTGGATGGAGACCTCCTGGAACACGGGGTCCTTCAGAAGCTCGGCCGGGGTGGGCCTGCAGCGGAGGATGGGGGAGGAGGTTAGCGACTGGCTGGAGGTCTGAAGGCGTCTCAGCAGGCCGCAGAACATCTCCACCAGCCTGGCTATCATCCTCTTGCTAATCTGACCTTGCTGAGCTTCCTTAGTCCAAGAACAGTTCATGCATTTCCCCAGGACTGTGTTGTAAGCTCCAAGCCATCAATTAGCTACTCTGAACACAAACGTGATTTTACACTGGCTCAAATGGTCTACCCTCTGATGTCAAGCCGACGTGATGCCCCGTGGTTACCTTCCGGATGGGAGAAACGTCAGACACTTCCTTAGCAATGACAGAACATTTTCAGGCAGCTCCTGTAAAGCAAACCGAGTCGTCTTATTCATGCCTGAAGGTCCTTACAAAACCTCACAGCCAAAAGACTACATTACATTACACCACACACTACCATAGTACAAAACTGCTGACGGAACACTGTGGAATATTTGATTGAATTCTATTCATGAATGCATCTCTATTCCTTGACCTCTTATGAAGTACAGTGCTGTGAAGCAGGCAGAGGCCGACCCCTAGGCAGAACCAGTCAAATATCTGAACACACCTGCTCTTAACGCATTCATCTCTATTTCAGCTCCGCTATTCGGCTTACAGTAAAAGACCTTGAGGCAATGAAGTAATACATTTCAAATATTGCAACAACCAGAAGATGTGTTCAACATGTCAAAGTTTTCTCAAATTTTAGACTCTTCGAAATTTCTCTTCGATGACATCACTGCGGACTCTTGCCGTTCCTTCAGCCAGCTTCTAGATGCAGCCACCTGGGACGCTTCTCCAACAGTCCTGAAGGTGTTTCCCACAAGCGCTGGGCACCAGTTGGGTATCTTGCTCTTACTCTTTGATCCACCTCGTCCCAAACCTGCTCTTTGGTGGGGGGATTGTGGGGGCCAGGTCCTCTGTCACAGCACTCCATCTCTTTCCTTGTTACTACATAACCTCGAGGTGTGCTTAGGGTCATTATCTTGTTGAAAAACAAACAGATTTCCAGCAGGTGTGTCCAGACTTTTGACTGGAACTTTAGATTTGATGACTTACATAGATTGATAGATAGACAAACAAGACAGATTAGATCAGGGGTGTCGAACTGCAGTCCTGGGGGGGCAGAGCCCTCTGTAGCTTAGTTCTTTCCCTGTTCCACCACAAATGATTCAGCTGAAGAGCTGTATGTTAATTAGCACAAGGAGTTGAATCAGGTGTGTTAAATGAGGGGAAACCCAAAAATGTGCAGGGCTCCGGCCCCCCAGAACCGGAGGTTGACAGCCCTGGATTAGATAGACAGAGCGATTACAGGATGAAAGGCAAAGAATACAGAGTCAGAAGAAATACTAAATTTAAGGTACAAAGGAGAGCACAGAATGAATAAACATGGCTGAATGCGAGATATCAATTTAGCTAAACTGCACGTTAGACTGGGGTGAAAGACACCGACCTTGATGACCTCCAGGCAGCCGTGCTCCTCCGCCACAACCGTGACGATGTCGTCCACGCAGCCTGCGGGCCGCAGGGAGCCACGCGTGACTAAATGCACCATGCAAACCAGCACAGCTCCCACCATCGCAGGAAATAAACACCCCGCCCCCCCACCTCATTACCCATAACCCAAAGAGCGTCAGATCAGCACAGACCTGCCAACTCCCAAAACTTCTAACTGGAGTCAATTATCCACCCCCCACCCCATGACGGATGTGCCATAACTGCAAGATGATTGACTGCACACTCAGAACAAAGATGGCAGCAAGAAAGATTTTAATGAAGAGCTGGTAAACCAAGGACAACCAAAACAAACAAAAAAAAACACACCTCACATCGTGACTCCATTACGCATTCCGGAATGCCTCCGCGAAAAATAAATTATATTGTACTTTAAATGAGGAAAAAACTCACCCAAAGAAAGGATGAATTTTAATCTCTCGCTTATGTCAAAACTTTGCAAGAGCCGTCTGCCCTGTTCAGAGGGAAAGAAGAAAACCGGATTGGTTAGAGAGTCTAGAGACAGGCTTGAGTTACACTTTTACACAACTGGTGACCAGCAGCAGGACACAAGTTAACAGGTTAAGAGTCCTAAAGACACCGGCAGACTTGTGTAATCACCGTCAGAAGCGGTTTGAAAGGAAGCCTCTGAGAATTTTGTTATTTGCTTTTCCATGCCAAGGGCAACTAATAATAAAAAAACAGAGTGAACATACTTTAAGGCTTTCGCCCATTAATTTCTTATTTTCTCAGAAATCCTGACAGGTGCTTGATGTAAAGAGGAACACAAGAGCAGATTTCTCACGGCAGTCCTTCTCGACTGGCGACGTGCGAGTCGGTGACACGCCAACATACCACACACAACTCGAAGAGCAGGACGCCCAGCGACCACACGTCCACCTTGGGCCCGGAGCGGCGGGGAGGCTCCTTGTGGGAGGGGTCGCTGGGGTGGGACCAGCCCTGTGCGATGACCTCCGGAGCCAAGTAGGCGGGGTACCTGCATGTCAAGCACAGAGATCAGCCGCTGATCCCCGTCCCTGCTGCAGACCACAGGGGCTTCCAGGGCATGATGGCACCATCAGTCTGCTGGTCCCGGGTTTGGAACCGGCGACCATCTGATTACAGGCACATAATCATAACCCACAGGGCCGCACACCACCCATGAGATGTAAAACACCTAGATTTTTATAGAACACCTTTCAGCAGAGTCGCTCTACATGGGTATGCTATGATGCATTATAACATCACCAAGACAGAATATTACAAAAAAAAACAGGGAAAAGCGAAGACAAAAAAAGGAAAGAAAAGAAAGCCAGATGAGAACGGAGGAGAGGAACCAAAAACCCCCAAGTAGGGAGAAAAAAAAAAACGCTGGGGAGTCCAAGGTCAACTGGCTGAGGGTCAGTTGTAAACTGTGGTCAAGGTCAGTAAGTCAGATCTCCATGCCAGCCTGTATAGGGAAGCAGACTGAAGGCTGCACCCACAAATAACCAGATAAGCACACGTCCCACTGGGCGACGCACAGGCTCAGCCTCTACATCCTCATGCACATTTAATACGCATAGCAGGATACAAGGCAACCCGGCTGAAAACTTACTACACTGTGAGCCTCTTCACTCTACAATATGTCTGATGGAGCAGATGACCTGTTACACAACATCTGAGAAAACAGGGACAGCCAAACCGAGCAGCTAGGGGCCAAGGGCCTTGCTCAGGGACCCAACAACACAATCACCCTGATGACCCTGGGATTTGAACCAGCAACCTTCTGATCACAGGCACTGCATCCTAACTCACTGAGCCACACACCGTTAAACCCCCAATCCACCGCTCTAAACCTCATCACGAACCCTGGGGGGGCTGGCTCAGGATTAGGAAACGATTAAAGTCATTTATTACCTGAAATACGGATGGATTTCTTAATATCCAAGCAACAGATGTTAGTAAGACAACAAGAAAGACATATTTCATATTTCCTGTTTGTGATTCATTCTGAGAGGTATCCCTTTCACATCCCTCATTGTGAAATATTGATGTAACTTTAAGGCAAAGAGGAAGAGAAAATTACCCTGTAATCTATTATACTAATCCCGTCTTTGCCAAACATTTTCTAAGATGCCAGTGAAATACAGGCTTTTCACAGAATTGTCAGTGCTTTATCTTGGTCTAGCAGGATGGCCTCTCCTTCAGGGCCCTCCAATGGGCTTCAAGGTGGGAGGAGACAAACGACCTCTTACCCAATAGGGAAGTCCACATCCGCCCCGTGATCAGTCATGTGATACAGACCAAACTTGGCCAGTTTGACATTGCCCTAGGGGGAGACAGAGACAGGCAGAGGAACACACTCATAAATGTCTCCGATAATGGACCGCAGCCTGCCCGCCCGCCCCCCCCCCCTTTCCTCCCGCAAGGCAAAAGCTCATCTTCCTGCCTTACCTTACAGTCCAGGAGCACGTTGTGAGGTCCAAGTACTCTGTGCACAAGCCCGTCCTTGTTCAAAAAGTCCAGACCCTCCAGAACTTCATAGGCAATCTGCAGAACCTTCTCTGGGCTACGGAGGTCAAAGGTCAAAGGGAAAAGGTCAGAGCAGCTATACTCCACTTATATCGTAACCATCTAAAGATAAGGATCTAAAGTTTAGATCCTGGAAAACTAACTGCTGTTGTACCCTCAAATCAGGTATGTGATACAAAGGTACGATAATACAAAGCAATTTAATGTAATGTTATGAGCCATCTATCCTACTGCTGCAGGCTTGTGCTTAATATTGCATATTTAGACAACCAGACCCATCCTAATAAACCCGACTAAAACGTCAGAAGCTAACAACTCCCCTTCTCACAAATGGCATGGTGCAAGAAGAGAGCACTCAAAAAGTGCCATTTAGAAACCATGCAGACATAACGTCCGCTAAATACAGAAATACAACACAGCTGGAAAATGATTCTCTTCTACCACTAGATGGCAAGAACAGTACAATGCATCTGTGTTCTCCAACACTTCTGGAGAACTGAATAGGCACATTATAATGCATACCTAATTCCTGGGTGCTAAAAGGTGACCAGTGGCAAGAGTGCGGTTGTCATGGATACAGTAAACACCAGTACACTTACTCTTTCTATACAAGTTGCTCCTTCAATCAGGAGCAACGGATAAATCCAACATTTACATAAAGGGCGATTCTACACGTTACTGTAGCCAAAATAGTTTATTCTGCTTTTCTACATAATATGTGCATGTTGCATTGTAC
Source organism: Brienomyrus brachyistius (assembly GCF_023856365.1). Classification (NCBI taxonomy): domain Eukaryota; kingdom Metazoa; phylum Chordata; class Actinopteri; order Osteoglossiformes; family Mormyridae; genus Brienomyrus; species Brienomyrus brachyistius. The sequence continues at coordinate 444,997 of NW_026042322.1, forward strand.
ATTTCTGTTCTCCAGAAGCACTTTGACTTGATTCTTCCATCCATCCATCCATCCATTTTCCAAACCGCTTATCCTACTGGGTAGCGGGGGGTCCGGAGCCTATCCCGGAAGCTATGGGCACATGGATGGGGGGCCAACCCATCGCAGGGCACACTCACACACCATTCACTCACACGCGCATTCCTATGGGAAATTTAGCAACTCCAATTAGCCTCAGCATGTTTTTGGACTGTGGGGGGAAACCGGAGTACCCGGAGGAAACCGCACGACGACATGGGGAGAACATGCAAACTCCACACGCATGTGACCCAGGCGGAGACTCTAACCCGGGTCCCAGAGGTGTGAGGCAACAGTGCTAACCTCTGCACCACCATGCCACCCGACTTGATTCTTTACTTTTTTAAATTCATAGGAAGACTAGGAGACCCTATTTTATATTAATAACACATTTTTCAAAAATATAAACAATTTTCAGAACCAAACCACTGAGACTGACAAGCTAAAAATCTGACAATCATTCACTCATGCATGAAGTGGTCAATGAACAAAATTAGCCGTCATATTTTCGACAGGTTTTTTTTTTCTTACCTTACTGATTTACCCTGCTTCTGGAAATCTTCCAGGCTACTCTCATAGTGTTCAGCCACAACAATCAGCCTCTCTAGAAGGAAAAAGGAGAACATGACAAGTGCATATCCCTGAACTTCACCCACAAGCCCTCAAAGAAAAACGAAAGAGATACACTGAAAAATATGGATGGCTATTAAATACCACGACCAGAGAATTGACCAAAAACAGGAAACCATAAAAAAGATATGGGAAAAGTAATCCACATTAAAAAAAAAAAAAAAAACCTTGAAACGACTCTGCTTGTCACAATAAAATGCGTGCAAGTCCACTCTGGATAAACCTCGAATTCAAAAGAAACGGCCGGTTTCTCTCTTGTAAACAATGGCTCATGTTCATATTAAGATTGCTCCTGGGGAAACTTGAAGCCCCATTACTCAGAAAACACCACATCAGCCTCACACATCAAAGGGCACACAACCCTCAGCTTGCGCACTTCATGTCAAAGATGGTAAAATATCCCATAAATTTGTACGTAGGAGCTGAACACAGGAAAAACTGAGACTGAAGAGATATAGTCACACCTGTCCAACATTTCATGATTTGTCTAAGTTCAATAGCAGCCTATGTTTCTATAATGATTGCATTCATGTTTAAGGGGTGGTTTGAGTGGGGGTTTGTGGCTCAGTGAGGTCACTGTGCCTGAGATCGGAAGGTCATCAGTTCAAATCCCAGGGTCAACTGAGTGATGTCATCGTCGAGCCCCTGACGAAGGCCCTTAACCCCCAATTGCTCCAGAGACCGTCTGATCCTGCTTTCTCACGCTCCACCATCTTCCCCCAAACTGATGCCTACTGGTTGGCACGCTGAGGGCTGAGCGTACCGTGCTTTCCACGGGAAATGTCGACATACTGACAAAGCCGGGGGTGCGTTATGGTCTTCAGGATCTGGAAGCGGCCGAGGATCTTTATGGAGTTGGGGGTGAGGGGCAGGCCATTGCTCCCACAGACATCATGCGGGAGGGCAGAGGCGAAGAAGGTGAAGGCCCCCAGCTGGGCGTCCTTCAGGGGAAGCATGATGACAGCACAGTCCTGCAAAGTCATCACTGTCACTTTCAAAAAGTGCATGCAGTCTAATGCAGAGATTTGAAAGATCGCTTTAAATACCTATAGCACTTCATTTATTTTCTATACAGGGTTTGTGACTTCATCTGGTTTAACTATGCATTGGAAGTATGTTTCACGGAAGCATTTTTACATAAAATACATACGAACGAAAATTCCAGGAATATAATATAAGTGTGCGCCACCGTTTTACTCGCGGATGACCTTATAACAATAGTCTAAACTACGTCTAGGACCAACTATATTTTTGTTATACTACGCTTTCACTAACCCGATGAAATGCCATTCAAATGTGGTTTATATTGCATATAATAACGGGCAGTGCACACATGATAACAAAAAGGAACTAAAAAAGATAACACTTCATAGACCGCTTAATGTAATTCCAGTTACCTTTACAGAAAACCGTTCGTCATTAGCGAGATATCTTAACTGATTTATTTACTCATTCATGACTTCGTTACAGAGTCTGTACCTGTCTTTAGTTTTCGCTTCCTCCTACAACAGCTGCTACGCATGCGCTGACGCGAATCTTGACGTCATATCGCTGCGCCATTTACCCTGTCTCTATTGGAATGAGAAGTATTTTAAGATCACCAATAACACGCCCAGTTATTATTATAAGTATTTCAGGAGTGTTTGTAACAACCACAAGTTTTTCCGTATCTGACGCATCAGTTATTTATAACTATAGCTATTTATAATGTCTGATGCAATTTGTGACAGTCTTACATTATATTCGAGATACTTGAAATTATAAGGCGAAATGAAATGCTTTATTTTAAATACTAGGAAATCACAGCCAGTGGCAAAGAAAAATTGCGTATAATAAATCATTATACGGTTGTTTGAACTAACTAGTCTAGTTGAAAGTTCTAGCTATAAATTTGAGACGACCCTTTATTTGCCTTAATTTTAATCTAGTGTTCAAGCTGTTCATGACGTTTCCGTAACACTCAGAGTTTACGTTTCTTTTTGTAATGCATTAATTTAGTTCATTATTTATTTTTATTTGTTAGAATGGATGAACGTAATTGAAAAATAGTGATGAAATTTAACAGTTAATTCAGGCAGAACACGGGCAGCCCTGTCAAACACCTCTCTTGTCTTTCTTTGCTGGGTTCCGTGAAGCGTGTGTGTGCCGGTGCAGTTTAATGTAAGTAATACGCGAAACAAAATGTATTAATGTCAGCCTTCATAAGCAGACTAAATTACTCCTTGTAACTCCTTTTCACTTATTTCATGGTGTGTGTTTTTGTAGTTTTATTGAAGGTTTATTCTTTTCTGGAACTTGTTGTGGTATCACCATGCGGAATTTCTTGGACAAACCTTTAACTCCATGTAATGGACATTACTTAGGAAAAATGTTCATAAAGCCAGATCACAGGCCATGTAAGCAAAAGCAGTGGTGCATTCATCCAAAAGTATTTCGGGTTGATCTTAAAAGAGACTAAATAGCTAGTGAAAAATATGTTTTTATGTTAGCCCATTTTAGATAAATATTAAGTCATGTTTTTTTATTGATTCGCTTGAATTGAATTTCTTTCAGAAAAATTTTACTAGATAATATTTACTAGATGGGCATTTTTTTTACTTGTAATGCAACTGTTATTATTGAATAATAATCATTTTTGTATCAAACTGATGGCAAAATTAATAGACGGAGTTAGTGTGTTATTGGGATGAAGGGGTGTCGCTAAACGTATTTGAAAAGTAAACGTTTAGTGGTTTTCGTCCATGGGGACTGCATTCATCCAATATGTCACCGGCACGTCTGATCTATATCAGTCAAAACTGAAACGGGTAAATGGTTCCGTCTATCCTTAAACTGAGGACTAAAAACTGGAGCAATGTGATAGGAATTTTAAAAAGTGCTCTACATTTATTATTTTTCTACAGTTTCTCGAACGTAAAATGTGAAAGAGTACAGATCTTTGTCCAATTCTCTATAGGGAAAAAATCTTTTGAGCTGCGGCGAACTAAATAGGAATATAGACCTGAACCACTTTATCAGTTTTTAGTCTAAAACCTTGGGGGGTAGCTGTTGTGGTACCCCCGAGAGTAACCAATGCAAACTGTAGCAGTAAAAATACCCTCCGGCATTGAAACGGTACGTTCGCTAAAAAATACAGTAATAAAGAAGGCGACGCAGTCAGAATCATCTAGAGCAGAATCTTAACCGCAAAGAGCCGGCGTGTATGCAGGCTTTTAGGATAATCTTTAGGTGAGCTGTTCAAACCCAGACGTGAGGACTCTTCAGCCAATCAGTCCTCTAATTACTTATCATCTTGTTCTGTTTTCTGCTTATTCTTGGTTGACCATCTTGGTGCCAGTTGACACCAGAATTTCCACATATTATTTTCTGCTGAGACTTTTTTTAATTAGCAGGATTCTTTAACAAAAGCAAAAGAATCGTTCGCAGTAATAGCTGCCATACACATCCGAAAATGATTAATTTATAGGCTAGAATGTTGCGAGTTATTAAGGGGATGTAAGACTTTCAACAGCTGCTGTGTCCCATCTTCTCTGTTAGTCTCTGCTTAGGAGAAATATGATTATTGCTAAATGTTTATTGGCAAAAAAGGCTGACTGTAACACGTGAAGCAAGACAAAGTGTTAAACTGGATATATTACGTTTTTTTTTTTTTTATTTACAAACTCTCTGCTTGCACCATTTTTAAAAGCTACATTAAGTACTGAAATCTCTGAAGGACCTGCTGTTTAATCGCTTTTATTGGCCACACTTACAACAAGTGGAAGCAGCTCACCCTCTGGTCCTGTTATTTTTCTCCCCGGGGGGGGGTTTCTGGGCCATGATGGACTCGTGTAAACAGCTGTGTGCGGTCAGGACGTTTCAGGGCAACGTTAAACAATGGTGGCTGTGGGAGGAGCCCTGCTGCTGGGGTCCTGCCCCTTTTCCAGGGGCCGCTGTCGGGGACGTGCATCCACTGCAGGCCCGGCGAAGAGGCTCCGGCGTTTCGGGAACAAGGGAAGGCTTTGATGGTCGATATTATCAGCTCCAGCTTTCGTATGTTTCCAATTTCCCCATGTGAACTTTGGACTTTTTTCATCCTGTGCCAGTCTTCCTCCTCCGGCACCATGTGAGAGACGTTCCCCTTGCCGTCTCTCCCCCCCCCCCCCCCCCCCCCGAATAAGCATCCACTACCACCCAGGCTCAGTCCACTCCTGACCTATAGTAACTGGTGAGCAGCTGGTTGCTGAGCGATGTCGCCCTCGGAAACGGGCACCGGCAGAGGTGACTTGGCCCTTGGTTCACGTGCATTTTAATGTTCAGCCTGTTATTTCTTTTGACGGTTATTTTTCTATTTTGCTTCAGTTCTCAATTTTCACATACCGATCTTACCAGCTTGGCTTTTCCTGTACCTTCACCACATTTGTAAGCAGCAGTACTACAACTCCGTTCATGTCAGCCTCAGCTTCAAGTTAAAAGCAGAATGTCTGCAGGCCAGTTCGAAGACATATACAGTATGTCAAATATTCAGTGCAGGGTTGCCAACTCAGACACGTCTGAGACTCACGCAAGAAATCTTACAGCAAATCTATATTATTCCATTATAAACCTACAATTCGCTACATCAAAAGCGTCGGGGCAGTTTGCAAACCCTACGGACTATTTACAAGGTAATAAAACTTGTATACATGTACATGTGTGCGCAGTGTGAAAATTGAAAATCTATCTCCAGCCAGCGGACCGAAGTTGACATCCCTGCGAACGTATTCCCAAAGTGGAACTTTTAAGTAGAGGGATTGTGAATATTCGTTACCGGTTGCTAACTAATCGTTTCACTGCCATTTAATAAGCTACCTAATGTAACATTCAGGAACCTGAACATTGGAGAGGGTTTGAGCGGGTGAGACCGGAGGTGGAGCACGTTCGATGTTCTCAGCGTTCCGCTGATCTGCCACCACTCTGTGCATTAGGTTCCTGGCCCGCTCCTTCTTCAGGATGTCAGGCCACACCCCGTCCCTATCCAGGCTGGAACAGAGGGCTGCCGAGGCTGACCAGATCATCGAGTACCTCAAACAGCAGGTCCAGCTGCTCAAAGACAAAGCCAGTGAGATGCCGTCATCTGGGACCAGTCCCTGAAAACACACAGTCTAGTAGAACCTGGACAGGAAGACAGACCATGTGCTTTGTGGTGTTAGTACTACCCAGAGAGCTTTTTAGTTTAATAACTATATTCAGGTTAGTTTTGGTTGCATAAAAGGAAAAGTGGGTTTATGTGACCTGACATTATATGGACAATTGGGACACACCTCTTAGTGACTGAATTCTGGTGTTTCATTCAGACCAATTGCCACAGGTGGATAAAATCAAGCACGTAATTATGCAGTCGGGTTTACTGTGAAAGAATGGGTTGTTCTGAATTGCTTAGTGAATTCAAGTGTGGTGCTGTCATGGGATGCCACCTTTGAATAAATCGACTTGTGAAATTTCTTCCCTGTTAGATATTCCATGTTCAACTATAAGTGGAATTATTGCAGTTGGAAGTGTTTAGGAACAACAGAGACTCAGCCACGAAGTGGCAGGGCGCGTAAAGTAACAGGGCGGGGTCACTGAGTCCTGAGGCGCGTAGTGTGTAAAAGTCGCCAACACACTGTTGAGTCAATAACTGTAGAGTTCTAGTCTTCCTCTGGCATTAACCACAGCACTGAAACTGTGCTCCAGGATCTTCATGAAATGGGTCTCCATGGCCGAGCAGATGCATGCAAGCCTCACATCACCAAGCACAATGCCAAGCGTCGGATGGAGTGGTGTAAAGCACATCGCCACTGGAAACGCGTTCTGTGGAGTGACGAATCATGCTTCTCTGTCTGGCTGGGGAAATGGGGAAATCTCCCGCAGAGACACTTCAAAGTCTTGTGGGAAACCATCCCAGAAGAGTGGCAGCTGTTATAGCAGCAAAGGGGGGACCTACACCATACTGATGCTTTATTCCGGATTTAGAATGTGATGTCATGAACGTTTCTGTTGGTGTCATGGCCAGATGCCCCAATACTATTGTCCATATAGTGTAAGTAACCCAGGATAGTCACTAGCTGTTGTGCTTCTAATTGTTCTTACAGAGAAAACTAGTGAGGGAATGTTTTGAGCATTGGAGGGAGCTGGAGATGCAGTTTGGTGCTTGTGGCCTCGCGAGTGGGAGGATGCTGAAGGGAGCTGGTTACTGTCAGTCTCACAGGCCACTCAGCGGGAGGAGAAGAAGCTTCTGGTGGAGAATTCCAGGCTGAAGGAGGAGATCGAGGAGCTTAAGAAGCAGCTTCTGGAGAAGGAGAGGCAGAGAGGAGGTAGGCCCCGCATCCCTTTGCTGGTGTGATGAGCCCCCCCACCCCCACCCCACCCGAAGCGGGGCAGGGCCTATGCACTAATCTGCCCTTGGCTCCATCTGACCTATCAGGTGAACCCATCCTCTGATCAGTTGCCAGGTAACTAGCAGAGGTGGAAAGTTCACGTTCAGGAAGTACAAGTCCAGGCCATGATTTTGTTTTAACCAATCAGTTGATTATAAAGAGTTACATTCAGAGAGTACTCAACTGTTCGGTTGAAACAAAATCATGGTCCAGATTTTGACTTTCTAGACCTGTACTTTCCACCTAACTAGCAGCCATGTGACACAGGAGCTTTTCCAACCATACGCCCATAGGCGGTGCCTCTTCACTGGTGCGTTTTTTTTATTTGCATTTATCGCTGGCTGTTTGCGTGGCACCGGGGACGCTTTAAGGACACTACAGAGTGAGGTAACTAACACAGACAGGTTTCTGGGGGCTGAAACCGGTGCAGGCCGGATGAGGACGGGTCCCCGACAGGAATAAGAGCACCAGCGTTAAACGTGGGGTGTATCCCAGGCTGGCTCTGATTTTTATCAGTTTGAAGTTCCCATAAAGACGGGGGTGTGATTTTCTCATCTGGATGTTTATTGGTGTCTGTCGGCAAACGGCAGCCATGAATGAACCTACGTATGTTCAGGTGACATTTCTGTTTATCGCCTAACCCTTCAGTGGCGGATGTAGCAGTGCCCACGGAAAGCAGCCACGCCCCATGTACCCCGTCGGCCCCCACGAAGTCCTCCGCCCCTGCCGTTCCTAAGGCTTCCGCCGACCCCCAGAGGGACACCACCCCCAAAAACTCAGAGGGCAAGAAGAAGAAGCCTGAAAAAGCAGGTGGGGCGGCGCGGCACAGCGTGGCGCACACACCAGCAGGCGGCCGCCGTCGGCTGTCTTCAGGACTCTGGCTCGAGGACTCTGTCCGAATATTTGGGCCCCACTGTCATTTTTAAAGGGGCTCCCGTGAAAAATAAAAGCACTGCTTCAGCGCCATTTCAGATTAAATTAAATGGGTTTCCATTTTATTCAGCTGAATAAATATAAGTAGTCAGACTGCTTAGGGACATCAAATCCAACTCCCAGCTGGCATGTCGCCTCAATTAAATCATTCCTCTGTGTTTTTTATTTTATTTTATTTTAAACCCAGCCCCCATGACATTTTGGCTTTTAAGTCACACGAAGGAGGTGCAGGCAAGTAATATCTGGATTGAGTCTCCAGTATTCATCCCAAAGAGATCTGATTGGCTCTCCGTTGGTCACGTGACGTCGACACCTTTTGTCAGTTTCCGCTTGTCAGCGGCTCCTCTCACCCAAAGCCTTAAACCTGCTGTTAAATGCATGGATCTGACTATCCGTCTTTTATCTTTTTTTCTTTAAGTCTTTTATAAAGGGGTTGCCATGGCCGTACTCTCTGTTCTAGTTTAAAATTGAATTTGTCAGGCTGATCAAAAGTCATCCGAGATTATTTAATTCCTACGTGACCTATTAGAAAATGAATCTTTTTTTTTCCCAGTGCTTTTAATAAAAAAAAAATCCTTTGAACAACTAAATCAAAAGTGGGGCAGATGCTAAACACATAAATCAGGCTGGGTATATATATATATATATATATATATATATATATATATATATATATAAATACAAATACTGATTTGTACAATAGTCATCTGATCTGCCAAAGCCAGTGCAGGAATGCAGTGACTTGCCAGTGACTAACTTTCCCTGATTGCTGGAGCGTGCCAGGGGAACAGATGTAATCACAGTTAATGTGCCCGTTTCCGGCACAGGAGAGAAGAAGGAGAAGAAGCAGACGACAGCGGAACCGGAGACCCCCGTGGACGTGTCTCGCTTGGACCTGCGTGTGGGCCGCATCATCGGTGCCCAAAAGCACCCGGACGCCGACGCACTGTACGTGGAGCAGGTGGATGTGGGCGAGGCCGCACCGCGGACTGTGGTCAGCGGGCTGGTGAAGCACGTGCCCCTGGAGCAGGTACTGCACCGGCGGTCACAGCTGGGTGGGTGGGGCTGACAGCTGCATCTTATTGTCGATCTTTACATCTGTGGCCGTTGTGCTTTCAGACCGAAATTTTAATCCTTCTAGCCCTGTTTCTGGCTGCCACAAGTGTGTGTGTGTTTTTAAAAGCAGTTCATTAGGTGTTCATGGCAGCAATTACTTTAAAAAAACAAAATCTGATGGTTCATAGAGGATAAAATTAGACAGAGGGGCAAATACCAAAACGCATTTGATGATCAAAGACGGGAAACAACAGGGAATCCCGCCTCCTGTGTGAACTAAGGTAACAGCCCAGCATAGCGGCCTGCTGTGTACTGACACAGAAGATTATAGACCATATTAACCTGTAACGCTGCAGAAACATCGCTGTATATAACTCCCCCGACCTGCAGGTGGCGACCTGCCAAGCTGGTCCCTCTTCCCCTGAGCTGCGTGTGGTTCCCCTGTGGTTCACGTGCCATCTTTATACTCACAAGCTGCCTCCTTCCTCCATCTCTGTGCCTCTCGTTTCTTTTCATGTCTTTAAAGAATTTGGAAAAAAACCTCAGAACACAAAGGACCCGCCCCCCCCCCCCCCATTCATTTAATGTGGCAAACAACTGCGATATTTCAGCGTAGAACAATAAACCTTAAAATATAGTATTTCATTTTGAGACTGCACAGGAACAAAACTTTGACAATAAGGAAAGTGTTCTCCCCCCCCCCAGGAAACCGTTCTCCCCTCTCTACATTACTGTGACCCCCCCCCCCCCCCCCCCCCCCCCCGGGATTTCCCAAATGCACCAGTAAGCTTGCTGGGCCCATAGATGCTCTTTTTTTAGAAACTTATGGTTTTCTATTAATCCTCCCCCAGTACTTGTAGGGTGTGAAAAACAGGCTTGATTGCGACATTCCTTCCTCCCGCTGCAGGACATGTATTAGTCTTTGATTGGTGGAAACTCTTATTGTGGGACTCCTCAGCCGTTGCCATCTCATCCACATCTTGAGCTGGGGAGAATTGCTTTTGTGTGTGGGGGTTTACAGCCCAGAATTCCAAGCGGCGCTCTTGATCACTCTATAAAGATGCTAGCGGCGCTTTTTCCGATAAACACCGGCATCAGTAAAACACCGTCGATTCCAAATGCCACAGCTGTGTTCTGAGGATGGGTGTTAACCAGCAGGTCAGTGCAGTGTATCAGGTCATGTCGGGGGGGGGCCTTATCTTCCTGTCCAGGGTGCCCCCTGCTCCTTGCCTTGTGATTCCTGAGTAGAATGAGTAGATGTGTGATTAGCTTGATTGAGAAACCTGTCATGAAGTCACTGGCCTTCTTTTGTCGTCTTTCGGTGAAGATGCAAAACCGTATGGCGGTCCTACTTTGCAACCTGAAGCCGGCTAAGATGAGAGGCGTCGTTTCCCAGGCCATGGTGATGTGCGCCAGCTCGCCAGACAAAGTGGAGATCCTGGACCCGCCCCCTGGCTCGTTGCCGGGAGACCGCATCACCTTCCAGGGTTTCCCCGGTAACACACGCCCCCGTCCCCATTGCCTGCAGAAGTGAATGTGTTAACACTGAGATGAGTAGAACGTGCCTGAAGTTCGCCTCATGCGATGAAACGGAGCTTAACTCATCCCCCAGGGTGCGATTTTAAAAAAAAAAAAAATTCTGTCCAACAGCATTACAGAAATAAATTCCAGCACGACAATTCCGCTACTCCAAAGGAACGAATGAATAAATAACAATGAAAAAAAACTAATAACTTGAGTTTTCTCAAGTCTTTTTTTAATTACTGAGGGAATAAATTCTTCCTTGAAAAGCCCCAGCTGGTTCATGTTTTCTCACCTATTTTTTTACATGCTTGTTTTTATTTGTCCTTCACGCATCAGTGTGGCTACATTTCTGGTTCACGATGCTGAAGTTTGAACCAGTTGCCGGCGAAGCAGTTAAGTGAAGTTTAAAGCGAATGTGACTGATTACATAGCCGCCATCCGGAGGGTCAAGCTCCGCTTTCCTCCAAAAAACAGCAGGCAGCTTTTGGCTTGAGCTACTTTTTATTGTTATTATTACGGCTGCAGCTAGGGACTCGTTCACGGCCCTTTCAAAGGGGCCGAGCCTCTCGTTTTCATGTTTTGGCTGAACGGCGCGCTCCTTAAACGCCCCGCAGTGGCAGTGACTTCTGAGGGCAGGGCCGTTTGTGGCACTGGCCACTGCCTTTTGACCCGTGGATCCATTATCTCTCTCCATCAGAGTAACCCCAACCTTCCAAACTGACATCTTTACCTCTTCAGTGGGATTTACTTGCACAGAAATGTTCTGCAGGCAGAAGGGAAAATGATTAGTTTGGAGAGATATCCAATCAGATTGTAGAGGAAGCAGGACCAACCAATCAGATGTCTTGGTCCCGCCTCCTGCAATTGGTGGAGAGGTAACCAGTCATTTTTCCTTCTGCCCTCAGTACATTTTTGTGTGCGTAAAACTCCCTTGAGCTTTATTATCAATCTCTTCAGTCTGACTTTCTAGTAAGCAGTCAGAACATCAGTCCTCCAAAATGGTCACCAAATGCAGGTACCTTATTTTTTTTAAAGCTGATTTCCACTGGATAATGATTAAAGCAACAGAGAGGCGTAGGTGAATGAAATCATCCTTACCTCCTCCGCCACACACTGCTCACTTTTGGAATTGTCTGGAATTTTCAGAAGTGCTTGATCGTATGTATTTGAATAGCATTACAGATCTGTCTTCATGAAGCTTTTGAGGGAGCAGTCCTGCTAGGTCTTCTCTCTTTCAGCTCGAAAGCTGTTGTGGGAGTGGCATCATGTTGATTGACGTCCACCAATTGTTTTAGCGGGCGATTGTAATCTGCAAACATCTGGAGGTTCTGATCTGGTTCTCCTGCCTTCGTAGGGGAGCCTGACAAGGAGCTGAACCCCAAGAAGAAGGTGTGGGAGCAGGTGCAGCCAGACCTGCAGACCGACGGCCAATGCGTAGCCACCTACAAGGGTGCCGCCTTCGAGGTCTCCGGCAAAGGCATCTGCCGGGCCCAGACCATGACCAACAGCGGGATCAAGTAGGACGAATCCGGAAAACACACACGGAAGGTCGATGGTGCCGATGAAGAATTGCTGAGGAAGAATAAAGTTCTTGCTGAAGTCAAACTGCATCGGACGTAGTCTTTGTTGCTCGCCATCAGAGGTTGAACCTGTTGATTTTGTGAAGAACATCATTACATGTGAAGATCCTTCCATCATCTCACCACTTATTCCTCTCAGGGTCACAGGGGCGGGGGCTTGGAGGTCACCTCATCGCGAATGCTAATGTTATGTATTATTGGTTAATTGATGCTTTTAGTTATTCCCATTAACTCTGTGTTTTAAATCTTGGGTTGACACCCCACCAATATTGTTCTAGAACCAGATCATACAGCCTTCAGGTAACAGATATTGTATCTAACGTATGTCACATGGACCAGATGACCTCATAAGGAGGGCTGCACGTTTCCTGCTCTGTGAGTTTAAGAATGAATACCTCCATACTCATCACGGTACCCTGGGCAGGATGATCTCCCGCTTTGTGGTCGCGAAGCTACACAAGCTTCACAATAATGAAGGCGGTGCCTGTGGCACCGTGTGCTGGCGTTGCGTCGAGACACACACACCTGGCATCTCCCAACCAGTCATGTCATGGCCGGCAACCTTCTTGGCTGATTGATGTGTCTGAGAACCCCTCCCCCCCCCCCCCACATTGCGTGTGTCTAATGCATCGGGCAAAGCGGACACTACCGCTGAGTTTGAACTTCCGCAGCCTTGCAAGAGAGGTGTGGATTTATGATCACTTCTGAAAGTCCTCTCTGCCAGCCCCACTATTCCAGAAGAACAAGGCCGCAGAGACGTCTAGGTTCTCATCTAGATGTTTAATAATCCCTTTTGAAAATATTGTTCTATCCCGGTGGTTTAGTGATTTATATTTGTCCTCTATTCAAAACACATGTGACGATTCCAGGCCGGCTTATTTTCAGTCCTGTTTTCTATTTATCTTTTACTCTCGTGCCCTGGTTCCTAGTTTTTACTCCTGTTTCCCCCCAGCAACATTCGAAAAATATGCTTCCATGGCAGAGGAACGCCCCAGATTCATGAACGCTTCACATGCTGTCACTGCAGCCGGCCTCCAGATCGTGGTCCAGGCCGAAGCTCGGCTATCCTTGACCGCGGCACTCAGAGGTGTGTGCGACTGTGACGGACGGCGACGTGAAACAGGACACACGATCGCCTTATGGTTTCGATATTTGAAAGGATGGGAGCGACACGGCATAAAGGAAGCGTCAGTGCGACCGGGCCGTGCGGCGGTCGCCATGGCAACGGGGTTGACCGCGCAAATCCATGCGTCTCGCCTGAACTTTCACTGGAACCCGAGGTGTTCAGTGGCCTCCTGAACGCTCGCTCTGTTTTTCCTTCGGCGTTAATGGGAACGTTAGTCGGGGGTCAGGGACACGAAAGGAGCCGTCTGGAAAGCCTGAATCGAAGGAGGATTCCAGCTCAATCCAAAGAGATTTTCCCCTCTTTCGTGTTCAAACAGCGGGCTGCACAGATGCCAGACGGAGTTATAGTCTGGGAAGGTTTTCTTTGGAGGCCTGGAGCATAATTTGCACCTCAGAGAGCTCTGAAAATCCTGCAGCTGGAAGTTCAGCCGTAGGCTTTTAGAACCTGATCTCCTGGGCTGTTTTTTTCCACTGACAAACCTGGCACTGCCCCCCCCCTCATCCCCTGGCATTTTGGAATAGAGCAAAACCAGAAGCCATACCTTTGATGTCAGTCACTTATATTAATGTTGGACAGGCTTTTGTTATGGGTGAAATGTTGCCGCTTACAAACCCATCTACAGTCAGCATATTCATGAAAAATTCTTCACTCTGGAGAAGAAAAAAAAAATGTTACGGTTCATTTATCTGAAAACTGCTCCGTTAAACCAAGTGAGTGTTTTGTATTTGAGAATTTTATTGTATTATAAATAATCTGCACGGAAATATCAGAAAGGCCTCAAATTCAGAATTGCAGTGCAGAGTAACGTTGTCATATAAACGGAGAAATTCCCACTGACAAAAAAAAAACAAGCATTTTCATTGGACAGTCTAGGTCCTTCAGTCTGAGTCTCTGAAAGCACCACCCATAAAGTTTATATGGTTTTTTAATTTTTAATTTTTTTTTCATGACTCAGAGTGCTGTAAATATGTTCGCTCCAGACCACCCATACAGTAAAGAGTGCATTGAGATGAGGTGTCTTTTCCATTAGAGATGTAGAGAGTGGCTATGTCTCACCAGCTGAAAGGACTCTGCATGGTGACTGACATACAACATCCCTACCCTGGCCACATTAAAACATCCGCATCAAGGTACAGCACACCTGCAGGGGAAGATGGGGGGACTTTTCTGATGCTTTGCTGGAGGCTGAACAAGGAAGAACATTTCAGGCAACTCCTCCATCTTAATTCTATTCACCAGTGACCAATTCCATGATCCTGATGGATGGATGGATGGATTGATTGATTGATTTATTGATTTCCCTCTGGGTTCTCTGCTGAATTGTAGTTACCAAATTGTATCATGTAGGGTATGTGTGCCCTGCGATGGGTTGGCACTCCATCCTGCGTCATTCCCTGCCTTGCCCCGGTGGCTTCTGGGATAGGTTCTGGAACCTTGAGAAACAGCACAGGACAAGCGGGTGTGGAAAAAGGTTGGACAACATAACAATCAAATGACATGCGAAATATAGTTTTGTGGATTTAAAAAAAAAATGCGTGCAAAATGTCATTGGAGGGGAGACAAAATTTCATCCTAACAACTACAGTTACTAAATGATCATAACCAACCATCCGTTCAGAAACATGAACCATACGGTGAGCTCTTCTGTTCTATAAATGTAAGCATGATACGGGAATGTTCGAAAAGCCCGGGGCGGATTAGCGCATAGGCCCCGCCCACCTCTGGGAAAATGGAACAGTGAGTTAAATCAGCAACACCTGAGTGTCCGTGCTCATGTCAGTCTAGGGTTGCCTGATAGGTTAATATGTCCCCGGGGTCTGCTGTCAGAACATCCTGGAAGCAGATTAAAGAGCATTTATTCTGAGTTTCATTAGTTCATGCCTCTCCAAAGTGCAATTTATCCCATCAAAATGTTTATTTATTTGTTTATATTCATTTGCGGAAAATCATTCGCCCTATAACGGCATAAGATACCCTTTTAAAACATTAGCTATCGAGAAATTCAAAACAGTTCCTAGAAAACGTCGTTAACTGACGCAATTAGTGCCGCTTTTCATGATTAAACATAAGTGTCATTTGACTGAGTTATTAGGGTCAGCTCATGCGGTCCTGGTTAATAGACAAAATGCTCCCTGGTAGAGAGTACGTGTTGTGCAGAACAATAACGGGAGTTCAGCTATAACCTAACTAGAAAACTACTCTGTAGAGAATTCCAGGAAAACAGTGTTATATTAAACCTCATATATGCTCATTATATGCTCAGTGTTATATTAAACCTCATATAACACGAAGCCCCAGCACACAGCCTAAACTCAATGTCACACTAAAATGTAATTTGTTATAGGACATTTTTAGTACGTTGCCGCAAAAAGACAAAATACATTTTCCAGATCCCAACTCAAAAAGGGGAGAGTGTATTCTTTTGGAAAACTATGGAACAGAAAACAAACAATACAAAATAGAAATGGCGTGATTGGCAAATGTCTGGTTTTAAGACAATCAGAGTGCTGACAGACTGCGTGCAGGATACATTAAGGCATCTTTGGAACGTCCCATCGTGTCGCTTGTGACCCCCGCAGACTAGGCTGGGACACTAAAAGCAATGTTCCTTTAAAGTTACTATTTCCACCGTGATTTTAGCTAATCGTGAGGGTTAAGGGGGACCTGTTTCTTCGGTAGGCGTAATGGAAATCACAGCACCGCTCTTATAGCGTCCAGGGTGCGCATCATCCGCGGCTGCCCCAGTACGGTTCTCGGTACAGCCGCCTCTGTGATGTGGATTTGGCACAAACGGCGTCCAGCGGGCTCCGCCACCACGTCGACATGAATCCATCTGAACGTCCACTCCTGCATGAAATCCGTAATGACAGACCAAACAATTCATAAAAAAAAGCAGAGGTACAGAAAACAAAGACTTCTTTTTACACAGCACCGCTCACAACTGAATATTTTCTTTAATTGATTCTTTTTTTTCTACAGAGATTACTTTTGGCTAAACAGTCTCTGGTACTGGTTATATCGGTGCGTTTCTTTCCCCAAGGAGTCTGCGATCTAGAAAGTTCCAAGTGATGTCTTGCATGGAAACCCCTGAATCCAAAGTTATAAGATTGAAGAACAAAAGCTTTAAGTTTCAAGTAGAACATTCCACCCAAAGGTCATGGACTGGGAGAAACACTGCAGGGGCTGATGCATTAGGTTTTAGGTGAAACTTTGCTGCTCTTGTGATCTCCCTGATTTCCCTCCATGTTGCAGTTACAACGAGAATCACCTGAAACGCAGCCAAGGTCGCCATCATCTATACCTGCTTTTCCCTTCACTGAGATAAGCACGGCGTTCATGCTTGGTCTGCCGGCCGGATCTCCTCGGCTTTTTTCGGGACGGTGCGAGCACCCTAATGGTGACCACATGGGGGCAGAGCGTCACCGCAGAGAGCTCCCACGTGGGGGGCTCCCCACCCTAGATGGGACGCGGCCTGTGTTTCTATGGCGTGTCAAGTTACGAAGTAGTCCTATACCAATTTCTTCATCTTGAAGAAATTAAGAACAGCTGGACAAGCAAACAAATAACGAATATTAGCACTAGTGGCTCAAGGATTGATAATATAGCCTATTCCCCTTAGATTTGTTCATTACTGACGCTAACATTTTCTAAAATTATGTATTATTACAGGCCTACATAATGTTCTTAATATGTCGTACTCTTATATTGTCATTCTGCAGATTTTGCTTCGTGTGTACGAGTATGATGTATGGAGATTTTTATGAATACCCATAACAAAAATGTAATAATCATAATTATGTTGGGAGGAATTACGTTTTTGTTGTTTTTATGGAATCAGCGTAATTGAATAAATGTGCTCTCCAGCTACAGCACGACCTGCCAGGTTTTAATTGATATCGGAGTGCATTTAAGATCGACTGTCGAAAAGATAATCAAAAAACCTATGGGAATCATAACAGGAATAAGGATGTGGTTACAATGGCTAATTACCGTATCGTTTTCTTGTCTGCAAGTTAGAAGGAAGAAAGGAAGGAAAAATATTTTCCTGTAAATTGAGTTCACCCCTCGACTCTCTTCGGTGGCTAATAGCTAAATGTTGGTTTGCTTCATTGGACCTGCGTGTTGGGGCTGCTATGTTATACCATCACACCCTATTTTTGAAGTTTCTTGATGGAGGATAAAAGAGCTTTGGCGTCATACTTATTTTATGCATCCATCTTGTAATGCTTATCTTCCGCAACGTCGCAGCGCTGTTAATATAACGTACACCATAATAGTATGCATGTTTAAGAATGTGCATGGTCGACCGCAGTGAACAATTATCCGCTGTGATATTAAATGTTAGGGCTACATGTTTTCCCCAAACCTCCCCTCCACCATTTCATTCCACATGTTGACCCGATCACGATGATTAATTAACTACCTGAATCTCATGAAGGAGTTTACCAACTTTAGGATCCAGTGATGTGGTCCAGTCACGGATAATTGCGGGTGTTTATAGCTTGCAAAGCTTTCATTTTAATGAAGCCTGTATGAATATTTTAATGATGCGGAATTTCGAGATTGCGCGCAAAATACATTTTGTCAAAAAAAACGACCAAATGGTAGCTCAGCCGGAATCTTAAGAGCTGCATCATCAGTGCTGAAAACCTGGCTTGTGTGAAGCGATTCGCCCTCTTTTCTCCTCCAGCTGTTAGTTCCGTAGAGACGTACATCAAAATTCCCATCCCTAAGGTACGATAGGGCGGAGCTTCTTTGGACACGCCCACTTGCGCTCGAATTCCCACGAGCGGTTCATTGTTTGTCTTTGGCCCCACTGTAACCCCCTAAGGACAATTTTGAGGTGAAGGACAGTATTATACAAGCAACCTGTCCTCTGCTGGAGAAATTCAAGGCGTGTTGAGAACAGAACTGCATGCATTGTTATAGAGATTAAGGCTAATAGGCATTTATCGTTTGTTTTGTGTTACCAATATACAATAGTCCCGGAGAGTCAGGCCGCACTCTAATAATATGCTTGTTCTTGGCTAGATGCATTTCAGGGATTGGTTAAAAACATCAGGATTTTATTTACAGGGATATAAAATACAGGATTTAATTTATGGGCCATGTGTTCTTCTTCAGCCGAGGAGGATGTACCTATTAAGAAATAACTCGATTTGACCCCGTTTGGACTGACCAAGGCCTGATTGGTCAATAACAGCTTTCTGTTTATTTTGTGAATAAATTTGTTACTGAAAACAGTACATTTTAGCTGCAAGTAAAACGGAAACACAGTACTACATAGCTCAAACTGTCATGACGCAGCAATTTCAGATTGAAATAAATGTTTTACTCGGCTTGCTCGTTATGTTAAATGCTACAGGATAGTGTCCTGTGACCATTTCTGGGAAATCTGTGGGATCTCGCCGCGCTGATTTCCATCGTGTTTTACACCCAGGTGGGCTCAGTCAAAATGACACTCTGATTTAATTATCCTGTCCGTTTCATCCCGTTCCAGTGTAGAATTTCAGGTCTGGCGGTCTTGTTCTGCATTTTTACGCATATGTGGGTTTGAATGATATAATTAGCAAAGAGAGAGCCGTTTTCCTTATGCCTGTGGAACATCAAATATGGGCGTCATCTTTTTTCGTGGTCTCTGTTTAAGGCGATGATTTCAATCAGGTAGGCTAAGCTGGCAAACCTCTCTCAAACCGGGTAGGTCGTTTCCCACAATGCCATTCGATCCCAGACCCGTTTCGGTGCAGACTATGGAAAATGGAGTTCCTGCGGATGACTTTGCTCCTCATTCCATAGTAAAAAAAAAAAAAAAACCGCAGGATGTAAACACACCTGAATGATTTTTGGGTGAACTCAACGTCTTTTTCCGGTCCTCTGGTAATAAAACCAGTCAGTCGAGAAGAAGAAGTGAAAGGGAAGGGGGACAGATAGCAAATGTGGAAAAAACTTGGTGGCTCCCAGCCTGTTCCGAAGAGAAAAGAAGAGTTTTTTCATGCGAGAAGTGCGCCTGCCCCAGGCAACAACCGCCGATACCGAGGGTGTCTATATTTGGTGGTTTTTTTAAATAGTCCCAATGGCATAAACATGACATGGTGTGTAGCTCAGTGGGATACAGGGTGCTGTGCCTGTGACCGGAAGGTTGTTGGATCAAATCCCAGGGTCAGCAAAGTGATGCCACCAGTGGGCCCCTGAGTAAGGCCCTTAACCCCCCCCCCCCCCAACTGCTCTGACCTTGCTTCTAATTGCAGGTCATTATGGATGATAGAGTGTGGTAAATTATGGAATGATCATTTCTTGTCGTGAGGGGAACAAAATCTGCCACGGGAAGAGTGACGAGTTAATGCCAAAGTAGCAGCAGGGGAGAAATGCGCAGGCTCAAGCCCAGTTCATTTCCAGTAATGGTATTGCCGAAATACCCCAGGACATCCAGTTGAAGAGGAATTGTAGATCATTATATTTCAGCAGTTCGGTTCAGGCCCACCCGAGTTCCTGCTTAGTGACAAACATTATTAAAATAACCAGTTTATTGGAACCAAAAAAAAGTTCCACAGAGACCGCAGGCCTGGCCTGGGGTGAAAAATGTAGATGCATTTGGCAGCAGCAGGGGGAACCTCAGACGCACTGATGCCACATGGAAACGTCGTCTCAATTAACACAACACGCGCTACTTGGTTTCTACCTCCAGCTGTGACCCATGAGATAATCTGCAAGTCAATCACGGACTGCTGTTTCTCAAACCAGGGCCAGACAGAAGAGTCGCGTCGAACACCACATACGGTAACTGTGTCGATGAGTGATTGTATCTTATCCTATGTTATCGCTACGGGCGGGGGGGGGGCAAAAGTACGCCGGGGTGGGGTTGTCGGGGCAGATAACGGACACCACACATGCTTTCATTTTGTCTGAACTGCGATGAAAACAAAATGCAAAACATTTCTCCTTAATTGCCCAAATTTTATCTTGATCAGATGTAATTTGTAGGCTACATGTCCCATTCACGATCGTGAACTTATTTCATCTTGGGGCCACTAGCTTCTCTACTTCTCTTTACATCCCGCCTGTTTTCCCTCCTGGGGGGGGGGGGGGGGGGACTGTTTGAGCTCAAGTTGGAGTCGGGAGAGTCAGACGCTCGCGTCCGGATGTCTTGAGCTGTCCAAAGTGCTGAACAGAGCGATGCAACAAACACTGCAATACCCTGGCTCAACCCCCCCCCCCCAGTGAGCAATCAGATAATTTTACTGTAGTCTGTCCCAGTCCGGTCCTCGGGGACCCGCAGACAGTCCATGTTTTTGCTCCCTCCCTGCTCCCAGTCAGGAGCAAAGACCTGGGCCGTCTGGCAGGGAGTTGGGAGGAAGCAAAAACATGCACTGCCTGCAGGACCCTGAGGACCAGACTGGCACAAACTACAGTAAAATGATCAGAAGTTACCCAGATTGGGAAACATTCCTTTACTGTATTCCTTCCCCCAGCCTATAGGTTTTATATTTGATTGATCAAACGAGTTATCACAGACATAATCGCAGGTCTTTAAGGCACAGGTATGGTGATTCATAATGATTAAGACTTGAATGCAGGCTGTTAGATATATTGTGCGTCTCTAATGACGCTGTAAAGAGGCCCTTTGGTTTGCTGCTTAGCTAATGCATGAATTAGAGGGGTGACTTCCTTTTTTTCCCATGATTAAACCCTGAAAGGGGCTCTTTAAAGGAGCACACCTTGGGGGTGTTATACAAACACCACACTGAATCAGGCAGGTGTCCCGTTGCAGGAAGATGAGGTGTGGACTAATGTGCACATTGGGAAGGGGGGAGGGACAAGGGGGTCAAAGGAAGGTGGGGGCAGGGGCGGGGGGGTCAAAGGAAGGAAAAGAAAAACAATGTTTTTTTTAATGCCCCCCCCCGTGAGACCCAGGGGGACACGTGATACCATAATTACGACATCCGACTGCTTCCTTCCTTTAGCCGGGAGCTGCCAAAGCCCGGAAGGAGATAGGGGTGTCGAAACGTGTCGTGGAGGTGTGGCTGGCGGCCGGTCGATACCACCGCCCCTCCCCCGGAATTGGTGCGCGTCTCGAGGAGTCGGCCGCCATCTTGACAGCAGAAAGAAGGAGAGATCTAACCCTCCTAACCTTTATAGAAACCCATACATATCAGGCTGCGTGGGACGAGGCATGAACACCAGGTTAGAGTAAGACCCATAACTCACAGGTGTGAAGGTTATTTAATTCAGGCGATAAATGCGTCATTAAACGAATCCCGTCTGATGGATGCTTCAAAGGAGAGAAACAAAGGCTGACTGGAAGGGACCCCCCCGACCCGGCTGCTTGGTCACACATTGTCAGGGCTTCCATGCTTTTTGACCTATAATTAGCTACATTGAAAGCGTTGGGGTAGTTTGCGAACTGAAAAATGAGCGATCAGTGGAGCGATGATCACGGACGGGCCACAGTCGATGGTCCTTTTGCAGACTCGTCTCGAATTGAAAATCTCATGCCAGTCAGCTGACCAAAGTTGGTAGCCTTGCTTTATGCAAATGAGCGTGGGGGGGGGGTCTTCAGTGAACCATATTAATCTGTAGATGATGCAACAAATAGATATTCTGAATCTGCTGGCTTTATTTATGATTCATCGTGAGTCCCTGAGTCATCTGCCCCGAGGTCAGCACCATGACCCCTCGCCACCTGCTGTCCGGAAGCCGTTTGTCCAGCGGTTCACTGCAGCATGACGAACCCAGACGTTGAGCCTCTCTATCAGGCGCAGTCATGCGGCGTCGCCGGTGATGGGGGAGAGGAAGGCACAGTGGAGGTGTCAGACGAGCGATGGTGCGTGGGTGAAGCCGTGATCAGAAGCCAGTCATGTCCAGGTCACCAGGGCTGGTTCTGGCAAACAGAATCCAAACTCCAGTTCACTTTGCTCAGTTCCTTTGTCAAAATCCTCCGAAATTTTTACCACTGAATTCTGAGCTTCTGTACTGAAGTCTTAGGATTAGATTTGAGGCTTTTCTATGCCAGTTCAGCAGTTCAATGAACACTGTGTCCAAGGACTTAGGAGAGGGTTTGATGCGGAAGACACACAGCTTAATAAATCCCACTCCTTCCCTGCGTCCATTAAGCATGCAGTAGGTGATCGTCACAGCGATCAGAACCTGTGCTGAATCTTCCCTGTCTGCGTTTCTGCCTAGTGGCGTTTCCATTGACCTAGATTTTATGCATTTTTACGACGCAAACTGAAAAACCATTAATGGAAACATACCCTATTCGCAATTTAACGCAGAACTTTAATGGAGACATAGCTAGTGCCTGATGTCTTACTGTTTTTTTATCATTTCTTTTTTTACCTGCATATTTCGCCATCTAGTGCCACATTCAAGATGGCCGACGGTACATTCAACATGGCCCCGCCCCCTCCCCATCGTCTGCTGACAATTTGGACCATCGACTGCAGCCCGCTCATGATCATCACTCCCCTGATCGCTCATTTTTCACGTACTTGTCCGCCAACAGGTTTTCCACTGTTATTCCGAAACCCACAGACACTTAATGTCATTAAGAAGCACTGTTTATGTAATAACTGATTTAGAGGCACCTGGGACCCTGTACTGGACAAGCGGCTGGAAGATGTATGGATGGGTAGATGGATAGTTTTATAGCTCCTACCAAATAAAAATGTCTACGCTTCCTCTCCTCAGCCAGGGAATGCATCATCCTGACTGCAACACGTCTGGCTCAGGCAGGTCTCACCTTTTGACCCCCTGCTGCACTCCTGATCTGCAAGAACTGTCCCCGTTACTGGTAGATAACTACTAGATCTGCCTATGGCAAAGAGGTACATTTTTTTCAGCTTTTAAAACGCAAACGATCCTTTCATTAGCTATTTGCACAAGTATGATTCCAGATGCATAGGAATTGCTTGGTTTCCACGTATCCCATCATGCTCCACCAGAGTCACATGGACACAGGTGAGAGAGAAGCGTGTTTTAGAACATAGAATTAGATTCAGAATCCTGTTATTCACCAAGTACAAGAAATTTGTTTTGGTGCAGGTGGTGGTGTGTGTATACAGTATAAACATTCCATCAAGACAAAAAAAGCAATACATTGATTCAAAATTAAATAAAGATAAAAGATATTAAAATGTATGGTGAATGAATATAGACCCACTGTGTTTTATACTCTTATTGACTTCATAAGCTTGCGAGGAGATCTTGCAGAGATCATCATTTGGAACACGGAATATTGGACCTGAAGGTTCTGGACTAGAAATACTTATATTATATATTTTCCAGAACACTTGCTACTGCTGAAGTTCCAGGATGGCCTGGACAACGGAGTGGGGCCATAATAGTCACACACACACACACACACACACACACACATGCAATGACGTGGAAGAATGTGCACAAATCACAACTGTATTACCGCTCCTTTATTATATTTACAGAAGTATCATTTTTGGAGGAGAGTAGGACCTACCGAGTCCCTCCAGACAGTTCCGCCTGATTTATATGCGTCTTTCAGGACCTCTGGAACGTGGGACTAAGAGTGGAGGCGGGGAGGCATCCTTGTGGAGCCGTTTCCCACTTCATTTACATTATGTTGCAAAGTTTTTTCGGCCCAGAAAAGTTTCACAATTACAGGCGCCGATGGCGGCGGTCGCCCCCGGAGAGAAAGTGAAAGGGGTTACCTCGCGGACTTCAGCCAAAACGGGACAGGAAGTGAGCGGCGTGGCGGCGATGGGCGGCTGCGGATGGCAGCAACGGCAGCAGGACAGCAGGCAGGGGCCAAAGGTAACGCAGAGCCACAATACCTGCCTGTCTTTGCGAGGCTTCATTCATGTGGGGGCTTCTGGAGGGGGGGTGGGGCTGTCTCCGGCCTTGATGAGGTCCTGGCGTCCCTTTTGTTATTTATAAAAACAAAAAGGGGGGCAGGGGGCGGTCTGAACATAAAAGAAAAGGAAACAGAAAAGAGGGTCTTAGCTCATCATGGACAACAATGCCGTCTGCCTGCCGGGGTAGACATGATGTCATGCGTGGGGCGGGGTGGGGTCTCCGGGGCTGAATAAGGCCTGGGGGGGCACGCGGTAAACAATGGTGGAGGCCAAGGAGCCTTGGCTTCTTCAGGGGAGGTGCTTTGTAACAGTTGGGCCTCCAGGTAACCACTCACCTCTAGGGTGGGGTGGGGGGGGTTGGGTCAATGTGGCGGAAGCTGTGCGGAAAGCAGATGGTGTGTGAAAGGGGAGCGGTCAGCCACGCCCGCAGACATTATGTTATCACACTCAGCTAGCGCTCAATAAGTCGCCATCTTTGGCTGTCTCTAGAAGCATCTCAGCATAGCTAATGAAATAAATCATTAAAAATTTTAGGCTCAAAGTTTATAAAGCAGCGGCACACAAGAACAAAGTAATCCAGGAGACACTGGCGATGACTAAAAAGCAGCCAGGTAGAGGGCAGAAGCGACTTTCTTAGGCCAGAGATGACCGTCAGCTTATCCGGCAGTGTCTCATAAATCGGAGGATGACCTCAAGTGACCTTCAGAAGGAATGGGAGACATTAAATGGTGTGAAGTGCACTGTTAGGACAGTGTGTGTCAGGCTCCTAGAAGCAGGACTGAAGTCCTTATAGGACTTCTTTACTTGCTTCCTTGCCTGCTTCCTTGCTTGCTTTATAAGCAAGCAAGGAAGGAGGCAAGGAAGCAAGTAAAGAAGCAGGCAAGGAAGCAAGCAAGGAAGCAGGCCTTCATCAATGAGAAGCAGGGAGGAGCCAGACTGCAGTTTGCAAAAAAAAAAACTTTACACAGGTACATAGTCATACACTGAGAAATACATGAAACTTTTTTCCAGAGTTACATCATTACCAATGAAGTTTTCCACCTTACTAGCTGTTAATGGAAACGTATAATTAAAATGCCAAAAAAAACATTAAAATGCTGTGAGATAAAACCCAGAAAGCCATGTTATTTATGTAATATTCCTCAGTTATTTCTTACGTATTCTGTTTTTGGATTCACTACTGCTTTGGGGGATGAGAGGAAATTGTGGAATGTGATAATTTGTAGCAGACAGACTCACAGATCCGGAATTACAAACCAAGGCACACAATATACAGCTAAGCAGGCCTTGGCCGGCCTGAAGCCGCATATTAATGATGAGGCTGCATGGCTTTTAGATAAAGTTCATAGCACGATTTTCAGTCATGACGACCAATGCGGTCCGTGGGGACCTCCAGCTCCCTGTCGGACAGTCTACATTTTTGCTACCAGGAGCTGGGAGGGAGTAAAAACATGGACCGTCTGCGGGTCCCCGAGGACCGGATTGGGAATCACTAATGTCGACCAAAACAGATTTATTCTGGGCGAATATTTTAACCTTTTTGTGATTGGATTATGGCTAGGAACATCGTTCAGAATGTTATATAATTTATTACTTTCTGTAATCTCCTTTTACTGCATTGGTTTTGCTTTTGAGCAACAAGCATGTGTAAATATTAGCATTTTTGTTATTCGTTTAATGGGCGAAAACATGCTTTCTCTGGTCAAGGTGTTCTCGGTGGTGGGTACTAGCCCACTGTTTAACCACCGAGACCATGGTTAAGCCAGGAGAAGAGAAATGACAGCGGACACAAGAGGGGGTGACAGGGCTCATCCCTGGGGAGTGGGTGGGGAAGGACCACAATTTCTTAGCCATTGAAAGATGAACAATGGCTTCCAGGATTAAGTTCTCCTATTTGACAAATAGATCCTTCACAGAGTCCTACGACAGGTGGGGCTGGTGACTTTCAGGATTTATATTCACGCTCGGTTACGAGTGAAACATCGCGAGTCTTCAGGATCAAGAACGCGGCGAGTGGTCATTTGTAAACACAGCAGTTTGCATAGCGGGACGTCGGCTGAAGCCACCAGGGTTGACAGATAACTGGAAACAGCCAGATCAAGGTTAGAAATCACGTTTAAAAAGCTTGAGGTCCACTTGGCTTTCTGCTGTTGGCTGCGTGGTTAAATGGATACCGCATGCCATACTTCACTAGGAGGAACAGACATTGTTCTGGTGATGGATAGTTGCCGTGTGGAGATTCGGGGGCCAGACCATCGGGCAAATATTTTTACAAGCCTCTATTGGTCAGGAAGCTATCTCCATGAGTTTCAAAGGCTGATGTTTCGCGAGGAAAGTCGTTGGAATGACTGATTGAAGCATCTCGTGATAAGTCTTGTTTGATCACAGGAATTACTCTCTGGGCGGACGGGTAAAAGAGTGGACAGGATGGAATTTGGGAGCCGAACAGGGGAGTATGCGGGAGGGCGATGAGGGGTTCTGGTATCTGGGTGGGTTTTTTTTTTGGGTTTAGCTCGCCGGGAAAATGAAAGAGGGGGTCACGGGCAGCATGTGGTGCTCTGTGAAAGGAGCACTGTGGCATAGGGGAGATGTCTCAGGCCAGGTTTATAAATCAGAAAGGTCAGCGATCAAGGCAGTACTGTGAATCACAGCCGACACACGCTGCATTCCAGCTTAAACGCAATCACCTGCTGAGGAGCACGTCCTGCTCCGTTCCGGGTCCCCACAAATATGCGCCCGCCCCCCCATACTCACACACAGCTGCTCCCGGAAACACAGATCACGGAAAGAGTAGTCTCTCGCAGGTTTTGCCAAGATTCCCAGATTTTTTTGGAAATTTCAATATGAAACTGTGTGTGTGTGTGTGTGTGTGTTGTGACGATTCTGACATCACAGCCAAACAGAAATGAAGTCACCACTTGATGATGTCACCGGAACGTAACTCAATCGGATTTGTGGGACGTTTTTGTCTGAGTTTACCGAATAGGGTTTATTATCTTTTAGGCTGCCTGGTGACTCAGTGCATCATACTGGGTGAGCAGAGCTGCGCTGAACGTACCGATTTCTGATTACGTAACCAACATCTGTATGATTTTCTTTTATAAATTCACGAAAAAAATACATTAAGGCATGTTCTTCAAACATTCTAGGACATAATCCCATGTACATACATAATTTCTGCTCTGTAAATGAAAAACACAGGTGTTTTGCTAGCGTACAAAGACTTTCTGTCGTTTTTATCTATCCTCTTTACCTTATTTCTTCAGTTCAAACATTTGATTTTCTTAAAAAAAATGAGTCTTATTTCTAAATCATTAAATAAAATGGAAGAGAATTAATGAAAATCATCTCAAATGTATACTTCATCAAGCACTCCATCAAAACGGGCTAATCGTACAACTAGGTTGTAAACATTTATTTAACATTTGCGTTGTGATTTAATGTGTTATCGTTCCTCTTTCTAAAGTCAATATCGCGTAAGAGCAAGTAACGCGAGTGTAGTAGCTGGCCAAGGAACAAAGGCTTTTCTGTGCTCCGACTGACAGATGATAATCAGACCCTCTTCTGGAAACAGAAACAGACGAGTCGCCATGTTGCTTTGATTGGATTGAAATTAGTGCAGTTGTTTAACGCATTATCTAACGTGTAAGGGATGTTGACGCTGGCCCTTTCATGGGACATATTTTACTGCAAACGCTTCATCAAAAAGAAAACATTTCGCAGTCTGAATTTCTGAAAGACTCAACGCTCCTCTTCTGATGTGCTCTTCCACATTAATCTTCCAAGAGATCGCACTGTTCTTGCTTCAAAGTGGATGAAATCCGCATCTTCATCCCTTAGGCTTAAAGTCTAATAGGACGTGACATTTGGACGCAGTGTCCGACTTAAAAAGAGAAATGAAATTCATTTAATCAAACGGACTGTTTAAATATTTAGATCTGTTTCTTTTTATTGTTTACGTAGCTTTACAGATATGTAAACCAAACTGCGATACTTATAGAACATTATAAAACAAGAAATTTGGCTGACTAAAATCAGTCAAGGTTACAAACTTTTTCAAAACTCAAAAAACAAACAAAAATGTGTGTCTCAATCTAAACAAATGTCTGAAACGAATTTATTAACATCAAACCTCTAAGTATTTCAAGTATTGCAGTATGAATGAAAAAAGCGAATTTTCCGTGACAGTTTGTGAATATGTTTACCGAGTATTCTGCCTCGTTAATACTGCAGTGGCGCTATGTGTTGATAGGACCGATCAATTAGGATTTTACAGTTTATGTGGTAAGCTTGATTATTGGTCTTCTTACCAGATACATTTACAGAATTTATTTTTAATTGCCCATATACCTGAGATGATTTATTTAAAGTAATATTTATTGCTTTCAGAAGTACCTTACTTATACTACGCCATGCATAGCACATATTTAAACTGTATATCATCTTCTTGACAACGTAGTTAAATCGGTCGGAACGGTATAAAACAGTAGGAAAATCACATTTAACAGTCTGCATGACACCATATATAACGCAATAATGGAATATTTGAACGTAAGTTTTCCCTTTAGGAAAATGTTGTGATGTATGTCTGTTTTGGCTCTTATATGCTGATTAATAGTTTTCTTATACGATCCAGGCGATTCAGTGGTTGAGTAGATGCATGATGAATTTTGTGCGTTTCCTGAATTCATGATTTCGCAGCCTATAATAGCCTCTGCTGTCTAAACCATTACGGAGTTTCTCCTCACCCTGTTCTGCTTCAGGAAAATCACGTTTTAATGTCGCCAGAAAATTATCCTGAAATTAATTAATATGTGTAATAACTGAACTCATTTTGGCAGAACAAATTTTGCCGCTGTATTGGATTTTTTAAAAAAAACTTCGATTTTGTACTGTCACTACAGAAACGTTTTTATTAATGGCTGACAGGAATGATGGACAGTCGGGAAGAGGTATGATACTGACATACACTGAAAGAAAAAAAGTTGCCTAAGTAAGGAGCGGTTACGGGGGGGGGGTGCAGTGCAGCCGTGACAACATGCACCCCCCAAATATGTATGCTACTTTGGTCTGAAATAAATGTAGTATTATTAATATTTATATACGTACTGTTTACATGTATATATGGGCTAAAACTTTGCGCGCGGAGAACAGGCGAAACGCAAACGTAAGCAGACTTTCCTGACGGACTCGTAACGCGGTTGCGCCGTTGGGGTGGGGGCGGCCACCTCGCTAAAGTTGGTGACGCGAAGTTAACGGCAGAAGAACATAATCGTGATTGCGGAAGCAAGACAGTCCTAACGAGAAGTTAGACTGAGTTACATTTTTGTGAAAAAAACAACTGCAACATGTGACTCCAAAGCACTGCATTTCGCTTCTAATGCTAGCAGTCTAGTGTAAGTAACGCTTGGAGGATAAGGTCAAAAACATGTGCCCCCCCCCCTAACAGAACAATTGGCCCCAGTCTGCCCCCCCCCCAACCAGTTGAAATGATTTAATAAATATATGTATATAAAGCTGATTCTGATGTTGTATGCTACATTGGTCTCTCGCATATCTCCTTCGGCTGAGTTTGATAACCCTAAAGTGGAACTACAGTTTATCCTTAAATGAAAATGACATCGTGCGCTTTTAACGTGCGATTGCTAGTGGTTGGATGCTGCTCCAATCCTTGCTGATTGTGGTTGATTAGATTACTTGGAACTTAATTCGTTATTTAAGATAGGCATGTTTTTCTTGGCTTCCTCTTGTATCGCTGCGTTAAAACACTCATGAGAAGTGTCGGGAGAGGCGCATGATGATTAAACGCTTAATTATTGAGCCGAAAAATGCCTTCCTGCGGTTTAGGGATCATCTCCAAATTCTACTTCGCTCACCGATACTGATTCGTCTCGTATACGCGATGGGTTGCCCAAATATCCCATCGGCCCAGTGCATCTATTCCAACAGGCACATCAACGTTTTTATCCTGTTTCATTGCCTGGCCGACGTTTTAGTACAGAATGACCTGCAAGGTTCAGAATTTTTATACCGTTTATGGCTGAAATTGACTGAATATATAGGTTCAGAATAACAGAAAATGACAGGTCATACCAACTTATTGGCATTTTTAAGAACACGTACTATATACATTCACTATGCGTACATTTTGAACCATTTGGATGATTGTTATTTTATGTTCAATTTGAAAATAAACTTTTATTAGGTCTATTTTAGTCGGATGTAAATTTGAAAAGTGAAAGATTATGCAGCATCGGTGCCAAAACGCTCCACATAAACCATATTCAATAAATACATTTTCGAGCAAGAATCTTTTAAAATTTCCATTTTCCGTGGAGACAGGAGTGATATTTTCAACGCTGACAACTTAATAGCCGGAGTGTTCGTGTACGCCAATTTTTTCCTGCTTTTATGACATCTCAGTCACTCCAGTTTGCAGTGCGGGCTTATAAATGACCAAAGTTAGAAAAATATATTTTTAACTTTTGATCTGGCCTTGTGTAATAGTGCATCTTTTAACGTATATCCCAGCTTTAACGGCTGTAAGAGTTTAATGTTGCTATTTGGTGTTGGTTGCGAAGGGGGTCTATTTAGTCTGAGATCGAATGTGGTAGGAGCGGGAATGAGGGAGGGGAGAAGGCGAGGAGAGAGCATTGGTTTGGAGCGAGCAAGGACGTATGGAGGCAGCAGCCTGTGTGTTTGGTTCTAGGCCTGAAACGTGTCTTTTATTTTCTTATAAATGAGAATAAAGTCTCCGTGTGAGATTTCCCGTCTCAAATCAGTTCATGTGACACTCTTGAAGCCACAAGCAAACCCGGAACATACAGCAACGGCAAAGGGAAAAGTTACGCAACAAAAGCCAATTTACCTGAATTAATGAGCGCACGTATTTACAGAGACAGCAGTTATTTAATAATTAATCTGTCCAGCTCAGCATTCAAGAGCATTTAGGACCTGCTCTGGGCACAGTTAGCATGCTCTCTTATTTAAATGTGTTTTTCATGAACGTATTGTGAATATTTCTGGATTATTGGACATCTGGAAAGCACATTGGAAAACGCGTTCAGTTTTTCGACTTTCCAAGCCTGTTAAAGAGTTTAAAACTAAGAGGAACATCATGTATAAGGTTAGCAAACCTTGTGGGATACTACAACCTATGAACAATATGTAAAAAAAAAATGGTAAACAATAAGTTATTACAAAGCAGGTTGTGTTTTGGTCTTCAATGGCAAAGAGATCCAGTCGTGGAAGACAGAACCCTTGGCTCAGGCCACCATTGATGGGACAATTACCAAGCCGAATCAATATGACAAGCATGGTGAGCTGTCTGTGTTCCGAAGATCCTTCTCGGGTTTCCCAGGAATGGGTATGATCCATTATATTTATTGTGAGAAGAAAGATACAATCTGACAAATAAACAGCACAAAGGAATGACACAAATATGTTCTGACATGAACGGATATAGCTAAATACTTTGAGACAAAAGTAATAAGAAGTCATAAAACTCATGTGAAACATTTTGCAAGTTCCAACCGGGTGAATTAAATGCCTGGGTGTTTTTTTTTTTTTTTTTTAAGCTTTAGCACAAATATTCCTTGTATGTATGACTTAAAGCCTTAGGTTCTCTCAGTTCCCAGGAAAAACTGGGATATGATTAGGCAAACCTTTTAGTGAAAGTAACACTGTGACTGATAAATGTTAATACGTTCAAGCTAGAGAAACAGCACACTGACAGCACTCTAGGCCATAACACTTAATTAAGGTTTCCAGAGAGTCAGGTGGAATAATTGTACGTTAGAAGAGAAGCAGACTGAACAGAGGCCATTGGAGAAGCACGTGGCACCTTTTCTTACACAAAAATGTTCTGAGGGAAGAAGGGAAAAAATAATTGGTTTAGAGAAATAGCCAATCAGGTAGTAGAGGAGGCGGGACCAAGACTTCTGATTGGTAATGTGATCACCTCCTCCACAATCCGATTGGTAATCTCCCCGAGCCAATCATTTTTCATTCTACCATCAGAACACTTTAGTGTGAACAAAACTCCCATGAGGCTTCAAGAACATGTTTTTATTTCTGCAAACTACAGGTTGTCTTTTTCCACTGGCTGAAATCCTGACTTTGGATTGTTTCTATGATCTGGTGCCGTTTTTCATAAATATTCATAAGAATATCACTTGCTGCTAAATACACGAATTCTGAAGCATACAAAAAGGGCATGCAGTACATGGCAAAGTGGCATCTAATACATTGTTTTTTCCAGGCAATATTCTCTGATGTGGTAATAATTACAGATGTATTGGGTCAGCTTTGTTTATTTTCCTGTCTTTCATTTGCATTTTATTTTAAACAGCAGCTCCACTGCCCAGGGGGAGAGGGTGGGCCTTACAATAAATACTTCAAAGCCACCTTCTTGGCCTTTACATCTTTTCTGATCCCGAAGGTGTGCTTTTGCCCCATACTATAGGTATCTCTCTCGTTGACGTTTCCAACATGGACGCTGGACCCCAACGTGGCCCCACTTCAGTTGCTGTTTTCAGAAGCTGTTATAACAGATTACATCGCTGTGGTCCTGCGGTTTGGATTTCCCTAAAACCTGTCAAGTCTCACGCACCTCAGTGCCATTAAAAGTGCATTTTTGCTGACTTCGTCCCGAAGAGCAATAGATTAACACGCACACTGTTCTCATAATCATTATAACGCTTTAACAAATCAGCAATATAAAATATACACATATGCTTCCATTTTACAGATGATTATAAAATAATAAATGCAATTATGTATTATACACGCATATGATGACAGCGGGAAAAATTGACATTTGTGGGGCAAGAATCCAAGTAGGTGAGGCACTGGAGTTATGAGTAACTGCTTTTTAAGTCAGGCTTGTAGCCAGTAGTAAATTTGTGGGGTGAGGTCCCACTGTAGGTTCCCTCGAACCGGAGTAATCCCGATAACTCTGCTTCGAGGGGAGTTTTGACGCGTAATTTTACTACCTGGCTACTACATGCTTGATCAGTGGCAAACAAATTTCAGGGGAGGTGGGGGGGTTAAGATTTTCTAACTAAACTATTCCCAAAATTTCACTCAGGAGTTTATGAAGTGAGCTGCGCATGGACAAGCTCCCCTAGAACAAGTCGAAGATTCCCTAGAACAAGTTTTATTCTACAACAATCGTATCCAGCAGATCTTCCCAACTCATGAATGGGCCAACAGTTCATAATAACAGTTAGCATTTCATTGGACATAAAAATCGCTTGTGTGTACAGGGCTGTAAATAGTTGCCTGGTCGCTTATCTTTGCTTGTCTTTGAATTTCGATGTAACACTATCATTCTTCATGCTAAAGGTGAATGGGGAATGATGCGGGCAAATAAGAATTATGACTTACCTGCTTTATCGGTTTGATTGGGCATGTCGTTATAACGTAGAGCAGATTTATTGTCTGACTGTGGAATTGCTATTGACCGCAATTTATAAAAATTAGGGAAAGGTTCCCATTTGGAACGACACAAGCGGAAAATATGAACGGTAATGCTGGAGTGGGAAGGCTAGGCTCGGAGCAGTGGGACTGCACTGGGCCAGATGGGATTAATTTAATGGGAAGAATAATCAGTACTACCTAGTTAATTTTATGTACTACACAAAGTTTCCATAGGCCATGGTATGTAAACCCTCAACTGGATTTTAAGACCCCCCCCTTAAATCCACAATCGATACGGTGCATTAATAAATGGCCTGTAACAATTAATCTTCTGCTAGAACAGCTTATGTATCTGTGATAGCCTTTTATGAAGACAGTGATGACAAGAAGGAAGACAGTCTTTGCAGAGGAATGCAGAGGAATTTAAAGCAGTGTGACCAAAAATATGGGTAATAAGCCAGCTGCTATTAAAACCAGCAATATCGATAAGAATCAATTATAGCAGACCTTTCACCACTATCTGTTCAGTTATAACTTTACGATATACAGTACAGGCCAAAAGTTTGGACACACCTTCTCATTCAATGTGTTGTCTTTATTTTCATGACCTACAACATTGGTAGATTCTCACTGAAGGCATCAAAACTATGAATGAACACATGTGGAATTACGTACTTAACAAAAAAAGGTGACATAACTGAAAACATGTTTTATATTCTAGTTTCTTCAAAATAGCCACCCTTTGCTCTGATTACTGCTTTGCACACTTGCTAAACACCTCTGGGAACTCCTTCAAGACTGTTGGAAAACCATTTCAGGTGTCTACCTCTTGAAGCTCATCGAGAGAATGCCAAGAGTGTGCAAAGCAGTAATCAGAGCAAAGGGTGGCTATTTTGAAGAAACTAGAACATAAAACATGTCTTCAGTTATGTCACCTTTTTTTGTTAAGTACGTAACTCCACATGTGTTCATTCATAGTTTTGATGCCTTCAGTGAGAACCTACCAATGTAAATGGTCATGAAAATAAAGACAACACATTGAACGAGAAGGTGTGTCCAAACTTTTGGCCTGTACTGTATGCAGTGGCAGTGGTACATATGCAATGAATATGTATTCAACCCCTAAACATGAATATTTTGTCAAAAACCCGAATGCTGCGATCATAGCCTTAATTCTTCGGGTAAGTATGTACCGGTTTTGCACACTGTTCAGGAGAGATCCTTCCCCATTCTTCTTGGCAGAATATTTAGGGATCCTTTAGTTTGGTGGGACGGCGCCTCTGGACAGCAGTTTTCAAACAGTTGCCACAGATTCTCAATAGGATTAAGATCAGGGCTTTGGCTGGGCCGTTCCAGAACATTCACCTTTCTGTCTTGAGACATTCCAGCATTGCTTTGGCCTTATGCTTCGGGTAATTGTCACGTTTGAAAGATGAATCTTCTCCCCAGCCATTGGTTCACAGCATACCGTAGCAAGGTCTCCTGCAATATCGTGGTATTTTTGCCATCAATTGCTCTGATAAGATTCCCAGTCCCAGCACATGAAAAGCAGCCTCATGGCATGTTGCTGCCGCCACCATATTTCACTGTATCTATGGCGTTTCTTGAGGCATGGACAGTGTTATTTGTAGACCACACATACCTCTTTGAAGTCTGGCAAAAAAAGGTTTGTTTTGGTCTCATCTGACCGTAAAACCTTCTCCCATATCTTTCGCCTACTTTGTAGCGAATGCCATACATGCTTTTACGTGGATCTTCTTAGAGAATGCCCTCTTGCTACCCTCCCATAGAGGCCTGTGTTATGGAGAGCTGTTGAATTTGTGGACCCATGCGCCTTCACTGCAGTTCCGGCCAAAGAGTATTGTGGACTTCTCAGAATGGTGGTTGGATTTTTAATAGCCTTCTCACGTCAGTCAATGTCTTGCTCCGATGCTTAGTTTTGAAGGACGGCCTGTTCTAGCAAGGGTCTGGGTGCTGTGATGAGCCTTCCACTCTCTGATGATGGATCCAGCAGAATCATTAATCAGATGCTCAAACTCCTCAATATTTTTCCTGCCTTGAGCACTTCAATGTCTTTGTTACTCACATCAGCAGGATGCTCCTTTGTTTTCATTTTTAATTGTCCAACAAAGACAAAAACCCTTCCAAAGGGTATTTTTTTATATCCAGAAAGAAACATCAAGACTAAGTAGTATCTAATCATGGTCTAATAACGGTCACCTTTGTGTTGTCTGTCAAAGAGAATTTCCCTACAAGGGATCAATAAAGTTTTGTTATTCTATTATTCTGTTTTGTTTAGTGAACTGGTTGCTGGACAGGAACTCCATCGCTAAAGGAGGAGTGACTGTACTGTATATATTTAAATATATATTTATATAAACATAGAAATATATTTATATGTAACGCTATTTAATGGTACTAGATGTGCACTGGAGAGGTGTCCTAGCTAACCAATGTGAATTGTGTCATGTATGACGATTCTATCACATGCTCACGTTTGTAACCCTATCGTTGCCTTGTTGAAGGGTAAATATGACATCTACAATACAGACGTTCCTCGGAATATGATGGGGTTACGTTCCGATAAACCAATTGTAAGATGGAAATATCGTAAGGCGAATATGCATTTTAATACAGTTAACCTAACCTAGCGAACATCGTAGCCTAGTCTAGCCTATCTTAAACATGCTTAGAACACTTACATTAGCCTGCAGTTGGGCAAAATCATTAAGAAAAAGGCTATTTTATAATAAAGTGTGGAATATCTCATGTCATTTATCGAATAATGTAAGTGAACGGAATTGGAACACGTACGGTAAAGTCGAAATATCGCAACACGGGACATCTGCTGTACTGTAGCGTTCAACTCTATAGCTCAGTTCTCTTCTCTATATCTGTATTGCATGTTTATGTTATTTCTGTGTGTTTTGTTCAGTGCCGCATTGTGAGTGGTCAGCTCTGAGGGATTCAACTGGGCATTTAACATACAATATATGTAACATACAAGGTATTGAACAAGTCAGCACTTCTAGCCCTTTAAAACGTGGTGGATTTGACAGTGACGTCCTGTTACAGGCTCAGGCCGTCATCGGACGGCCCTTCTCGCTGGGTAAATGCTGTACCGCTACATCTGAGAAGAAGGTCGACGGATGCGATACAGCCGTAAAGGTAGAGCCATTTAGTCATGGTGCTTTGGTCTCGGGGCAATAAAGTCACATCCTGGAAGATGTTTAATGTCAGGAACTTTGAAGTAAACCGATATCTAACAGTCAGCAAATTGTTGCAATTAATTACCTTCTTTGAGTCCCCGTTGCTCTTAGGCTGCCGGGTTGATATGCTCGCTTGGGAATCCATTAGCGGAAAATGCAACGATTAGAAACATCCTTTTGTGGGGGGAACTGTGAAGGGGTATCCCATTTCAATAAAAGACGAGGGGGAAAGAACATTTTCTGGAAACCCCATTTGACTCACCTTTCCAAAATTTTTTTAAAAAATCTGCGTTTAATTAACCCTGTGGCATTTGCTCTGCCAACCCTACTCCTTAGGTCTGCATGAACTTTGGTGAGAAACCCCTACGTTCTCCTGGTGTTCCAGGCCAATTTCTCAAAATCACTTGAACCCGGAACCCCCCCCCTTCCCCAATTTGTGCCGGACTGCAGAAACGATATTTCTCAGAATGTCCTTCTTCAAAGGTATCCCTTACAGAGGCTCAGGACATGACCGTAGGTGACCCAGCAGCTTATTATACCGCAGAACAGCGGCAACAATAATCATCATGGGATGTTTTTTTTTTATGTTTGTTTGTGTAACTCATACTCATGTAAGATAAAAAATTTCCAAAACCAATAAGAATTAAATCAAGATACATCAAAGGCGAAAATAGCCAAAGACGGGTGGTACAAATACGGGTACCGCTGACGGAGCGACAGTCGTCGCGGGTCAGTGGCTGACCGAGCAAACAAAGGCTCATCACGCATACTGCGCTGTTTTGATCTGCACTAAGAGACCAGGCCATTCCTGTTCTGTAATATTCAATACGTATGAAGACATCGCAGGCCGAGGCAAAAACAAAAACAGAGGAGATCCTTGTTATATAAAATACATTCTTTAATTCTTTCATCACTGTAAATACAGAGCTTTCTCTTAAAGCTTTAAAGTGCCAGGACCTCTTTGTAAAATTCTCCAGTCGAAAATTGAAAAGACGTACATGTAACAAGACCAGCATTTGATCGGGGGGTTTGATAATAATTTAACAGTAATGTTTCCTCCATAAAAGCTCATACGATCTCATACATGGGGAGGGCAATTGCAGTATTTCCAGATGTCACTTTGCTGTAGGCAGGGACAGATTACGGTCCGGGCCAGCGGGGCCGCTGCCCAGGGGCCCTTGGGGTGCAGGGGGCCCGTTAGGCCCCTAGCCCAAAACAATTTGCAACGCTTATCAACAATGTATTTTCGTTTGTCTATTTTAGAGGGCCTACATTCTTTGATCCTCTGCCTACAAGGGCCCCTGACCCTATAGGGAGGGCGTTTGGCTGCCAAGGGCCCACACAACCCATAATCTGTCCCTGGCTGTAGGTGAATGTTGGCACTTCCATCTTCTCATGAACATTAGCCATTTGTACGACACGCTCCCCATTACTTTCCTTCTTCACGTTTCTGAATGTCTTGATTCTTCAGGTTTTGATTCCGAAACCCCTACATGCAATTTATTAAGACGCACCTCCCCCCCAAAATGAAAAGCTGAACACAACATATTGTTGATTCTTAAATAGTGTTTATTTACAAAGTAAGAGCTTATTGGTCTTGTGAACCGATTACAGGCCTTAACTGGTGCATAAAACAACAAATTTAAATGTAATCCGTTACAGGAGATGCATGGAACATATTGCATCAAAAGTGTTTCACAAAGCAATAATGTAACGTTATTCTTGAACAGATGTGGCTTCATTTAGTGAGGAAAGACCAACATCCAACTATACAGCCAATGAAAGTAAATCAAACAAAGTGATAGGAGAATTTTGTAGTCTAATCAATATATTTTCTTAATTTATCAATGCTTACCCATCAGCAATATTTTGTTATAGAAATATATATTATTTCCAAAAATCTCATAAAAAAGAATGGGAATTATAACAGTACTACTTATATGGCTATTCATGAGAATAATTGTTAATGAAGTAATTTTTGCATTTAATGTTAAATGATTATCATTTTGGGGTAACATAGTTTGTTTACAGCTCTCGGTAATTTTACTAAACCCTTCTTCTGATCATTCATCGCGTTTTGTTCCTCGTGGATCCCACATCGCTCTCTCTAGCTGGATTGTAGTGGACGGTATTTCGACAGCAGTTGTATTGAGATTCGTCTCCAGTGATGCAAGATACAACAACTCTGTGTGAACAGTAATGACAACCATGCAGATAGAAAAATCTACTCTGTAACATAAAACCTCTCACTATGCACAATTATAAACATACCATTGAAAAATTGCAATAGTGGCCACTGTTAATTAAAGCCAGTTTGAGTTTGGGTGATGTCCTCAAAGAGACTTAAATCAATATGATTTGTTTCCTATTTAAAATCCATATAGTTTATTTTCTGGGAAGAAAATGCATTTGTACTGTCACTCTAAAGCTCGATATTTCAGGAAAACGTCAATTTGGGAATCCATTTTGTCTCGTTGACCGTCTTGACGAATACAGGCCGAAAAATAAAGATATTTCTCAAGATTCTGGTGACACTGCAAAACGAAGGGGGGGGGGGGGGGGGGGGCAAAGAGGACTGAGGTGTTTGAATCTCACAAAGGGAATTTAATGGGAAATGCGTTCCGGAATGCAGGGAGGTCTTGAGTGGAACTATCAGCCCTTCCCCGACTGAAGACCCCCCACCCCAAATGTAAAACTGTATTAATTTGGAAAGCATGATCCACTTCCTCCCCTGTCAGAACCCAGAAAATATATACATATGATTTGGATAAATCTCTGCCCTGTAGGTCTGGCTGCCACTTGTTGCACTGGCAAATGCACATAAGCGCCGTCTGGGGCGGGGGAGTGGCAGAACCAGGCAGACAGAAGCCTTCCAGTTCCTCAAACCCCTCGACCATCACTCCCACCCCCCCCCCACATTCCCTTGGCATCACCACCATATCAGCTCCGCCCCCTGTCACCTGAATTTCCATCACAGATCCTCTCTTCAGAGACGTCTTTTATTTATGATATTCCTCCATGACGTAAGCAGAGTGGGGTGAGGTGCCACGCCCCAGTAACCACCCCCAACCCCCTCCCGACACTTCCCACCTCCCCCACCAAGCCCCTCCTGCCCTGCGCTTCAAACCCTCTGGCACACGTGGAGGCGGGACTTGGTGCCCGAGGTGGCGTCTGTCCACACCTTGCAGGCGAGGCCCTTGGCACAGTCGCAGCGCTGGAAGAGCTCGAGGCCGTGGGAGCCCTTCCTGCGCTGGCGCGTGCAAACCTCGCCTTGCCGCAGCACTGGCTTACACATCTTAGTCCAGAAGTGGCGGGCGCAGCAGTAGCCCTCCATGCAGTCCGAGGAGCGCAGGCAGGGGTCGCCCTCGTGACCTATTCGCGAGGGGAGGTGCAAAAATGAACACTGTATCCTTCCACCCAATGAAATGTCTGAAAACAAATCGTGTGCACAAAGCTTCGTGGTCACCCTTAACTGGGTGCTAACGGAAACCCGGAAATCATTGTTAACTGGGTGCTAAGCGAAGCCCAGTGGTCACTGTTAACTAGATGCTAACGATGGCCCGGTGATCACCGTTAATGGTAGCTAAAGAAACTGTAGCGATCACTGTTAACTGGATACCAATGGAAGCCTGATGATCATCCTTAACTGGATGTTGACGGAAGCCCAGTGATCACCATTAACTGGAAGCTAATGAAAGCCGTTGATCACTGTTAACTAAATGCTAACGGAAGCCCGGTGATCACCATTAACTGGATGCTAACGGGGGCCATTGATCACCGTTAACTAGATGCTAACGGAAGTCCATTGATACTATTAACTGGATGCTAACAGAAGCCTATTGATAACTGTTACCTAGATGCTAACAGAAGCCCGGAGATCACCATTAACTGGATACTAACAGAAGCCTGGTGATCACTATTAACTAGATGCTAACGGAAGCCCATTGATCACTGTGAAGTAGCCGCTAATGGAAGCCCATTGATCACCATTAACTAGATGCTAACGGAAGCCCATTGATCACCATTAACTGGATACTAACAGAAGCCTATTGATATCTGTTATCTAGATGCTAAAAGAAGCCCGGAGATCACCATTAACTGGATTCTAACAGAAGCCCATTGATCACCATTAACTGGATTCTAACAGAAGCCCATTGATCACCATTAACTGGATACTAACAGAAGCCTGGTGATCACCATTAACTGGATAC
Organism: Brienomyrus brachyistius; assembly: GCF_023856365.1. NCBI lineage: Eukaryota > Metazoa > Chordata > Actinopteri > Osteoglossiformes > Mormyridae > Brienomyrus > Brienomyrus brachyistius. Next base: position 485,946 of record NW_026042322.1, read on the forward strand.
TAACAGAAGCCTGGTGATCACCATTAACTGGATGCTAACAGAAGCCTGGTGATCACCATTAACTGGATGCTAACAGAAGCCCATTGATCACCATTAACTGGATACTAACAGAAGCCTGGTGATCACCATTAACTGGATGCTAACAGAAGCCCATTGATCACCATTAACTGGATTCTAACAGAAGCCCATTGATCACCATTAACTGGATGCTAACAGAAGCCCATTGATCACCATTAACTGGATGCTAACAGAAGGCCATTTATCACCATTAACTGGATACTAACAGAAGCCCAGTGATCACCATTAACTGGATACTAACAGAAGCCCAGTGATCACCATTAACTGGATGCTAACAAAAGCCTCATGGAAGCTGGCTCACCTTTGACAACAGCAGGCTTTATCTGGTTCTTTTTCCAGCCGTGCTCCTTAGACGCAAGCTTTTTATGGTCCTTCAGCTTCGGGACACGTGGTGACACAAGTCGGTCTGAGACAGGAACACAAATATCTGCAGGGAGAAAGCAGATTTCCTGCTGAAAGGGGATGTAACAGCAGATTCATCACTGAGGGGATCTCTGTAGACAGACTGCAGGAGGAGATTGCTATATGCATTAACCATACAGCTGACCCTTCCACATTGTAAGGGTTAGGGGGGCAGGCCCCCCGCCACCTGGAAAACCATGTAAAAATTTTCGGTCCACTTAGTGAGTGAAGCATTTGACATTTTAAAACAGTTTAAGGCCCTAAACTGGCACAAAAAGATATGAAAAACACAAAATACAATTCTACTATATTCCATTCTATATCATGTGAGAATCATAGACACTCTTGGGGTCCTTCAAACCAGAACTGTACATATTTCTGATCATTTATGAGCTATCAAACTTTCAGTGTGGTGCGTGGCTTTCACAAAACTCCCCAAAAATTCCCATTCAGTTTCTTATGCCGACCCCATGATACATTAAAAGGAGAAGTCGACACAGCTCATAATCTTCATCACGCTCTCTTCGCAACACCCTCTTTGTCCACACTGCGACTTTAAGAATCCGCTGAGACGAGGCAGCAGTTATGTAAACTGGACTCAGGGCTTTTCACCCAAGACAGGATGGGGAGACTCACTGTGGCTGCAGTAGTTGCCAGGGCAACACATGGTGTCTCGATTGCAAGGCTTCTTCCGCCGCCTGCATTTGAGACAGTGGGGGGCGCCGTGCTGCGGGCAGTGACAGTAGGTCCCCTTGCTGCACTCCTTATCACTGGTGCAAGGATACATCTGTAAAGGGAGAAACCCACATTGTCACATGGACATAGAAACATGTGCTACAAAAAATTGAATTATTCGGTTTGCATACTTAAACAGCATTGCAAAAACTAGTTTACACTTATTCAGTAATTACAACTAAAAAAAAATCACAGGACAAGTATTTTATAATCTACAGTCAAACCATTTCAATCTCTGATGAAGGGTGTAGGTTTGGTTTCAACTTTGGTAGGGCCTTCACCCCCCCCCCCCCCCCCCCCCCCAAACATATACAAGGTGCTCCCACAATATTGCGAGAGATTTGTCCGCACTACCTATACCAAAATTCACACCTTTGTCTCTGAATTAATCAAGCAATTTAGCTATTATGGTAATTTTCTCTATACTTGCATTGAAATAATGCGTAGAAACTGGGTGGATGGACCGTATTTTCATTGGATATCCGACTGATGTATCAAAATATACAACAGCCAATGTGATAACGATTCGGGGCAATTCTCGGGACACGTTCAGTAGTCGTCGACGTGAACAGGACACAGTAAACAGCGCGGTCACAACAAACAACCGAACGCTCACATTTTCCACAAGTGCACAGAAGACATGTTCCAGGATCCGCGGTATTCACATTGAATACGGTCTGCCGTTATGTTTCGTTTATTTACATGTGGCATTCATTTGACTGCGGTTTTGAACGCTGCGGAATAAAAAGAAAATATAAAGCCGATAAATAAAACAAAAATGCGGCCGAATCGTGACATTATGGTGAATCTTTTGCAGCGTGACGCGCACTGTAAGGACACAATCACAAGGGACCGATCACACATTTTATTGTTGTTTTTTAAAGAACATTTTTACGAAATATCTACAGTTAGTTACATTACGACTGTATTACCCGTTTATCTGACAGGTTGATGAGCAGGTACTGAATTTACTCAGTTTTTCTATGGTATCGATCAGTATGCAGTGTAATCAGTGTTGAAAAGCAGTGATTACTTACACACACACACACACACACACACACACACACACACACACACACACACACACACACACACACACACACACACACAACAAGTGTACGTTTGCACTTCATTCCCCGTCTGATAATCGGTTTATTTGTCTGCAGGGTTAAAGACAGCACTACCGCATCATGACACCCACATTAAAGGCTTTTCCCGAATCCTCCGTTTCTGCATAAACGCCCGCAGCTGCCAACGAGATAAGAAACAGCCCGTTACGAAACGCCGCGTCTGTTAAACACCAGTTTTAATCTGCTTTGCCAGAAAACAACACTAAAACATCTCCTTATGGGAAAACTAAAATTGCTCGATTTGGTTTTAGATTCTTACTACAGTAAACATGACGAACGGCGCATTAAATTATAACATTGTGCTTTAATTTCCCTTAATTTCCATGCATGTTCCTCTGTTGAACTATCCAACATAACATCTCCCTTCCATGTGGCAAACATTCGGGGCCAACATTCTCATTCAAGAGACCACACTAAAGAATTTAAAGGAAAAAAAAATTCCCCTGTTGCAACTAGTCCCTAAATAATCTGATATAAGCGTTCGATCGAAGCAGTATAACGGGGCTATCCTTGCCGTCGTCGTTTACTGCAATCCGGGGTAATTCTAACGCCAGACTTGGGTGACGTGTTCCTATAAAACCTCATCACCAGCCTAGCGTGCAGCCGACTGCTTGCTGCTACAGGTCCTCGGAAACCTCAAACGTATTTCTACGTAGGATAACCAAGTTGGTTCAGGTGTGTCCAGATTCACACGGCATATAATTGTGTTCTGAAGTCCATAAATCAAACGCAGATGAAGTGATATATAACAGAAATTAAAACTACGCATCGGTACATTCTGTTCTTCTGACGTTTCTGTGGGAAAATGGTACTTTGTATTAGATTTCCATGCATACGTGGCGCCATTTTTCACCTTTGTTACTTGCGACGTCTTAAAATGAACCTCAACTGACGGTATAGCCAGTTGTACTTTTGACCCAGAGTTGGTGACACAGCGGTTAATGTCACGGTCCTCTGCAGAGGGGTCCTCTACCAAAGTGCGTCACCTATTCTCGAGCGCACCACCGCGCCACACTAACCTCTTTGATAAAAAGCATCTTCTGCGCAGCTGTGCGGTAAATAAAAGGCACAAACAATTAGGCGGGACCCGACAGAATCACCAGCACTGCACTTCCAGCGATTTACTGAAGAAACAGCAGTTTGTAATGTCACCACAATAAGCTTGTACTAAAAAAAAAAACTAAATGCGCAACACATGTTAAAAAAAATACCTCCGCAGGAATCTGTTCGCCTCAACCAACAACAAAATATGTTATTCAATATCCATGTTCTGGGGGTGGGGGGGATATAAACGGAGTTAGCTTGCAGGTCTTTACATCCCGTCTGAGGGGAACTCTGTTCCCCATGTTTGAAAGGCTGTAAAGAGCCACCTAGTGACCCGGCGGAGAGTAAAACACAGGCCTCCAAACCGTCGATCTGTGGCTTAAATGGATATATTAAGGTTTCCATGACAATGTGGGTCCTTGAAGCTACAGGAAAGAAACGGACGCTAACATTCAACAACAAACAAGATATCCATCCATCTTCCGACCGCTTATCCAGTACTGGGACAGGCTGGGGAGGGGGGTGAACTGAGATTGGAACCTACGTTGTTTCGCAACATAGGGCATGAGGTGGGGGCAAACCCTGGATGGGCAATCAGTACATCCATAATTTATGTCCCAAAATTCTGCACTTCAGATCATGTTTATGATGATGGTCTGGGCTCACCCACAAAATCTGACATTATGCAGAAAAATAAAAGTATACAATTTATTTGAAAAAATCTATTTATAGCAAGAATATATATATATATATAAAAAATACAAATAAATAAACACTGAAAACTCTTATATCTGGATATTCATTGCAAGCTCAGCCTAGCTACATTTACACCTAGTTGACTCCTTGAAAGCAGTATGTTTGTCATGAGCCATTTGCCTCACTTGTACGTCACTTTGGACGAAAGCTTCGGTAGTATATATAAAATGTAAATGTAAATAGAGAGATTACACGCGAACTACTTGTCAAGGTATCTTTGCAGGTCTTGACTTACACGCACAATTTACTGAAGGCAAAGTCAACAAAACGAAAACACAATACCCTGAGGATATGACTTTTGAAATTTGGCTACTAGAACAGTAGTTTGTGAGCATATAACATTTCATTATCTCACAAAGTCACAGACAAAGGGAAAGAAAAGCCCACAGCTGCCCCAGGATGCGATGCGATGGCTATCAGCGGATCCTAAACTGCAGTCCGGGCTTGATTTCATCGCAGCGTTACAGGCTCATCTTTGTAACCCGATGACACACAAGCACGCCACAGACGGTAATCGCCGCTTATCGCGCTTTGTTTTTAAACGCCAGATTCATGGCTTCTGAGGGCCGCGGCCTTGTGTTTGGATGCGTTTCATTGAGCCTAGCTATCCTAAGCAGCTTTTTTTTCTCCTCCTCTATGCCGCCTTCCGATCCTGCGTCCCTTATTTTCCCAAGGAAATATTCTCCGCCGTAAAGCCGCGGTTTTCCTCTCGGGGACGTTGGCTCCGTGTGTCATGCTGGCTAGACGATAAAGCGCAGAGACAGAGAGGCATGTGGGAAATGCCTTTTTCTGTCTGGTGCTGGTCCCGTTTTACACATCGCTCATGTGGAGCTGAAGGCGAATTTGCGGCTCCGAGGCAATTTCAAGGATGTACTTGTTTGTTTTGAACCAGCCGGAGTCAAGTTCACATCTTAAGGCCTTTATTAAGACGGGAAATGTTCTTGGTGAACAGTGCTGAGATGTTTTCTCTTGTAGTTCACGCTGACGGGCAGGTGAGAGCTGGTAGGGCCAACAAAAGACCTTAAGAAAGGGAAAATTTCAAAAAGAAATAAAAAACAATTTCTTTTCACGATTGCAAATTTTACAAGAGAAAGAATGCTGGCAAAATATCTGAAAGCTTGATAATTGTAAAATAATCAGCAGGATGAATATAATCATTTTGGAAATTCCGGAACATGCTAAATAAATCCGGTCCCTTCCAGAATACATGTAAGGAAGGAAGCACACAGGGCAGGCGGCAGGAGACTTTCTGGACGGAAAGTTCCTTAATCAAATCAGGACAGAGCATTGTCCTATGAAGGCCACTGTAGTGCCATGGAGGTCACCATTGCCCCATGATGCCAGGGCTCTTCCTGTTATTTTAAGAAGAAGTTGCTCCTTACTCTTCTCACTAGCATCTGGGACTCCTGGAGCTAAGTAGAGTCAAACAGGCCTGTTTTTAATATGCCGGAAGTCTCATTCTTGATGGGTTCAGTTAAATGAAATTAATTCTGGCAATGCACGGCCAGCGCAACGCACACGCCATGAATTACACGCAGTACACTACCCACAATGCCCTGGGGCATGGGCATTCCTCCGCAGTCATTCACAACTGTGAGCCGTTTTCTCCGTGCTCCAAGGTACTTTGGCCACAAAGACTCCCTTTAAGAAAGACTTGGACAGTGTTTAGGTCAAAGTCTAGAGGAAACGCCTATGAGGCGACGTGGTCCGAGAAAGGTTGCGGACGCGGTAAGAGATCACGTGCGGCAGCCTCACGCCATGAGCGACCCCGTCGCTCTCAGCTGCTCATGTAGCATAGGAAGAGGGGAACCGTGTGAAGAACAGAAAACAAAAGGTCCTCAGACTGCCACATTTTTCACTCCCACCCAACTTGGAGCCACATCCCCCAACATCTGAATTGCTGGCCACCGCCCAACGTTTATTAGGCGGCAGGAAGAGTCAAATAAATGAATAAATGCATAACACAAGTGCTTCCTGCGCTAACCTTGTCTTCCACAGGGGGGGGGGCTCCCTAATTTGCCAGAATTGAGCAGGGGCCACCTGGAGAAGCTTATTGAGTATGCTAAATTCACATCCCTTGGCGACCGGCTTGGAGGACACACATTTCATCAGCCGTCTGTCGAGTTGTAAAAGACGCAAAGCATTGTGGGTGAGGGTCAGTGGACGCCCCCGTGGGGGAAAACGCTGGAACGAAAGTAAGAGTGCCTCAGTCTGATGAAGTAAAATAGCCAACCAGGCCTGGATGGTGTGGGCGGTGGTACTAAGCTCTGCTACTTTATGGACCCAGAAGGATTTCGTCTGAGACGTGCAGAGCCATTAATCATCAACGTTAACAAACCTCAACGCTATGACAGCCACCCAATAAATCATAATAATCCCCTCAGCAAGCTCACACAGTCATTGCCAAATTGGGGATTCAGACACTTAAAACAAATTCCTGTCCCCTTGTTCTCAAGACTAAGCTTATCTTCTAGCTATATATTCGGCAGAGTAATAAATTACAGGATTAACAAATGGGTGCATGTGATCGTTTAGCATATGTATCCAGTGTGAAACTGTATCTAATGAGTCGACAGAATGTTAACAAACAGACAGTGAGGATAGCTCATCAGCTTAATGGTTTCTGTCAAAAGGATCATGGTGTCCTACCAACTGAAGGTAGAGCGAATGGGATGGAGCTTCTCAATCTGGTGCTGGAGATGAGGACCGAAGGATCCCGTTTGATAAACAATGGCCGAGTGCTAATAAGGAACAGGGAATGATCGTTCGGAGGATCAAAGTGGGAGGTTTGTGTAGTGGATTTACTCGAGCTGTCTGGAGAAGCAAGGAAGCAGGTACTTTAAGGGTCGTGCTTTTTGCAAGCAGACAAGTCTATTCCTTTCAAATCAAATTATAGCGGGGCCAAGTACTAGATCCTCACAGCCAGGGGAAGACACGCGATTCTGACCCAATACAGGGAGAACCACCTCAAGCATCACAGAGAGCGAAGACGCTGGTTTGGCGGTATGGCAGCGTGGAAGTCCTCAGACGCGGCTCTGCGGCCTGGGTTCCCAAACCCCTTTGGTTTGTTCGCGTGGCATGACGCACGCCTTTGTTTGAACGCGGTCCTGGCGGGGCGGCGTCCTGCTGGAGAGGCTCCAGCTCAAATACGCCGCAACACCCCCTCGTAAAGGGACCCTCTGCGTCGATCCCTCTGAGAAGCAAAAACAACAAAGGTACAAAGAAAAGGCGACTGATCTCCTGTGTAACAGCCCCGCAATAAACTTGTCAGATTTTTTATAGTTTGTGCTATAAAATGTAGGTATAAAACAGATTTATGTGAAGCTAATCTATTGAAATGCATGGTTCTATTAAAAATACTGACAAACTAGGTTGGTTTTTTTCTTGATGCCTCCAGTCATTCTGCTTTACCAAACTAACTTTTTCAAACTCCACTGACATCTGCCAAAGAAAGCCTTCAATTCTAACCTTGCGTAACTGCCCAGCAAGCTAGCTGTCAGATGCTGTTCAGTCCACAAAACGAGCAATATCTATTGACCAGTTAAAAACTCCAGTACAACCAGTGCAGCCCAGTACTGAAACTGAAAGTCTTTTATATGTCTCTGAATTATTTCACCAATTCACTCCTGATAAACTTATCTTGACCATTTTCACTTCCACAGCTAGAATGAAATTCTGCTGTTCCACGCGGATCACATTGCAAATTATCCGAGTACCTTTTAACACGTGAGATATTTGAAATTCAAGAGCTTCATTTGACATTTAACACTTTCAGAGTTATAGCGCGGTAAAAACTTTACCGTGATGAGCAGGTAAGTGAAACGAGGGCAAAAATCCCGTCCCATTATTGTCAGGAGATGTGCAGTTAAACTCCGTGTGCGAGAAACACCTCCCCGGGATCGCACTGCCGTTTACAGCTGCTGTTCTTTACAGTTAATAACGTTTCACTTTTAACAATCAGCCAGCACACATGGATGAGTATTTGTCACAGTGGAGAAATTTCCGCAGAATTAATGACAGAGAATTAAAGACGAACGTGTGGTGAGGAATTTGAATGAGAGATGACTCACATCTCTTTATACAGAGCCAGGACATGAACAGAAAAAAACAGGAATCGCAGGGTTAATATTGTACAGCAATAAAGGCCATAGACGAAATAACAGCCCAAAGGAGTCATATAGGCAAAAAACGCTGGGAATCTAAGCCAACTGCCTGTTTATATTAACTGATTTTTGGGCACATTACATAATATAGGTTAGTTTGATGCACGTGTATTTGCACAGACCTTTTAAGACCACATTACACGCAAAAACCTCCCGGCAGTGACCTGAATTACAAAAATCTAGAAACACACAATTATCTTACTTCCTGCATAATCAAAACATCCGATACGGAGATGTGAAAATTGAAGGGTTTTTTTCCCACTCGGAGCGCACAGGCATGAATCTATATTAGCCATTCACAGCTGGCAGACTTCCGGTGGGTTGCTGATGTTTTTCTTCAAAGTTTTTGGCATCTACTGCAGGAGGTGTAAGTTACACGAGTAGATATTACAGTGAATGAGAATTGCAAAAGATTAAATCATTAATAACATTAATCACAATGTGCTTCATCAGCACAACTCGCTCCTTCTTGATTAAACGCTACTCCAGAACGTAAATTAACATCATATTGTCGGATACACTGGGAAGGATAGTTGCACTGTAGTCTCCCTGCAGAAAATAGGCCTGTTGGCGTTTTAGGTAATTTTTGGTAATTGGTGACTGATTTCATTTGGCTGCTCGTTCTCTTTTCGAACCTCAGATTAGTAACAAGGTCTATATTCATTCGCTGTCATCCGCCCAATAAAAGAGTCAATTGCAATCCCAAAGGAGACTTACACGGACCGTTATTTCGGAGTCCCAAATCCGTCAAATCATACCTCTAAAGTAATATCAGGTAATAGGCTACATATATAGCCCCGTTTTTTGTCTGTTCGATATAGTTAGTTGACAATAGCAGTCATTTCTACCTTTCAGTCTTAACGCAGTTGAATTTAATAACTCCAGGGTGCGTCTGGACTCGCTTAAAGACACCCAGACAGGTATTCACCGTGTTTACTCTCTGAACTTTCTGCACATGTTAATGAGATGCTGTTCAGGCGCACACGACCAAAATTGCGGCGTCAAGGTCTGAATTTAACGAGGGGGTCCTTCCCCATAATTTCGCCATAATTAATACCACGTGAGAGGGACTTTTTTATGACAGTAGGCTAATATGCGGTCCTATTCTGTATGTTTCGGAAACACTTTTTGAAACCGCACAGTTTCGAATTGTAGAAGGCTAGTGTTACATTCACTGTAAATCTGTCACTACGAGCCGAGTGCCGAAATCTGTGAACCCCGGCCAAAAGTTTTCATCTGGCCACACAACTTTAATGTTCCAAGGAAGCCCATGAATAAAACAGGTCCCACTGGGATCTACAAGTCTAAATGCCATCATTATTTGTTAAGAGACACGCATCCAAGTGGTATAAAGTAAAGTCGGGTTTTTAAAGTACCGCGGTTAAAATTTCAGTCCCTATAACTCGCATTGCAAAACTGTCAGTTTCAAACAATAAAAGGGAATAGATTTCACTGAACGAAAAGATAAAGTAATATTGTACTGGGGGAGGGGGGGGGGATGTAGATTAAAACATAATATAAACGCTGGTTTTGGAAGAAGATTGCTCAAGGGCAGTTTTTTGTTATAGTTAATCGTTAATCCATCATTATAATCTTAAATAAAATGAAGTTCTAACACACAGTAATGCACAAAGTGTTAATATTTTAGTATTCCTAAATACATTGATGATTAGTATATTTATTCACAGTGGGATTGTCAGTAACGACATATTAATAAGTATGATCGCAAACAGCACTCGTATTGATCTCTGGATGTACCGTGCACGTACATGAACATGTTCTGTTTCAGGCTAGTCCGCTACTGCCGGTCCTGTTCAGACCTGCAAAGTGATATCAGCCAGTAAGCCGTTAGGTAGGTAGAATTCGCTTTACCTGAGACGATTTCTGTCCTTTCTTAATAACTCCGGATCCGGAACAATTTATGGGAGTCGTCGGGGCTTCTCCTGACAAAGGCGACCGGATGGAGTTCACCTTGGATCCGGCGTGTGATTTCTGTGAGCTTGCGATTCTCACAGCGGCGAGCATCAAAAGGAGAGCCGAGCAGCATCTACCCCGGCTCAGTACCAGCATCATTGGCAGAAAGGACTCGGGGATTCTTTTTAATTCTAAAACAAAATCTGAAAACTGTATTCGGAACAAAAATCTAAAATCCGCAATTAGAGGAAAACCAAGTTAATCATAACTACCAGCACCAAAAATTATTTTGTCAATCAAACAAAATAGGGAATAAATACAACAAATTTGTTATTAGGAAAAAAAACGATTAAAAATGTATCAGGAGTAAATATCACTGTCCTGTAAATCGTCGATCACAAGTCAGGGCGAGAGTATAAGTTGGTTTGTATTATCTTCCCAAAATGTCAAGGTAAAAATTCGCGCCGAGTGCTTCGTAGCCTGTCCTTGGCGGTCTGTTGGCATTTTTTTGAGGCAACCTAGTATTTATGACCTCAGATACTTTCTTTTTTTATAGGATCCTAATGGGCTTGTTTCCTCCGCCCCTCATTCAGACCTGACAAAGAGGGAAAGCGATCTCTGTGCTGCCCTCGCGCTGGTGCTGCGCATTGTGCGTCTGTGTGCCGCTTCCAGACACCGACACCCGAAACCCCCGCGAGGGGGAAAAAAACCTATAAAATTATACTCAGGCCATATATTTAACTATTCATTTAACTTGAATGAAAACCACGGAAATGAAGGACAAAGTTAACCCACTTGTTTTTGAAGACTTATTGAAAGTCTCGGCCACTTACCTCTTTATCTCCTCAAAATCTTAAATCACAATGCTCAGAGTAAACCGCAGTAATATTCGAGTATTCTTATATATTATTTTTGTTATAGCTGCAATTATTTCATTTTCATATCCCACCGTTTTGAAATATGAGTTAACAGGTCTCACTTAATGTTTTACTTCTCGACTATTCCATATATATATAGAATTGCTTTAAACTTGGAGAAATGACACCATGTTAAAATTGCTTTAATCGAATACTTCCTAGCTCCTCCTGAAGCGTGCAGTGACCTGCCCCGCAAATGAATTGTGTATTCATACACCGAGGAAAATGTAAATATTTGATAAGTTTTATTTTGCCAAAGAGAAAATGCCTTTCCATGGAGGAAGACGTATACAGAAAGAAGGTGATAACATCCATGTTTAGCTGATGCGCAGATTTATGCGCTAGGTCTGTGCATGTATTTTTAAACAATGCTATTTGTACGCGATCTGGGTATGAAAAATATGATACCGTCGTTCAAGGCTGGTTAGATAACACATAAATGTAAGCAGTGTTTAATTTGTTCATGACATTTCTACATAAAAGTTTAAATGCCAATTCCTTTATATTTTTAGAGCATAAAAATAATAAAAAACGTTATCAATAAACAATTCGCAACACAAGTAGTAATGGTCTAATTTCGTTTTCACAGCATCTTAATGAATGACTGGGTTTAACAGAATGAAATATAGGCTATTTTAGCATTAATGGACGGTCCATGTACAGGCCTAAGTGTTTAAATGCGCAGAGGTTTTGGGGAAATGAGTCAAGTTCTCGTAGACGACTTCGAAGCAGTTAAGCAATCGGATACTTGTAGTGTTACGGAGATTTAATTTCCCTCGAGCAAATGCGCAAGCTATTTTTAATATCTAATTCCTGTAAGTCGTTAGCAGCGATTTAAGAATTATATTCCTGTGTGCTGTTTCATACACTCATAACATTTATTCAACTGTATTAGCTAAACAGACAGATAATATGCATCATAAACGTATGATCTAATTGATATTTTTTAATAATTTAATGCATGTGCACGCAACTTCATGTAAAATTAGATCAGTACCGGTCCTATAGCCAATATGGCGCCTTAGGCGAGCATCAGTGCCGGCGCCCCCCTCAGAAGTTGACGCCCTAGGCGGCCGCCTGTGTCGCCTGTAGCATGGCCAGTCGTGCATTAGATGTAATAAACGCAGATGACAGCTGTCAGCACCACTAATTTAATATCTCGCAAACTGAAGGAATGTAGGCCTACCAATGAAGCGCGAGCGGTGTAGAGTCGAGGGTGGGCATTTTGTTGACATCTAATAGTCTTTGAAGTGCGTTATATTTTGGGACGCTTCCCCCGCTTGTACCGAAAAAAACAGCCCCACGCAATCGGATAAATACTGACCCGCAAAGCCAAGCCTTATTCTCACAACGAATGCTGACCTCTTTCCTTCACTCTGGGAAAAATATTTTTGGTCCCTCCCCCACTACACATGGACGCATGTGTTGTGTTATTTATCGTTGCTTTCATCATAAAATAAGAAAAAAAGACTTTTAGATAGGCATGCAGTTAAATATTACGTGGTTCCGTTGTTCACCATGTGTGCTTGATTTTTTAAAATAGCCAATTTATTTAGATTTTAAACTTCGTCCGGAATCAGCCTTGTTTGATCTAGAAGTGTTTCACACGCCTTATCGGCCAACATTTTCCTTTTTGTCTTATTTCAGTTTGTACACACCATCTGGGACAATTAAATAGTCCGCGGTTATTCACGCAATGCATGCCACTGGTACCGTACGAAAATGGGTAAGTCTATGAGGTCCAGTGTAGCGAGAGTGTTTTAAATTACCAGCTAAGCTTTTACAGGGTTTACTTAAACGTCGGTTAGTCTGGAATTAGTAATACACAGATTTCCACTCAAACAGTAAAAATTAATCAGTTTTAAAAGCCATTACTGTTCCATATGACTTGACAAGAGACTAGTTGCAATACTAGTCGGTAAAGGTACTGTGAAGCCAGCAGGTGGCGTCCTAGTTAAGAAACGGAACTTGTGTGACCTATAATACATCACCTGTGAACGATGTTTCAAACTGCATAATATGTAAATGTGAATCTTAATACGACGACAATCCAACAGGAAATTTTAGTAGAGCTTCGCGTCATGACTAAAACGAAGTTAAATATGTATAATTCAATGTTTCAATACTTTGCCTTTGATTAACAAGACTAACCAATAAAATCGTTTTGCGTAGGGTAGCCTTTTGTATTATTGCAGCTGCGGTTGTAATTCCGTGAAAAATTACGTCACATCATAGGTCACTTCCATCCCCTTATGGTGCCACGCCACGATTAGTGCAACAACGGTAACAAAGGACATCCAAGTCCTTGTAAAATAAACAGAAAATTAAATATTCGTAAACAAAGAGCGCCTTTGACACATATAAAGTTGTAGCTGAGGGATCTATTGAATGTCGTCAAACTTGTTAATGTTAAAACTCAGGATTGTCACGTACAGGCAGACATATACTCCTAAAGCTCACAGCTGCCAAAATCGCTGTCATTACCGAATCCCAGGAGTCCCCCTTTAATCCTATTAATCCTTGTTAACTCACAGTTCTCATGGGGCTTTTATATACTGCTGGTAAAGGCTGAAGTGTAAATTAAATAGTGGGCAGCCTACTCTAGGGAAAAACGTCGCTGCATTAGAAGAAACAGGACATTGCTTATGAGTTTGTAATTACGCAGTTTTACTCAAATGTATTCTTACACAATTCGAACGTGTGATTTCCGCTTGGCGGAAAACACGCATTAATAAATCTCCCCAACAAATAAAATCAAAAAACGTATTTCAAAAGGGTTCCCAGTAAACGTCTGATTGAATTGCCACTGCCGTGAATATCTGACTTTATCTGTGGTATGAGTTTCTATACTTTTAAGGGAACGGAGTGCCTTCCACCTGAGGTCTCTTAAGGAAATACGACCAAATAGTTAACGTCTTTTAAATAAAGCCAGCGCAAGAGGCACTGCTTACATCAAGATGCACTTGTCCGACCACAGTTCCAACCGCCTTTGCTCTGTAAACGCATAACGAAGCTACGAATAACTTGGCTCCGCAAATAAAAAGCGATATTCTGAGAACTGCAGGGAAGGTTTTATTCGGACTCAAGGAATAATATCACTGCACGGATTTTGGAACGCTTTGTCTTTTCCCAGAATGCTTTTGTGCTTTTAAAGTGTTTTACAGCATATGGCGCCGCCACTTTAATTAGCTAGGATATAGCCGGTCCACCTTGAGCAGTCAACACTAGGACAGGCATGCAATGAACTCCTGCAGAGTAAACATTATGATACCTAAAGTACACGAAGCCCAGCTCACAGTCAGCTGTCCGACACAGTCACTAACTCCACCGCATAAATCACTGATCAGCGACCGCTAACCTAGCCCAGACAACAGGGGGTGACCAAAGAAGGTTCCCATCCAGCAGGCCCTTTTTGAAGAACCAGCCACCCAATGAGTGTTGCCGGCTAGCAGCCTGACAACCAGTCAGAAGATAATTCCTCAAGTGTCCTCATCTGTTCTGCATTTGGCCAATCAGAGGTGCAGATTGCCAGCAGCTGAGGTGGATCTCGAAGCCACTTCCACCATGGGTTTGCAGAATTTACGTTATGATTGTTGCACGGGAAAGAACGGGAGCTTCGGAGAGGACAGGAGAGCACAATCCACCGATTTCTGTTTCGCAATGACGGCTGGGACCTCTGCCCCATTCAAACACGTTAGCGACAAATCAGTCTGAATCCTCGAGGGTCGACTTTGACAGAAACCTCCCCTCGCCTTCATTCCGTCACACCAGAAGGACCAGAGACCTCATGGTCAGGGTGCCACAGATGTTTCTGACTGACGAATCCAAGGACCTCAGAGTCACTGGTAATGCTGTTCGACTGGGCGGGGGAATCTTTTCATGTGACTCAGCTCAGCAGATGGCTGACAGTCGTTCATAGCTGTAAACATCCAACCAAACAGCCCTTACTTATCACCATGTCTGTTGATCCCTCCACATGGAAGCAATTGATGGGCTGGGGCCTGTGTAGCAGGTGGGGAACCATTTGAGAGTGACTGGTATGGAAATACAAGCTAACGCTCTGCATCGACATCTCCTCAACGCTATTCCCTGAGGTCATCTGGCCTTGTATAACAATTCTGAGGCTTGTCCACAGAATCTATTAGTGGTTACTTTCCTTTACCCACTTGATACCACTTCTATCAGACAACAGAGCACACAGCCCCACTGGCTAGCTAATACGAGTGTTAGCCACCTGCACTGTCATCACGTCACAAACACTGGTTGATCCTATTAGGCTGACCCAAGGAGAAATAGCCTGTAGTGGCCAATCGGTTGATGTCGATAAACTTCTGGTCCAAACTGCATCCTTTCTCACAGGTCAACGCTTGCGTCATTTTTAGTGATCTCTCTGTAGTTAAAGAAAACCAAATACAGGCAGCTTTCTGCTCTGCTGCCATCGGTAAAATGAGTGAAAGGAGGTCACGAGTACTGAGTACCCAGTACCAGCTGATTACTTTTGATGCAGCATAGCAATACTTCAAATGGTAACAAAACATTTGTTAATAAAGCTGGAATTCTATTGCCAGCGGTAGTTCCATCTGTTATGACTTGCCAAACTGAAGCATCTGTGCAAATGGATGTTGATTGAATAATTTTGAAAGTGCGTACCTGCACCCACTCCCAGATAAAACTTTTTATATTTTAGCATTGTTTTTTTTATTGAAAAAGGGGCTTTTGTTGTATTTGATGTGTAGGAAAATATTAATGCAAAACATCAACTCGTGTTCGTCGTAAATTCAAAAAGATGTTTGTGGTTTTGGGATTTTCTTTGAGTTGTAAATTTCTTTGCTATAAGATTCGGCTCTTTTCGGTTGACATGATGCCGGTGATGACTCTGCGGTAACTCATTACTATCCGGGTCCTCTCTTAATTTCCGCCAGCCTACAAAGAACTAGTGAATCGGAATTTCTCGCGTTTTGCCGAACGAACGTGAGTTTATTATTGCCTGAATAGGAACCAGGTCTCTCTCCAGTAATGCACACCATGCCGCACGGGGGGGGGGGGGACGCATTCCATTCACACACAACTGCATGTTATGTGACTACTATTTAATTACAGGCGCCTTTTGTTTCATGCCCAAATCATTACGGTGTTTATGTTGATCCGGGCACGTCTTTGCCATGGTAAACTTTAAGAAGCCAAGCAACCAGTAATCACGTTACTGTCCCTATATCCTTTGCTTCGTACTTACGTCGTGGAGACTCGCGCGTGCCTCGCTCCAGACAGCTACAAGTGAGCGCTGCTGCTACTATTTAAGAGAAATCGGATTCAATCTGGTTTGAAATAAATTAAAATTTACTTCAGAACTCCCTCCACGGTGCTAATAAAAATCAAATATTTGCCCAGTAACACGACGCCATGTCTCTGAAGTTTAAAATATATCCAAAATATTGGGAATGTCGGTAAAGCGGGACTTCTGCGCCGCATTTTCTGTCAGGCGGTGTCATGCTGCTGATTCCTATGTGCTGACAGCGATACGAAGGAGGGTGTTGTGCTTCCGCCGATCTCGAGGGAAAAAGAACATCCCCTGAATGACGGCATACAGCCTCCTGATCTGTGCACCTTTAACTTTTCAAAGCCCCGTGAAGGAGAGATGAGAACACAGCGTACTTGTTTTTGTAAAAATAAATAAATAAATAAAAATTGCTCCGGGCCGCGCAGATCATTGCTGCACTAATCCTACTACGGGGTAAGAGAAACCATTGTCATCGCGGGCATCCTGAACCCCAGCCCCCCCAATGCTGCACGGGGAGACATCGTGCAAGTATATCACATTGCACACAAGCATATTAAATTTCAACACATAAGATGCGGAGGATGCGAAATGGAGGATTTCAAGGCTACTTTCCATCATGCTCCTCTACAGGTGTTATCCTGCAGACCGACCAGCATACCTTTGTCAATAGTGTATCAGATTTCTCAGACATCTGGGGGAGAAGGATAGGAGAGGCTGCACAAAGCAGGATTTCTCGGTTAACGGGATAATTTAATCCAAAAGAAAACTGTCCAATAGGAAAAGAGGTAAGTGACATTCCTATTGGATAATGCTTACATTTGTCTTAAGTTAACTGGTTATGTCCAAATCCTGCAATGTGAAATACGCCCCTGATCTGGGGTTTTTTGGTATGTCTTTGTCACTGACATTAATACCCCAACACATGTTGATTTCAAATATTGAGCCACGATTAGTACATGTAATTCGTTGAGCAGAAACTTCTATCCAAAACACCACACAATGGAGAAAACAAGATCAAACACCTCCCAGGATTATTAGAGCACAACAGTGACATCATTATGTTGAGTCTGGGATTTGAACCAGCAACCTTCTGGTTACTGTTAAAGTTCCCTTACCACCAAGCCACTCACTGCTCTCCTATACCCTTGTACTCGGTGGAAATCTTGGGATGCTTTCAATAACACAGCCCATACACAGATATATAAGACTGCAGTGTATTGCTTACTAGTTCATTTCCTTTTTCGTGGTGTGAACATGGTGCAGTGAATGTGCAAAAATAAAATAAAGTGAAATATTGGATCAGCAGGGGTTCAGTCCGGAAACCAGAAGACGGGTTCTTAGCTGGCCGGATGCTCTGTACCATGGTCTGAATTATACACCCTGAAGTGATTTAATCAAAACCATCTAAGTGTGATATTGTGCATAGTCCAAACTTCTACAGCACTACATTCCAGGACCTCAGCTGTAGGCGGTAGAAATGGGGGGCTGGGGGGGGGGGAATGTTGCCTATCAGATAATTGGCTCTTTCCCCTTGTTTCAAACGATGATTGATTGGTTCATTTTTGGGGGAAAAGGTCACGCCACGTTTCACTGCGGCTGTAAGCGTGAATGCTGTCTGCTGCGTCCAAAATTACCCCGATGGTAGAAATGATAACAGTTGCCCCCCTTCGACAGGATGTTAGCCTTGATGAAAGGGCAGCTCTGGAAATCAAAGGTCCTCTGGTTTGTCCCTGACTCTAACTCGTTGCTGAGATTCCGTTCGTTCTGGCCCTGTGCCCAAGGTCGGGCAGGAGGAAGCTCTGCGCTGTGCGCTCACGAGGATCTGTCGCCAGGGCCACTGTTGTCATGGACACCGCTGACAGGTGCTTACAGCTAACGGCTAACGGCTATCTGTTAAATGCCTTCAGACAGAGGAAAGGAATATGACGTATGTCTTAGTTGTCCTTTACAGGAAAAGGGACGACTCTGAGTAGCACACTGTGAATTTACCCAGAAGCCATCCTCTTGTTGTCACACATTCCTTAGCTTTGTGTCATGTAGCACAAGTGAAGCATGCTAACCGCTAGTCACCCCGAATAGTGCCAAGGAGAACAACGGCTCACACATACGTCTTCCGCAGCTATAAGTGTCTGTGTGACGTACGGCGTCACCTTGACAATCAGGCCAAGGGTGCGAGTAATTACTTGGAGTGCCGTGTAGCTGCACACCGCGGTGCGGCCGTCGTCCTCCGGCATGCGGTGTGGCCGACGGCGCCGAGTCACGAATCGTGACCTGCTGGCCGTTAATCTGTACGGTTGGCCGACACGATGAACCCGTGCGACCCTACGCTGTTTTAATGACGCGTTCGGCTTCACGGAGCACAGAAAGGATAAATCTAAAGCGAATTGCTCCATCGGCAATCACGTCAAAAGTGTAATTTGGCCCAAAATTCGGAGAGCGTTAATGAAAGCCATGTGACTGCACACACACAACCGTGAATGTAGCGGTAACTTAGCATTCCGTAGCATCTGACCATGACCCTGAGCTGCCCTTCTTAGCTCTTAAGCTTTGACTAATACCAAAGTTATCAGAACCATAGGTATAGTGAAGATATTACCTCCGATTTTGTTTGCTACATCATTACCACCTCAACAAGCCGCGGTGTCATACAATCTATCCTGCAACAAAGGATGCGGCAACTTCATTAACCCCTCGGGTCTATCCTAGGAAGACCAGAGGCGTGTCCCCGAAGCATTGTGCGGAAAGAGGAAATTGCGATCGCATGACACTTAATGCGCTGTAATGCATCAGTACAACACGTCTTTGGACCGGAGGAGGGAAGGGGAAGTTCAAAGCCGCAAGTCGAAGTATGGTACCCGCATAGGGCTGGGCCGCCGTGCTAATCTCAAGCAAGTTCACGTGACGGCTTCGGTCTTCACAACGACATGACTGACTTGCGGGATCCTTACAGACACTTCATTGCTGCCGCCCTATCTGCAAGCCTTCAGGTGGGCCCTTTGTTCGCCTCAAAACCCCCAGCGGTGACATCATTTTGGAGCGATTGCTCACTGTCAGCGGCAGAGTGCGCCGGAGGATTGAATGGCCGTGGAACACAATGCGGCTTTGTTCCTCAGGAGCCACGGCACGGAGCTGACGAGCACTCGCGCGTCGGGAGGTGACGACGCATTGATTTCAGGATCCGTCTTCCTTCGACGGCTACCATTCCTCGAATGCCGGCCCCCTCATGGTGGTTCAGCCAACCCCCCCCCGTCATATTTATAAGGGTATTATCTCATTCGTTACCAGTTTCTTTGGAGAACAAAGTTGCTCTGTGCCGGAGGACGAGATCATTTCACCGCTGGAACGGTCAGCCACTTTTTTGTTTGGCTGTCCCCCTAGTGAAGTTTGACAAAGGGGAAGTACGGCGCTGGCCGGTGGTATTTCCATGCCGGTGCCCTGACGAGTGCCAGATGCGAGGCCTGTCAGGCCCCGGCGGCCGTCTGACGCGATGTTTACTCCTCGCCAAGGCCGTGGCAGACGTCACGCCGATCCCAGAGCAGCTTTTTTTGGGGGTGTCAGGGTGTCAAGTATGCAGCAAACCCTCGGCACGTTCTCCGCTTTTTTTCCACACTTCCATAGGCCAGCAGAAAATATCCGGCATAATTCCGTGGGTGCTTATTCCACGTTTGGGTCATGGACCCTGGATTTCAGCAACGGACGTCCTTGGTACATAACATGGCGCAGATGACACGTCCTGCTTGAGGGCTTGGGGGGTGAAATAAGCAAGCCCCCCCCCCCCCCCCCTTAACGGGGGACATCATTTAACAGCTGGTCGAAGGGTTTGGCTGCCTTCGCAAGAATTCCCCATAAACTAGTGCTTCTCCCACAGAAGTCCTTCCCGTGCATACCTAAGCAACCGGCATTACTGGCGGTCAGAGGGACCCTGGGGGCTGGGAGCATTAGAACTGGAAGCGTATCAAACCCCCAAACGAATTGGGGGTGTAGATTGAGCAAAGTGCCAGTCAATAAGCATAATTTTTGCACACCTACAGTACCTGTAACACAAAATCAGTTGTTAACACAGACAAGATTAAGAGCTAAATAAAAGCAAAGAATCTGACAAGATGTAAGCATAGGTTACAAGTATAAAAGGTATAATTTTTAAGGTTGTTGCACTGCCACTCGGGCACCATAACCACTCGGAAATATCCTTTGGAAAGAGATTATTCTCTATATATTTGAGCCTTGATGTGTTTACTGGTCTGAAATGGTAACCCCAGATGGTCTTAAGTGTCGAATTTAATATGTTGAGAGCGTGCTATCCGTTCCGCTCCAAAACCAACTTTTAAAACGAAGTTCTGAAGACCGCAGGTCACACGACATCCGCAGCCAACAGCGGCAAAGATGGCCGAGAGCGTGTCAGTAGTAAGACCAGGATCAGCACAGATTCTTATCCTCAAAATGACAAACGCTTCTTAAACGGAACATATTCTTGCTATTAATCCTTTTCTCCAGTAGAATTGCCAGCTGTAATTTGCTTAGCCAATATATTAGCTATTTCAATATTTTCTATATTTTCTTTATTATTGTATAAAACTGACACATTTTTATTCTACTTTACGCTTTAAAAGCAGGGGTTATGGGTAGCCGTCTTAGTCATCCAAGTCTCACATTCATGTTGCCTGAAGGCTTATGGAACCACCTATGATGCAGGATGAATATTTCCAACCTGAAAAAAGGCTTAGAATTAGGTATAAACAGGAAGTCAGATTTTGACACGAGGATTAATGGGACATTCTGCGTTTGAGGTTAGTCACTGGTTTGGGAAGCATTTACTGGTTTTCTAGAGGAAATCAGTTGATGATTAGCAATCAGAAGTGGAATACAGCCATGTCAGCAGAAATAAAAAACTGCAACTTTTTAAAATGATTGTATTTATTTTTAAAGGAACATCCCAACCAACAAGGTGATCATTTGGACCGGAGTAGGAAGTAGGAGGAGAAAAGTGATGAGGCTGAACGGCAGAGATCAGGCTTGGTGGAGGCCTGTCTCAAAATCAGATCGTCGTTTGCTTGCAAACAGGGGTCCTTGGAGGAATAGTCGACGTTCCAAAGAGAGTGCCACAAAACTGCACAGCCCTTTATATAACCCACCCCCGTCCCCCCACCCAAAATGAAGAAAACAAAGAACAAACTCTCCTTCTGGATATATCAGTGGCTCAAAAATCGTACTGAATTATGACTTTGCTATAATGAGCTATAAACCCCATTTACATCCCTTATCAAATCATTTAAAGATTAACGGTGATGTTTGTATTTTTTTTTGTTTACAATATAATATATATTATATATATATATACATATATATATATAAACTAGGCAGGGAGGGGTACACACAGTCAGCAGCAGGACAGTCCACGTAACACTTCACATAACACTACAATGACCGGACTCAAGACGAGGCAGCACTATATACACCACAGATGAGGGAGCAGACGAGAGGCACCTGGGGTCATCCACACGAGGGCTGAAACAAGGAACAGGTGTGGCTTGTTAGAGAACACAGGGGAAAGAGGCATGCAGGGCGTGACTGAAGTACTGTATACCACTTTCATTTTCATTCGTTATCCTGCATATTAGCATACTGTATCACAGGGTAAAATATCACTGAAGTGACTGGTTTTCTTCAACCGTGGGACTAGATCAATTGATGCAGCACAAAACTCTTTGGGTTGAAAGCCCTGATGACTCAATGCAGCATCAGCGTTCAGACAGTGGAGAGAATGGAGTGCATAGTCCGCTCGGGTTAATTCACCTTAAGGCGCAGTTATTCCGCCCACGTCGGACTTTCTTTAAACAGCGCCGGCGCCTTTCAACAAACTTGCAAACTGTCGCTAATAAAAAGAACATCGTTCACATCCGTGAGGGATTGTAAAAATTTAGAGATGGCTTTCACAGCCGTGGACAGCTTTTATAGGAAACATTAGGATGAACCGATGGCTAAACTTGCCGATGGAGGGAATTGGGGGTGGGGAGGCGTTACGTTAACTCACGTTAGGGACCACTGTCCGGACAGGTCAGGACTGCAGGTTTGTGAGTGTTACTTGCAGGGCTGGAAAAGGAGAAAAGTTGCTACTAGTCTACTGGGCCAGTTCAGTAACAAATGTAACATTTTTACTAGCCAGCCGGTTAACACCTAGTTAGTACTCACCTTTCACTAAATTACTTGCCAACCTAATTTATAGCCCCGGTAATGTGTGTTCCGTGTGTTTTTCATGCCAGGCTGGGCATGCCGAGTGCCTATGTGGATAGTAATATTGTGACACATTTTCCGATGAGCTCTACACGACCTCCCAAATATCTGCGGGCAAAGAGTCACACTTACCCATAATTCCACGGTCTGCCGGCATTTCCCAATGAACAATCCCCTCCATTCTCCTCTCGGTGGGGTTTACTCAGGTTTGTTTCGGCTGTTTGCTCATTCCATGTGATGTCAGGATCAAAGAAGAAAGAGGGAAAATCTGTAGGGTTCACACATCGGGTCTTAATCACGGTTTGAAGGAGGCAGCACAATAGAAGCAAAACGCTGAACGCCTCGTCGCCGGGGAGGATAATGGGGGCAGTTAACGTGCGGTATTCATCTTTCCCCGCGCATTTCATCTCACGCTCACTCTGGCTAAAGTCACACACTTAATTACCCACAGTTCCAAGCAGTTTG
The DNA here is from genome assembly GCF_023856365.1 of Brienomyrus brachyistius. NCBI lineage: Eukaryota > Metazoa > Chordata > Actinopteri > Osteoglossiformes > Mormyridae > Brienomyrus > Brienomyrus brachyistius. Next base: position 509,059 of record NW_026042322.1, read on the forward strand.
CTGTAGGTTCAAACACTTCTGAATGTATGTAAACTTTAAATGACTCATATGTGCAGATGTTTCCAGTGTGTATAAAGGAAATGAATCTCAAGTATTCAGTTAAGGTTCCAGGTACACAAATGACCGTCAGACTCTTATTTCTCAGTAAAAAATAAGCATAAAAACAAACAAACACATAAATAAAAATATTATGTGGTGGTGAGGTGACCAGAGGCTGAGGGGTCAGGGGAGCACAGATAGTCTGGCACATTCAGAGGCCCCAGAAATTTACAGGGGAGCCTAGAGTTTTTAAACGTATACATAAAATTGGATGGGGAGGCCCAAGGCAGGGACCCCTGGTGGAGATGAGTGTACCTTTCCCACAGAGAATTAACTTGACTCTTAGCTATACTGCAGAAATAACATTAAGACATTTGTCATACCTATTGTTACCTTAATGCGCCCGTTTCAGCATTATATTAGCGGTTTGACGTTTTACATTACGGGTACTTTGAATCTGACTCAGAGGCACTCAGAGGCACATGCGAACTCGGACGGCGGGATGTTTTCGAGAAATCCTCGAGCGAATTCCCTCAGGGTGGTCCAATACCGACATGACTAATAAAGCGCTAATTAACCGCTGCTGCTGTTGTTTCTACAAAAATGTAAGAAAATGACCCTGTTTCTTGTTCCAGGGAACGAGGCACACTACCGTAAGCCAACGGCAGTGTTTACCAGTAATATTTCCAGACAAACAGAAACTTTGGGACAAGATTAGGCTACGATGCATCAAAACCACAGCTTTGGTGTTTTACAGATCCACTCCCGGTGTAGACCACCCATAATGTGCTACGCCGGCGAGTTCAAGATTGGGTCACATCCATGTCTGTGAGTGAACAGCGACATCGCTGTTCTGGAAAGACTTAGCTAGGAAGCCAGAGGAACGACTGTGGCAGCTTACACTGGACCAGGACTGGACCTAGACCTAAATATGTAAAACTCCCTACAGGAGCTAAGTTGGAAAGGTAACTTTAAATAATAAAACAATTTAAGTTATCCCAGGGGGTTTACCTGCTACATCTGTGATAATAAAAGAGCTTTGCTGTCTAGGTCTTTGATGCATTGATGAAGGATGGTTCATGTGAGCGGCCTTCACAGCAAACCACTTAAGAAACAAAGATGGACGCCCGAGAGGTCAGAGGTCACGACGGCCAACACCTGTGACCCCACCCACCAAGATCCCCAGATGATCAACTCCATACGCCGACTGAAAAAGTAGGGTGAGCCCACTGAGCGCTCACCGGATGCCACTCGTCAGCTGCTGCTTGTTCCAGTCCATTCCCCCAGCTTAAGTGATTCAATTAGCAGTTAATGACCTGTACTATTTATACTTTTGCATTTTCCTCAAAATACTAAATCAGCATTGTGCATTCTGGGAATGTCAGATTAGAGCTACAAATGCCACTTCTGTTCCATTTTAAGGCCAGTACAATGACTATGTTGGACCAGAAACTGACCAGGAACATCGGGAGCATCTTCTGACCGTGTATTACATGTGTATTAAAGCGTATTACATATAACAGCTCTGACTTTGGTACTTCTGTTCCTAAATAATCATTGTGGCCTAACTTCAATTTACCTGCTTTTTTCACAGATTTTCTTTTTCTACAGGCCTCAGGTAACACTGCTCCTATTCAGGGCCAGTCATAACAAACCTGCAATCAAGTACAGCGTTATCTGTAAACAACATGCATCAGGTAGAATGGGCAATCTCACTCCTCGCTTGTTACTGAGGACTGACCCGGAGCTTTGGGCGGATGCCTCCCGACCCGAGACCAGGTCGAGAGCTGCAAGGTTCAGAACAGGAGTGAACAGGACATCGGAACCCAGGACACGTTCGGGAATCAGAGCGTTAATGAGATTTCACAGTCATCGGCCAATCATGTAATGCTGTTCTTATAAATATTAATGAGTTTTCCCTAACCACTCCGTAAAACGAGAATTCTCGTCTGGGGAAACCCGGACGTACAGTTTAACTCTCGTTTTATAATCTACACACAATTTTACGCATAATCAATATACTTGTATACAGGTGTTTTTCCATCAAAGTTTCAAAATGCTAAGCTAACGTTTGTTGAACTTCAAGCAAACAACACGATTCACTTTTCACGCGAAAAACAAAGTGTCAAAGTGCCAGTCGTTTCCAGGAGCTGCCACTCGTGAACAGGATGACACGTAATGCATACTGTTCGATTTTTAAACGTGTGCAGGTGCCTTGTGACGATACTGAGCGGCTGCCGTACAGTGAACATTGGTGCCTTTTCCTTCACTTAGTTCTCCACTGTAACTTGCAACACTGGATCATACGGGTTGCAGCGCTAAACCCAGACAAACCCTATTTTTGAAAAACCGTCCGGGCGGGGGGCCCAAAAAGGAGGATGTGTCAGGGGGGAACCTGGACGTACGGTAACACTACAGAAGACCAAACAAAGAGGGCAGAGGTGGGAATCTAAACAAACATGCCCAGCAGGTCCACTGACCTTGGGGGCCCCCAACAGGATACAGGAATGTCACCATGAGCAAAACCACCTCAGGCAGGCTGATGTGGAAAAGTCATGTGACGCAGCCCTTGCCGTGATGTCATTTCCTGCCCATGCGACATGAAGCAATGTCCGTGAATAAGAGCAGTAGATCACGAGTCACAGAAGGGGAGACTTACTGCAATCTCTAAGGAATCGGGGACGCGAACAGAAAAAGCTCTGCATTATATCCCATAACAGACAAAAGCTACTGCGTGGACATCATTGAAACATGTCATTTCTATAAGCATTACTTTTTGAATTGCTTTACAAACAGAAAAAAATAAAGGCGTCTGCGAGCCACGCCTTAGAGTAAGCATGACATCCAGTCATCAGCACGTTAATGACAGGTGGGCGAGGGTATCGTTGGTCCAGCTAGGCTGAACTCAGCCACTGTCAGACTGTAATTCTCGGTTTAAAAGCTAGACACCAGAAATAGAGAAGCATCCTTGGGTACATGCTGAGCAAACACGGAATGTGACACAGACTAGCTGGGGGTTGTGTGTGTGTCGGGGGAAGGGTCGGGGAGGCATGAGTGACCCCAGATCTCCCCTTGTGCTGCAATGGGGCCTGCCTGGTTGTCCACCGTCCTCAGCAAGACCTAAGACCTGCCCTGCGGAACGCACAACCGGGACAACCGGGGGGGGGGGGGGGGGGGGAGGAGCCACTGCTGGTTTGAGGGTAGGACTTGCAGGGATACGATGTTGCCCACTGAATTCCCCAGTAGGAGTCATCAGGGGGAATGGTGAGGGTCAAATTTATTTTGGGGGGTGGAAATCACATAGTTCTGATTAAATTGTGCTTCAGTGTGGAGTGCACCAGTTGAGAACCCTTGATAGTAGATTTACCTTCATGCAAGTGAAATTACACAGAGGGGTTTAGGAGGGTCGACGGCATATTTTCAAAAGGGATGGTTTTTGTCATTATTTTTCCACGTCTCTCGTTACAACATGAGCCCTGCTTATAGATCCCATACAAACGAAGCAAAGTAACTATGAATGATGTTTGTTTGGGGGGGGGGGGGTAGAATGACCAAGACAACGGAGAAAACGGAGCCTTTTCCAAAGCACCCCCACCACCTGAGGCAGTGGTGGGAGTCCAAGTGTGATTAGCATCAGATCTATCAGGATTCTGCAGGGGTCACAGAGACTGGCAGGCTCCCTATCGCTCTAAGCTTTCCCGCGTTTCGGCAGATTAAGAAATCTGCCGGCCGCCCTTAAAAGGGCCGCCTGATTAAGGTCCGGGATTAACCCCTCACACTCCGTCTCCACGGCATAAACGGCATCTGGGAAGCAGATGGGGTTCATTTGGCTCCTAGCTTAATCTAAGCCACAAGTTTCACAGAACCGGAATTTACTGGGGTGGGGGGTGGGGGGTCAGGGACGATATGAGGTAGGCACGAGTGCATGATAACGTTTGACAAGGATGATGTTCCACAGGTTTCAGGGAATGTGACTTTACATCTGAACATGGGGGGGGGGGGGGGCTCCGGTGTACTCAACAGGACGTCGGCTTACTTGCATTTCATTTATTCAGTAAATGCTTTTATCTAGCGTCTTCATCAGCACCAGGAGCAATTAGGGATTAAGGGCTTTGGCTCAGGGACCCAACAGTGACGTCACACTGCCAATTCCGGGATTCGATCCAGCAACCTTCCGCTCACAGGACCAACGCATCTGCTTTGACAAGGAATGGTTTAATGGAGACAGTATAATTCATAAGCACAGGCTGTGAATGACAAATATGGTAGTATTAAACTAAAAAAAAAAAAAAAAACGAAAGAAAAAAAAAGATTAAGTAACAGACCATTTTCACTGATAACTATAGGTTGTGACAGTATTATTATTTGACAGACTGACAAATACTCAGAAAAATAGACTAACACAGGGTTAAGTCACAGGTTAAGAAACAAGCCAGCAACACCTTAAATAAGAGTTCGATAAATATGAATTTTACAAATTGCTATCAAGCAGTAATGAAACAGCACATTAACAGGACAGGTTTCGTCGTTAGCATAAAAAAAAAACCGTGAATAGTAAAAGGAGCAAACTGACAGGACATAAATCAAATATTACCTTAAATGCCTGTAAAAATGCTCCACCCTATTTCTCAGGGTTAGCCATTGCACTGCGCTGAATGAGACAATGACCCAATGGCTGCCCCCTCTCTGTCCGCGGCACCGACCCCAGTGGTACCGGCCCATCGGGGAGCTTGGTGCCTGGACAGTACCCAGATACCCACCGTTAAATTTTCCATTTATCACTGAAAACTGCAGGTTAAATCCGGTCACAACTTCCAAAAATAATGCAGCTACCCTACCTACAGCGTGTAAAGGCTCCCGTCACCTTCAAAGCATGGCAGGTCTTCGTTCATACAACTCAGATTAGACAGTAACAGACAGTAACACGCTGTGTTAATCAAGGTACCACGATCTCAGATTCATTCTGGCGACGCCGGAAACACCGGAAGACACGGGGGGGGGGGGGGGGGTTCTGGACATTTTCCAAACTGCTTTTTTTTTTTTTAAAAAAAAACAATTTCATAAAACAATTTACATAAAGAGCCGGTCATCCAAGCGCCTGGGAAGGGAGGGATGACGGTTGTGTGAAGCATCTGCTGAAATCTGCGACGTAAGGTGTGGGAACAGCGTAAAAATGTCCCCGTCTCTCCCTGTGGTCCCCGTCCGCCCCCCCCCCCCCCCCCCCGTAGGGGCCCTAGGCCTTCTCCAGATTCTTATAGTACTCCTTCAGCACCGTCCAGGCCTTGGGTGCCATGAAGCCTTCTGGGGGGTCCTGGCCCTCACGGGCCATCCTGCGCATGCGGGTTCCTGAGATGAAGTCGAAATCCTCATGGCTGGGGGAGATAAAAAATAAATAAATAAATAAAAAAGACGGCCGTGAGCAAACCGAACGTGACCCCACACCGTTCTGATTCTGAGAGACCCAGAATGTACCGGGAAAAGAAGAGAGGGAGGGAGGGAACGTGCCAGGTGCTTGGTTTACACGGCAGGTTCTGGCATGGCTGCATGCGCGGGTACGAGACCGAACATGGTCTCGGGTTCGAGCCCAGGGTTGTGATGACACAATGCCACCAGCAGGGGGAGCCACCATGTAGCTCAGTCTTTACACACTTGCCACAAATATCGCAAAAAATAAACGACATCATGGATTAACCGCTGGACTCCTGTGTCAGTGTCCGTTCGCCTCTGGAACGTCCTGGTAAGACGCCCCCCCCCCCCCCCCCCCCCCCAGCACAGGCCCTCGTCCGTTAAATGAGAACCTCGTGTTACGCTTCTTACTTTAAACACAGAGTCCGCAAATAAACCGTGCTGCAGTCTCAGATAAACAACGCTAATTAGTCGCTTAAGTTTGGATGCAAGAGTGCCAGCTGACATGGCAGGGCGGAGAGGCGGCTGCCTGACTACAGCGGAGCGGAAATGCAGGAAGTACAGCACGCTGCCAGCGAACAGGAACGGAAAAATCACAAAAGCCCGATTTATTGAACAAATGCTTAAGAGAAACAGCTGAGAGGGGAAATTAAAATATGTGCTAATCAATACCGTACGTAAAGCAAATTAAAGTAACCTTCAGGGTTGAAAAATATCACAAAGGATTTAATGGTCTGAGTAACAGAAAAGGAATGATTTCTGCAGAACTTTCACACAACTGCGTGGCTAAGGGGCGTCTGTCGTTATCCAGGGGGGGCCAGAGGCAGAGAGCAGGCGGGAGAGGCAGAGAGCAGGCGGGAGAGGCAGAGAGCAGGCGGGAGAGGCAGAGAGCAGGCGGGAGAGGCAGAGAGCAGGCGGGAGAGGCAGAGAGCAGGCGGGAGAGGCAGAGAGCAGGCGGGAGAGGCAGAGAGCAGGCGGGAGAGGCAGAGAGCAGGCGGGAGAGGCAGAGAGCAGGCGGGAGAGGCAGAGAGCAGGCGGGAGAGGCAGAGAGCAGGCGGGAGAGGCAGAGAGCAGGCGGGAGAGGCAGAGAGCAGGCGGGAGAGGCAGAGAGCAGGCGGGAGAGGCAGAGAGCAGGCGGGAGAGGCAGAGAGCAGGCGGGAGAGGCAGAGAGCAGGCGGGAGAGGCAGAGAGCAGGCGGATCATGATGCACTGGGAAAGCTGAAAAACATGAGCAGCAGGACGTCTTTCAGAGGGATCCCAGCTAATCAGCCACCTGCACCAAGGGCCACAGAAATAACAGCCGCTGTGGGACTGCGGAGCCCATGCCGGCTCCCCCCACCACCCCTTCTGGGGAGTCAAACCCATAGTGGTGCCACCGCTTCCATAAAACCCTCATAGTGAACATAGTGAATACAACCTCACCCCCCCCCCACCAACATGAAAGCTTGCCCAACATGCTGATGGGAACATGCTGGTTATAAAAAACAAACTGCCACAGACAATACGATGGGGGGGGGGGGGGGACTTACTTCTTGGGGTCGTAGAAGTCCATGGCCCTCTTGGCCTTGTTGTAGGCAGCCACCTTGAAGGGTACGATCTCCAAGCTGATGAGCCCGGGGGCCATGGTAAGCACCTTAGCACCGTGGGTGGGGTCGTACAGGTCGCTGCCCGTCTCTGGGTGGGGCATGCCAGCCGGGTCGCGGCCCACTATGTAGAAGTTGGCGCCAGCTACCATGCGGGCGCGGCAATGCCACTGGACCTGCGTGGGAGCGGTGGGGGTCAAGCAAATAGACGTCAACACACACAATTTCATTTAGTCTGGGGATCAACTGGGGGCTTTTGAATAGACCGTGGAACTTAATCCAACGACCTTCCTCACAGCGGCCGAGCCTGGCACCGATACCCACGGGGCGCTCGTACCTCGGTCGGGCCAGCATACATCATGGGCGAGGGGAAGATGGCCACCACGGTGGAGGCGGGGTCCAGCACGCCCTCGTCCAGCACGGCGGCATGCTGCCGCATGCGCCAGGCCAGCGGCACGTCATCGTCCTTGGTCCAGCCGCCCAGCGGGTGCAGCAGCAGCACGGGCCGCCGGTAGCCGCGCTCCACCAGCCGCCGCTGCGTGTCCCGCATCAGCAGCGCATGCCCGTTGTGCACTGGATTCCGCAGCTGGAACGCGAACACTGCATCTAAAGGAGGAGGGATGCGGCGTCGCTATGGAGACTCAGCATCTCACTGGACCCCCGGCCCTGCCTGCATCTAGCAACCCCCCCCCCAAAACACACCTGCATTCATCTGCTTGAACTTCTGTCGCAGCTCTGTGGGTGTGAGGCGGGTACTGGTCCAGGCCGTCGTCCCAGTAGATCCGGTCCAAAACCTGGAGGTCCCCTCCAACCAGCCAATCCCCGCTCTCCATCACCATCTGGGAGGGGTCAGAATGGGGGTGAGGGGCACACCTATGTTAGCAATGGAATCGTGATGTCACTCCCTTCCTGCCAGCACAAAAGACAGAAGCCGTAATTAAGCAGGACTACAGTCAGCCCCCCCAATCCAAAGAGAGCCCCCACCCCAGCCCAAGAGGATTATGGCCACCATCCCTTCCACCAAAGGAAGAAAATTTTACAGGGTGATTTGGGAAAACTCATTAATGTTCATGAGAGAAGCTACCTGATTGTCCTGATCATTCTGCCATCAACATGTGCTACCTGTTTTTTGCTGTCAAAAGTCAGGCTGATGGAGGTAAGATAAAGTATCTAGAGTAGTGTGATCAGCGTGGTTTTTTAGGCATTCCGTCTAAGGCCGAACCCAAACACAGTAAATGCCTTATCAAAGGCTAATTGTATTTTGTAGCATGGTGTTCTAGCGATTAGCACGGTGTCCCAGGCAGCTGGCGATTAGCACGGTGTCCCAGGCAGCTGGCGATTAGCACGGTGTCCCAGGCAGCTGGCGATTAGCACGGTGTCCCAGGCAGCTGGCGATTAGCACGGTGTCCCAGGCAGCTGGCGATTAGCACGGTGTCCCAGGCAGCTGGCGATTAGCACGGTGTCCCAGGCAGCTAGCGATTAGCACGGTGTCCCAGGCAGCTAGCGATTAGCACGGTGTCCCAGGCAGCTAGCGATTAGCACGGTGTCCCAGGCATTCTGTCCAAGGCATTCACTTGGCCAATCAGGTAGCACTTCTTTCATGAATATTAACGAGTCTTACCAAACCACCCCGTAAAACGAAAATTCCCCCAGGGACACATGAAAACTTCATCATGTCATCGGGATGATGTCAGCGTTTACCTTCATTAACCTATTGGTGGTGACCTATGACTTCTGGTTTCCTGACCGGGGGCCCTGCCAGGGACTCCGTCAGCAGGAAGAACAGAAAATTGCACTTTGACAATGACTCATACTCCGCTCTCTGTTAGCCCAGCACGGGTCCCTCTGGTCCACCATGCCGCCTACGGCCAGCAGGTGCTCGAACCCCAGTCCTCACACCACGCTGCAATTACTTAAGCTGCCATCGAGCGTGATCACTTCTCGCTCCGGCACCACACACAGAGCCAAACGCCTGACCTCAGGTGATAAATTAATCAGAGCTCCCGAAACACGGAAATAACGTCGCAATTAGGCCTGCCGATTACTGCACCACCGCAGCGCTCTCAGCCCGGGCCGGGATCCACACTGCGGCCTGAAGCCCGGCTGGCCTCGATCCCGGGACCAAGTGGTGTGGGACTGATCATGCAATGAGTGACGGGACACGTCTGGAGGCAGAGAGCGGCTGGGATTTTGGCGGAGGAGACCAACCCAGAAAGACCACGAATGCTCCATAAATCGATTAGATTTTCGGGACAGAGGACCAGGCCAGGATGCATGCGATGGCAGGCCTATACACGGATCACGCAGGTCTCAGCTGCAGTGGAGGCCACTAATCTCAGGTCCCCCCCGGTGTCATTCCGGGAGGAGTAATGGTTACCTTGATGTACGGATGCTCCTTGCAGGTGGTGCCCCACTGGCGAGCACAGCGCTCCTCTTTGCGGTGTTCATAGAATTCGGGGTTGCGCAGGATGGCAACGCGACGCCCCCCATAGGCCAAGGCGAAGGCCGTGCAGCCGTCCAAACGCTCCCGGTCCTCGCCGGAGACAGGCAGCACCACAGGCACAGAAAGGTTGATCACGCCACCTAGAGGCAGGGTGGGGTCAAACGTGAGACTCAAAGAGCATCATTCTTGGGAAATGCCTGAGTCACATGCAGTACAGGCCTGGGGGTAGGAAGCGTTACATCCAAAAGAGGGAGCAACTGGGCCTCTCCGGCACCTTAAATGACAGATTGCTTGGCAGTTGGGTGTCGGTATAGCAAGAGTGTCGACGGGGGCCAGCTGGCCGCAGAACGCCGGAGTTTCGGGGGGGGGGGGGGGGTTGTGTTTTTGTTTTACCCTCTTCCTCTTGAGCTTCCTCTAGCGCCCCTGGTTGTTTCCACTCTGACGATATTCGACGTGCATTCGTAACGCCATTATTATCGCTAATCGCTTCATGTCTCTCGGTAATTTGTTGCCAGCGTTGGGGGGGGGGGGGGGGGGGGGGGGGGGTAATGCGCTGAGAAGCGCCCATCCCAAAAAATAAAAATATTATTATTATTAATCATGATAATTGTAGCGACGGGTCGTGGAGACGACTTGGGGGACAGCGCTTTCTTCCTAATAATACCCAACGTGACCCCTGCAGATTGGGGGGAACAGCAGAACGCCGACTGGGGACCAGTAAGTAACGGGGGTAATGGTGGTGGGGGCGGCGGAGCATTCCTGCTTAATGCGGGGTGAAATTACTCTGCAGGCAAATGGATTTTACCCCGATTTGCAGCACTTTGTGGAAGCGGCGGTCGGGAGCAGGCGTTTCCGCAGGCCGCCTTGCCTCGCTCCCTCAGCGTGATTAATCCGGCATGGTGAGCCCCTAAGCCCCTCCATTTGAATACGACCCAGCCACACCCGGCCGCCCCCCCCCCCTATTTTTTAATCACAAAGTAACGGAGGCAGCTGGTTTCCATAAAATGGAGATTTGGAGCAAAAACCTTGTGTGTCCTGACCTGTGCCAAAGTCAAATGGGACAGGAAAGTAGGGGGGCGCGGGGGCTCTGACATGCGACCATGTTGCGCCTTATAAAAACAGGACGTGTTTAATGTTCATCTCGTATGAGAAACAAAAAACAGCTAACTGCATCCTTAATGTAGGGTTTGGCAAAAAGGATTAGGAAGGGTAATTTGAAATCTCAGAAAAACTGATGTTGGGGTTTCGCGACTGGGACTAGGGGGGGTTACGGAATACTTTCGGCATTAATATTACGACCTTTGCTTGACCAATTATTGGACAGACAGAGGACTGCTTCGCATTTATACTGCTCAAAGGTTATTTGCAAAAAAGCAATAATTCTCCTTAGAGAAACATACCTACTGAAAGCAGTGCCCTTGTAGTATTAGAATGTGTTTTTTCTATTAGAAAATCCAATGAGGCAAAAGCAGGCCGAGCCATTTTGTAAATGCTTATCCCAGTCAGATCCATGGAGGTGGGGGGGGCGGGGTTTATAGTCCATCACAGGGCACAGGGCTGGGGGACACCCTGGACGGGATGCCAGTCCATAACAGGGCACGGGGCTGGGGGGCACCCTGGACGGGATGCCAGTCCATCACAGGGCATGGGGCTGGGGGACACCCTGGACGGGATGCCAGTCCATAACAAGGCACGAGACTGGGGGACACCCTGGACGGGATGCCAGTCCATAACAGGGCACGGGGCTGGGGGACACCCAGGACGGGATGCCAGTCCATCACAGGGCACAGGGCTGGGGGACACCCTGGACGGGATGCCAGTCCATAACAGGGCACGGGGCTGGGGGACACCCAGGACGGGATGCCAGTCCATCACAGGGCACAGGGCTGGGGGACACCCTGGACGGGATGCCAGTCCATCACAGGGCACGGGGCTGGGGGACACCCTGGACGGGATGCCAGTCCATCACAGGGCACGAGACTGGGGGACACCCTGGACGGGATGCCAGTCCATAACAAGGCACGAGACTGGGGGACACCCTGGACGGGATGCCAGTCCATAACAAGGCACGAGACTGGGGGACACCCTGGACGGGATGCCAGTCCATAACAAGGCACGAGACTGGGGGACACCCTGGACGGGATGCCAGTCCATAACAAGGCACGAGACTGGGGGACACCCTGGACGGGATGCCAGTCCATCACAGGGCACGAGACTGGGGGACACCCTGGACGGGATGCCAGTCCATAACAAGGCACGAGACTGGGGGACACCCTGGACGGGATGCCAGTCCATCACAGGGCACGAGACTGGGGGACACCCTGGATGGGATGCCAGTCCATCACAGGGCACGGGGCTGGGGGACACCCTGGACGGGATGCCAGTCCATCACAGGGCACGAGACTGGGGGACACCCTGGACGGGATGCCAGTCCATAACAAGGCACGAGACTGGGGGACACCCTGGACGGGATGCCAGTCCATCACAGGGCACAGGGCTGTAGGACACCCTGGACGGGATGCCAGCCCATTATACGGTGGGGGCACGTGCGCACAAACCGCGCAGTGGGATTACAGGCGACACGGAGGGAACATGCCAGCTCCACATACGCAGGCGGCTTTGAAGCCCTCAGTGCTGGAAGTGTGAAGCCCCTCAGCCACCGTGTCCTCAAAAGCAGACAGAATAATAAGGAATAAAAGGTCACAAGAACCTTTAAGTACACAATACGAAGAAAAAAAACTTCTAAAACTTTCAAGTATAATGTAAGCATAGATAAGCATCTCCCACACTTCCTGTGACTACACTTCATGTCACATTGTAACACGTCAAGCTGAGGTTAATTTCATCTTGAATTAGCTGGCCCAAAGACTCCCTCTAGTGGTCAAACATGAGCACTGGAACACTAAAACAGTGACGTGCTTTATGAAAACCAGCTGCTGTTGAATAGCCCATCAGTTCAAGGAAAATTAGCCCAAGTACTTAATAGCTCAGGAACTGTTCCAGTGACTGCAGCCCATCTGATCACACTAAAAAGGCGCAGAGCGCCACCTTTGGGAGGCGGGGAGGACTCTTACCGTCCAGAAGACAATCAAAATGGAGGCACTGCAGGTACTCCCGCTCCCGCATGAAGCCGTTCAAGGGGGGTCGCCCAGCCCTCGGCCAGGACCTGCACCCACTGCATGTCGACCTGCGGCATAGGGGCAACATTCAGGGCCGGAGCACGAGGCATCCTACAAGGCTCCCAATAGGTTTAAATCCCGTCTTCAAAACGCGCCTTTCACTCTTCAACCCAGAGGTGGCAATCCTGTTCCAAGGAGGGGCCGGTGCAGGTTTTTGGGAGGAACTCTCAAATCAGCCAATAAGAGTGTGTGCTAAAGACTGGAGTTAAGAGCCGCCGCTTTATTATTGGCTGATTGAGAGTAGTGATGTGTCGGTCGCGAACGAAACGGCTCCCGGAGCCGGCTCTTTGAAGTGAACGATTGGATCAGGCTCCTGCCTTTTTTTTCAAGCCGCACGGATTGGTCAACTACACGATGCGTCTGATACACAAGTCTGCACTGAGCAGGAGGGGGAGGGGCAGTGCTACAGGGTGCGATCGACTTGGGCTTTAAGTGTTAAGTCGTCTTGCTCTCGAGGTTTTTGTACCATGTGACATGGTGACGGATGGTGACGTTTTGCAGTGCCGGCTGAAGTCGGACAAAAAAAAATCTAACTATGATGCATTACGTTGGGACCAGAATGCATTGCTTTAAGCTAGCACTGCAAATGGCTGTGTGAAGTCGAACGCACCCATAGACAAATACAGCAATCACACGCACAGAGAGAGAAACAGGAAGGAACGAAGATGTGCGCGACAAAATGAGTGACTGCAGGAAACGGAGTAAAATTTGGATATGTTTCAATTGCATTGATAATACTAAGGCAGAGTGTAGAGCTTGCAAGGTTAAAATCTCATATCGAACAGGCTCTACAAATAACCTGCATCGGCACATGAGAACTGTACATCCATCAGTGCAGTGGGAAGAAAAAAGACAAGCAAGTGAAACTGCTACTAATTAAAGTGACAGTTTGTCTACTGCAACTGTTGAAAGTGCCAGTTTGTCAATGTCTACACCGTCATCCAGTACAGCAGCACAACCACCTAGACCTACAACCTAGAGCTCTATGAGACAGTTTGTGCAAACAGGACACAACTGATGAGGAATTGGCTAAAATGATTGCGTGTGATTTCCAACCATAGTAATTCATTTCACTAATAATTTTACATTATTCCTGGTAATAAATTCATTTAAGCACCAAAAAAATCTGAAGAGCCACTTGGGAGCCACTTGGGAGCCCTAAGAGCCGGCTCTCTTAAAAGAGCCGGAATTCCCATCACTAACTGAGAGGTCATCCCAAAAGCCTGTCCCCACACTGGCTCACCATGGGTCAGGTTCTCTACCCCTGCTGTAGTCAATAGCTTGACGTTTCCCTCTCTGCCATTATCCCCAACACCTCATGCTCTTTCATCGCATGTGCTTGTATGCTCTTGTCTAGTTCCTTTTAAGCGTTTCTTTCCTTCTGCTTACCCTGTACAGCACTTTGGTCGACAAGCGCGATTTTAGAATGTGCTTCATAAATTACCGTGACCTTACAGCCCAGACTCAGAGACACAGCTGGTCCCGGTGCAGGCGGGAACTGGGCCACACACCTTGCGGATCTCCACAGCCGGTAGTGTCTCCGCATCCGCCTTGGCCAAGTCCAACTTGTTCTCAGGCACATACAGCTCCTTCACCTCATAGGACGCATCCACTGGCACGATGTCCTAATCAGGATTACGGGTGAGAGATTATCACCATGGAAACAGAAATGTTTTGCTATTTTTTATTTTTTTTTTTTACACACACATTTGCACTGCAAAGAAACTTTAACATCATTGAGAAAACAAACAGAAAAGGCTATTTAAAAAAAAAAAAAAAAAACACAAAAATACTAAAAGCTAAAACTACCAATGGATGCATATGGTGACCATTATTAGCTAAAAGTCATCTCAGACCACCTTCATTTTGGTCAGGCACTGCGACAGGACGCCACATCATCCGGACAGCCCTTACCCTTTCCTGCAGGAGGTCAATGACCTGCTGTATGCACTCGTTCACGCTGCAGGAGTCCGTCTTCAGCACCAGCTCTGGTGCCTCCGGCTTCTCGTACTCGGAGTCTATGCCGGTGAAGCCTGCAGGAGAGGAGGACAGTCACCAGGGGGCGCTCACCGGTCACTGACGGCAGCCTGCACTTTATCTGACTGCCAGAACTGCGAGTACGACACCGGCAGCCGAGCTTAGGCAGCCCGTTGCAGGTTTCGTTCTCCGTGTTTCGATGTGCCACAGCTGCACGTATTATCAGGGCCCGGAAGGCTAACTTACACATATTTTTGACTCTAAGCACAAAGTAATTACAAAATAAATGCACTTCAAGTTTAACAAGGATGTAAAAGATTAATCAACCGGCCATAGACTTGAGCAACCTATTAAATGCAGGTTCTTTATTTTGAAATACTTACGATGATCTACATTAACATCAACTCATTTACCTGATACTTTTAAGTTTAAACAGCTTACAGTAGAGGGGTTACAATTCATGTGCGCTCCCAGGGATTTGAACTCACAACCTTTGCATTGTTAGCGCAACGCTCTACTTTATGAGATACAGCAACATTATGATGTAGTACAGCCCTGGGTGTCGAACTCCAGTCACGGAGGGCCAGAGCTCCTCTCATTTAACACATCTGATTCAACTCTTTGCAACACCTTGTGCTAATTACCACAAAGCTCTTGAGCTGAATCATCTGTGGTGGAACAGGGAAAGAACTAATCTACACAGGGCTCCGACACCCGAGGACTGGAGTTTGACAAACCCTGATGTAGTGGAACTTAGTGTCCCGGTTGATTCACCTCTGATTTCTCCCGCTCGGGCTCTTTTGTACAGCCCCTTCACATCCCGCTGTTCACACACGTCCAGTGGTGCGTCCACAAAAACTTCAAAGAAGGGCAGGCCGGCGGCTTCGTGAATCTTCCTGGCGTTGGCGCGGTCCTGCGAGGGCGGAACAAGGGCCTGACTTCAGAACAACGCCACTCCCTCCACAACAACTCAGGACCAGTTCAAAGCTCCATCAGAATTAGCCAAGGCGCTCACCCGGCTGTAAGGGGAGATGAAGCTGGCGATACAGATTAGCCCCGCATCGGCGAACAGCCGCGCCACTTCAGCGATGCGCCGGATATTCTCCTCGCGGTCCTCCGGGCTGAAGCCCAGGTTCTTGTTCAGGCCCTGCCGGATGTTGTCACCGTCCAGAGTGTAGCAGGGAATTCCATGGCACACGAGGTACTCTTCCATAGCCATGCTCATGGTGGTCTTCCCAGCCCCAGACAACCCTGCAAAGGCCAGCGATGGGCAACATCTGCATCGTTATCACACCTATTAAAAACGGCACGTGACACGAGCGACTTCGCAAGCAGATCATGGCACCAATTAAGTGTCCAGCGGATTGACAGCAGTTACAAAACAGAGCAAAAAAAATAAAATTTCAATGTTGCAATTCTTTTTTTTTTTGTTTCAATGTCCCTAAATGGTGAATGTGATAAGGAGATGACATAACCCACCCGTCAGCCACACAGTGCATCCGCGGAAGCCGCCCCGGGTTCCCACCACCTGCCCACGCTTGTTCCTGCTTACGTGGTGCGCCTGGTAGGTTACGTTTGTCGCTCGCTGCATCCCCTTCATTGACAGACACAATTAAAACCATACAACCATCATTTAACCATTATCACGATCTATCACGTACCATAAAATCTAAATAATTCTGCGAAATCCGACCTTTTTAAAAAAATAGTTTCCCAAACAACAACATCGAGGTTAATTAAAGACATTGAGATAATAAAGGGAAATACAAATTATTCAATCTTAAAATAAATACACAAATCCGTCAAGGGCTCTAACACTCCCTGTCAACACCATCATACCATTAAATACATGGCATTTTAGCATAACTTGTGGCGGCTGGTAAAGTAATGCTGGCCAGATATTTGTTTTCTGGGTCAGAATAGAAAAGCCGCTTAAGGGAAAATTGAGTTAAAAGCTCGGGCTCACATGGAGAACATTTACACTTCTTTGTGCTCAGACTAAAACGCGCCTACAAAATTAGAAGGAAGTCGCGGCTACTGTAATGTCTGGGTGCGATAAAGCTACACAAGAAGCCCCGTAATTATAAACTCACCCAGTTTTCTGGGGCGTTACTTAGCTTCGGCTTTTTATGCGAGTTCCCGGCCGTCTCCATGTCTGTCCGAAAGAGAAGCGTTAGCAGTACTGGCCACTTTTAGTTTTTACGTGAAACATTAAAAGAAAGGTGAACAGCTTTCCCCACAGCGCTTCACCCTCCGGGGCCGCAGACAGGAATCACCACACTCACGGCTTACGGACACATCACCGGAAATGACGCCATGCCGCCGTGTGGCGCGTCTCCATGACAACCCACGACGTGTCGTGAAAGAAACAAACCCATACGGCTCGTGTTGCCATTGGTGGAAATGCATTAAGCGTATAGGTCATACAACGTGTACATTTACTTATAAATATATGTATAATTCTAATGGTCTTTTAAGACTATTTATAACACTTGAAAAAGTTGATCATTATTTTTTTCAAATAACATGAGGAATTTATAACCATACCAGGTTTGTTGTGTTTTTTTTTCTCTCCCAGCGAGTCAGGAGCCTCTCGTGAAGATCTTCAGGTTCAGTGTTTATTGCAGCAGCAAAGTTACAACCGAGGCTGGACGCTCTGCGGAAGCGTGTCCATTGTTGGCTTACAGCCTTACATCGATTCTTATATACTATTCTTATCTCTTAACAGTTACTCCTCACAGGGAATGTCCTAAGCATCATCTTTCCCTCGACCGTTCGCCAGTGTTATGTTATTCTCATTTGGGATTTTGGTATTCCCCGTCCCTGGATGATCCGCTGCTAATCATTTCTTTTATTACTTAGTAACTCTGGAAAATATAACTGTGGCAATAAGCCTAGAATCTATGTAATTCGTTCAAGGCCACTTTGGTGGTAAGCAATAAGCTCAGCATCCAGGTCTTCCTGCAGTAATACGCCTAGATAGTTTATGTTTGCTACACACTGCTTAGCTACAGAGTCTGTTATATATTTTTCCCTTCAACACAGTGATACACTACAGAGTAAATTTGAGGTATGATAAGCCTTAGCAATAAATATAAATACTTATATGATCACGTAGCCAAATTGGCATCCATTCTCTAAAGGTTACAAGGTTACATTATCCTCTACAGGTTACATCTTCGCAGTATTGTCCTAAGCATTATATTCTGTGCATACATTACATTAAGTATTATACAGTGTTACATTATATGTTATAGTTCATACATACATAAACTGGTCTGCATCAGTCAGAATGTTTAATGGTACATTATACTGTCGCTGATATTTCTAGCACAATACAGTACATAAGTAGTAGTCTACTTATACGTCTATCCAAAATAATGTACCAGACTACAGCCAGAAGTGCTGTCTATGTCCAAATAAATTAATATTGCAAAAAACATTACATAATTAAATATTTGCTGTGCGCGGACAACGTCTTTAAATCTTCGTTAAAATCCTGCAAGCATTACTGCTATAACTGTAATTTTGAGCTCTACACTCCAGCAACCTTGTTGCAACCAAGTTAAAAAAGACACTCGCTTTATATATACGATTAGGCTAAGATTATGAAGTACTTCAGCATTATACCATTTAAAGTTAACAGATTAACGCCATAAAGTAGGCAGGATTCGCACAGAGAATATGAAAACATTAATGTTTCATTGTGGTGTTAAAATTACAGTCACCCCAACATGGGTATATATACTCCGATATTGGTTCATTAAATTAATTAAATTATCACATTTCAAATTTCCGTTAAATTGTATATCGCTCCGGGTGAAAGCGTTAAAAGTTAAAAAGGTCATTCCTCAGAATTAAATTCTTATATATAAACAATCTTCGTGTAGTTCACGAATGAGTTTGTGGCGTACACAAATTTAGGAACAAAGAAGCCGCAGGGTGATATTTTAAAATGTAAGCTAGCCCTTTCCACATGAGAAGAAGTGAAATTACAGCTGTTTGTAGGACTTTTATATACCAGGAGTATCTTAATGGTTTGAAAAGTAACCATGTCGTAGGTCTATACGGCCATGATATGACACTGGGGTATTCTTTTGTCTTAATTGACTGTTTTTATTAAGCGATCAGCACGTTAACATGTTGTGGTCTTTACAGATCACGCTTTGTGTTAAAAACAGTACATAAAATATTCTTAAGAGATGTACGCTTAAAACATATAAATTCTCTTTTGATCAATTTTAACGTATCAAATCACTTTAGCAAAATTGCGACAGGTCTGAACACTGACGGCAATCGTACTTTAAATATCGATATCTTAAGTACCTACAAAAATTCTTATTAATGCTGTATCACAGACACGCCTGAAGCCACTGTGCATTTTGTTTATTTTTTACGAATCCATAAAGTAATCGGACAAAGTCCACAAAGTCACCAAACAAGGAATGGTGAACTTTACGTTCACCGTACTAGGTTTTCGTTGCTGCGCGTTTCATCCAGGCAGCCGATCCGCTGCAGGTCTGAGCGTTTGGAGACGCGCTGATGTCAAGCATCTGGGAGGAGCGCCGCTTCGCTTTTCCTTCATGGCAGCACCGGGAGCTTCATTTCGAGCCTGAACGCTGAAGGTCTCCGGATCTGTCCGCTTTCTTTCTCAGGGATCTCAGGTACGCTGACACTTTACATGAACTTGTGTGAATCCAGCGTTTGATGCGCTTGTTTACAGCAGTTGTCTTTTCACACGTGTACAGTCGAAATCTATAGTCCAAGTTCAAAATAGACGATCGTTTCTTGTATACGTTTTATTTTTTTTTTACAAAAATGATACATACATCGACCGGGAAATTTGCGTCCCTCTCTTGTGCTTGCTTGTATATATGGGTTCTGAAGCTACATTTAGTCACGCTTCTCTTTGTTTTTTTACTGAAAGTGTGAGGGGTTCACATTCGGTTGAAATATTTGGGCTACCTGCAGTTTTGTCTTAGTTTGACTTGAGTGAGAAAATAATGCGACTACTGCGTACCGGTTACCGGTTGCATTCCTGCATATACTGAACATCAGTAAGTTTGACGGCCTTTTTTTAACTGGAAAATTGCGCTACGCAGGTCGACGTTTTCGGTTTGTATACTAATTTACATCCAACCACGAGTACCGGGTAGCCGATAAGATGGAGCACTATGAAAAGAGTTTTTTTTATTATTATTATCATCATCTAACAATACTGGGCGAGTGTTTCTTGGTTTATGTGAATGACAGAGGTCTTCTCACGTTAGCCTGTGAACTCCACATAGACTATGAGCTTTGTAATATTGTATACAGATAAATTTTAGGCAGCTGGTTGCGTCGATAGATAACTGCTTCTTGGAAAGGATAACGTGCCAATGCTCTTGATTTATTTTAAATCTTTACTTGTATCTGTCCTTTTCAAGAACTGCTATTCCAGAGAATGTTCCAGAGAGAGACCTCCTGGATGGTGCCACTGTGGCACTTGGAGCAATTTAGAGCTTGTCAGCATGTCTTGGAAACTTCACAGTGAGGTCACATGAACATGCGGCATGTTTGTGTGTGATTCAAACCCATGACTGTGGAAATGTAAAATGACCCAGTTAGCTACCAAGAGAGCCATGTTCACTGCCCAGAATGCTTAATTACTACCACGCAAGGGTTCTGTTCACTGAGAAATATCTATTTAAAAATGCTGGGATCTTCACTGTGTCTGGATCTGCTCTGGAAAACGTTTCCTGAAATATCAAAAAATCCTGAAAAATGTAGAAATCACTTTATTTTCCCGGAGGAAAGTCATGAGGCGAGGGATGGAAGCTTTGTATCACCGCGCTTTTATTTTTAGACTGTGGTGAAAAACTGTGGGGTTTCTGGGACGTTCTTCAAAAGTAAATCTGGAGAGCTACGCTCTGGGCAGGGACGCACCCGCCCTGCTCTGTAATATACCAGCTGCGGGTCTTCCCACAGCATAGAGGCTACTGTCCTGCCCCTGGGACCCTGAGGTAAAGAAAGACAGCTTCACACATACCTTTTCAGTCACGGCAGGGAGACGCCAGCTATCCCATAATCCTCCAGGAGCATGGCTCCTGAGGGTGTTTGCTGTGTAGCGGCACACCTTCCCGAATCACTAACCTGTGAGTAGGGTCTTCATTGGAGAAAGGAAATGTTTGTTGCCATTTTTTCCTGTTAGATTCTGAGGATCAAGCTATGGAGAATAAAATGCCCCATTCTGTGCTACTTATTAACCTGTGCAGAAGTGCGGCAACTCAAATAAAAACCTGCGACACGCACTCAGTTTCAGGTTTAGGATTTACACACCGATTTTATGTCCGAGCAATGAGCAATATTGTACGATCAGCCATAAAAATAGAATTCACATACATCCATTTACTTTGTTTAATATATTTAATTAGCAGATGCTCTTTTTTTTGGATAAAGTCAGGTCAGCCGGTCCTTGGTGCAGTTGGGGGTTAAGGGCCTTGAATATAAACGCAATGGTGAAGTCTTGGGATTTGACCCAACAACCTTCTGATTTCCGCATTCTAGCACAGCACCCGCATTGCACAGCTTAAATCCATGCTTTTGAATCACACTTACCATATCTATGTAATCAGGCAATGACTTGCCTTGAGCGGCCCTCAGTGATCACCTGCTCTCATACGGTTGAGTTGTTGGTGTATTATTGATAGTGATTGTTAGTGATACAGACAGCCATCGCACTGTGAAGTCCTATGGGGGAATTGATCAGGAAAGATCCCATCTCTTAAAAACCACAGTGGGCTGTAGCACATACCACAAAGATATAATCTAAACTAGAACAGAAGCTCAGTAGCGGTGAGGCAAACATTACACGCGGAAGGCGAGTACCCCAGCATCCAACAGGGACCTCGGATGGGGGAATGTGTATTCAGATAAGTAATGAAGGAAGCAGTTTGTCAAGGTCCAGAAACTCTACACCCCTGAGTGCCTGGATCCAGCAGTAAGGCGATTCCATAATGGTCCATTTTCCTGGCCTCTATGACCAACCTTCGCATTAAATGCCATGTTAATGCGCCGCGATATGTCCAGAGCCTGTCATTTTTACCCCGCGATGCAGACCTTATTTCCTGTTGCAGTGGGTAGCTACTGTTTGAATAACAGAGATGAACCTGGTCAACAGATCTGTTTGACAGAGCATTAGGCAAATGCATCAAGCCTGTTTTACATGCATGATTGTAACTGTTCCACTTCATTCAAAATAGCTCAAACTGCAAGGGCCACTGCTTCTCATTCTTGTAAAACAGCTCCCTTATGAGTCAAAATCTCCACACCATCCTGACTGCACTGATCGCCCTGCAGCCTTCTGCGAACATACAGCTGACTTCCATTTTGAATCGTACCTTCAAACTTTATTTAAATCCCATAAACAGAGAACAGGCTCCAACACTGGGATCCTAATGGTTTGGCTGGCTTCTCCTGCCGACTGGCTATTTTTTGACCTTGCTTCTTTGAAGTCATATTTGAACACGGGATGCAGAAAATCGTCGGAGTACAGGGTACCGTGTCATTAAACTAAAGTACGAATTGGTACGTCTACACCCTTGCACGCCTTCAGAAAAATATAGCCTTGTGTTCAGACCAGACGGGTGGTGGCACTTGTAATAACAAGATTAGTTCCAAGGCAGCCAGATTACTTGTACATTACTTTATTTGTTGCCATATGGTACAGAAAAACTATAACCACTTCAAGTGCTACCCCATGGGTTTGGAAGATGAATTAAAATAGTAAGGTTGCCCACCCTACGCCTGATTTATTAATTGTTCACGATGTAAAGTTGGCCTTTTTCCCCCTACCAGAACGATAAACTTTGGCCATTGTAGACTCTCGGTTTCTTGTTAGTTGTCTCTGTTAGATCTCAAATGTCTGCTCGGATGTTTACTCTGCTCACCCACCCTGTTATACAAGTAGGCCCCTGACAGGCTTTGAAATCCAGATTTGTTTTCTGAAATGATACAGTTGGGTGTCGTGTTAAACAGTAGTCAAACTAGCTATGGCTCATACTTCTGCTCTATGTGGTTATTGTGGTCAATGCTGACAACAGGTAGGATGCAAGTAGGTGAGGCCAAAATTTAAGATGGAGACACGAAGACGGGCACGCATCCTTCCTTTGGTTGTCATCAGCAGATGACATCATTTCCAGGAAGAAAAACTTTTTTTTTTTAGTGTTTCTGATCTGCATCTGATTAGCCAGATCTATGTGTGAACCACGGCCAAACTGACCAAGTTACCTCCAACAAATACGCCATCGCCTGTCTCTCACTCCATGTAAAAAAAAAAACCATGTGATTTCATAGTCAAATTGAACACGGTGACTCTATAGTAAGTAGAATAGGTGTATATTTCCCCTAATCTAGTTGTAAAAATATCTCAAGGACTCAGCAGAGTCAAATCCAGTGAGTCCAGCCCACAAGTTAAAAAAAAAAAAGAACCTGTTTCCCATTTTTTATTTTTTTTTGTAAAATTCTATGCAAGGAATTTGAAAGGGTTAAAAATCAGGTATTGCACTCCCCCACGTGGGACTGATGAATATGAGATGAAGTTGGGAAGAGCACAATTGGCACCGTGCACCAGAGTGCCGGGCGTGAATCCAGGCTACTGTGAAAGACGTGCCCAGCAGGAAGGCGTGCCATAAAGCGTACGGCTGAATGTGGGGCAGGCACCACAGCAGGTCGCCGCGTCTCTCTTCCTCCTGGCAAACACGCACTTGACCCTGTGTCTACTTCCCTGTTCTACTTCGTAGAGGTAACTTTGAGCTTCAGGGTAGCGTTAAAAACGAGTTGTGGCCCAATGA
The DNA here is from genome assembly GCF_023856365.1 of Brienomyrus brachyistius. Classification (NCBI taxonomy): domain Eukaryota; kingdom Metazoa; phylum Chordata; class Actinopteri; order Osteoglossiformes; family Mormyridae; genus Brienomyrus; species Brienomyrus brachyistius. Next base: position 532,517 of record NW_026042322.1, read on the forward strand.
GCTGCCGTAGAGGACGCAAATGGGAGACGCAGCATTTCAGGCAGGAGGGGTCGGCCATTTCTCTGGCTGATAATGAGCTCGCTCTACAGGCCTATGGTAATTTAATAGGTGCTTATTAGTTTAGTTTGCGGAAGGCTTTCTGGAAGAATGGGAAGATACGCGGATGACTCATGAGTTCAAATGGGCCAGATCTATTCCCCGGTGGAACGACACAGGATGGGGCCTCGTCTGACATTATTCAGCAAGCAGACATACTAGGATCTACTTTCCCAGTCTTCTCCACAGATGTTCACATCCGAAGGTCGGGTTGAAATACTATGTCCAGTGTTCTCTTTACCAGGGACTAAATAGTCGACATTTTAGATGGATTTATTGTACATTTCCCAGGGTGGCACGGTGGCCAAGTCGGCTCACACCTCTGGGACCTGGGCTTGAGTCTCCACCAAGGTTCTATGTGTGTGGAGTTTGCATGTTCTCCCTGTGTTGTTGTGGGGTTTCCTCAGGGTACTCCGGATTCCCTCCACAATCCAAAAACATGCTGAACCTATTTGGAGTTACCAAATGGTGCATGTATGAGTGAATGGTGTGCGATTGTGTTCCTGAAATGGGTTGGCGTCCCATCCTGGGCTGTTCCTAGCTTTGCGCCAATAGTCTCCAGGACCCCCCCCCCTGCAACCCTGAATAGGACAAGCGGTTTCATAAAATGCTTGGATGGATATACATTTTCCTTCACTGCAGAAGCAGATTTTCCAGACTTCTTAGTGCAGAAAAGTAGATGTCCAAATTTGTCCCAAATCTCCTATATTATGGCATTAAAACATATTGCTTTCTGCAGCCTTCCAGATTTTTCCAGATCCCATAAGTGAGCTGGAAGGCCTCATGCTGTCTCAACAGCCCCAGGGGGAAGGAGACGGGGTGATGGCCCACCCGGATGAAGGTGCTGATGACGCTTCTGGCCTCACCCTATCTCTGCCGAGCGGGGACCTGAATTCTCGCTCGGGGATCAGCCAACACCGCGACTATGTCAAGATCTCCGTCCCTGGGGGAAGGCGCGATCCGCTTCCCATGGAGTGGTGGAAGACGGCGATCGCTTTCATCTACGCTGCTTTCAACCTGATCCTGACCACGGTTGTGATCACGGTGGTCCATGAGCGTGTCCCAGCTAAGGAGAACAGCCCGCCGCTGCCTGACAAGTTCTTTGATTACATCGACCGTGTCAAGTGGGCCTTCTCCGTGACGGAGATCAACGGCATGATCCTCGTGGGCATTTGGGGCATACAGTGGCTCTTCCTCAAATACAAGTGAGCACCGTTCTCCTCTTGCAAGTAACACCTTCAGCAGCGCCCTCATTTGTCCAGTTACAGTCTATCTTCTGCATTTTTGCCCCACGTTGGTCACCCCAAGTTTATTCTACATGCGCCATACAAGCCAGAAACGCCTTCCAGTCACATGACGGCAAGCAGAATAATGAATCCTGATTAGCCGCTTCAGTAATTAGTCCAAACACAGAGGTCCCGCTGCCTTCTGTGACCTGTGACCCTGGCCATATCCTGAGTGTCCATCACCGCCCACATTGCAGGTCCATTGCTGGGAGGAGATACTTCTTCCTGATCGGAACGCTGTACCTCTATCGCTGTGTCACCATGTACATAACCACGCTGCCTGTGCCCGGGATGCACATGACATGCGCACCCAAGGTAAGCCGGATAACCAGGCCCAGGCAGGCCCCGTTCGGCTACACGCCCCACCCCCCTTAACCCAAGGATGCGAATGTCCCTTATCCGCAATTATTCCAGCTGGGGAACAGAATTTAAGCCATAAATTTCTTTCTGCCATTATAGCTTTGTTTAAAGACCGCTGGTATCCGAGATGCCGTACTCTACCACAGGGGTCTCCAACTCCGGTCCTGGAGAGCTACTATCCCGTAGGTTTTCTATCCTACCCGGCTTCTGATGAGCCAAACCTGCTCTTGGGTAATCAACAGGTGTGGTTCACCAGAAGCCGAGTAGGATAGAAAACCTATTGGATAGTAGCTCTCCAGGACCAGAGTTGGAAACCCCTGCTGTACCATCACTCGTTTTTTTTTTTTTTTTTTTTTTTGGTCAACTGCATTTTCATCACGTCATTCCACAGTCGTGAATGTGATCGCATGGTCAGCTGCCATGTTGTTGATCTTCTATGCTTGTTTTTGGCCCAATACTTCGCAGCAAACGGTGACCTTAATTGCCTCAGCAATGATGAGCCGGTGCAAGTCTGTATTGTGCGATGCGCTGAGATTAGCGCCATTGGTGCCGGAGCTGCGCCCGCTCACTTCTGGGCTGGTGTATTGCAGCTATATGGGGACTCCAAGGCCAAGGTACAGCGGGTCCTGCAGCTCATCTCCGGGGGAGGCCTTTCCATCACGGGCTCGCACCTCATGTGCGGGGACTTCTTATACAGCGGCCACACAGTCATGCTCACGCTCACCTACCTCTTCATCAAGGAGTGTAAGTGGGGCCGTGCGGCCGATTAGCCGTTAGCGCTTAACCATCCACTAGCCTGAAGGCTAAGATGCTAACCGCCGCCGCTGTCACCGTCTACCCAGATTCCCCGCGCTCCTTCTGGTGGTACCACCTGATGTGTTGGCTGCTGAGTGCTGTGGGCGTGGTCTGCATCTTGATAGCGCATGAGCACTACAGTGTGGATGTGGTGGTGGCCTACTTCATCACTTCCCGCCTCTTCTGGTGGTACCACACCATGGCCAATCTGCAGGTGAGTCGGCCATGCCTTGACGTCACCCGTCGGGTCTTTACTGCAGTGGTCTCCATAGGCAACCATTACCCCCCACAGTTTGATTTAAGGAAGATTCCGGGGGGGGGGAGGAATTTCTCTACCACTGCTGTTCTACAATTACCGTTACTTGATCCTGGAATTCAGCAGGCATTGTAGACTTTTTCATTGGCTTTTATCGATAACTGTAGTCCTTAGAAAGGCATATGTCAGTCCATCAACTTTAAAAATAATTAGTTATAGTGAAATCATTCTATGTTCCATTTTTACACTCCATTCTGATCAATTTCAGAGTGTGTTTCCTTTTTCTAAGTTTCAGAAGGCTGTGTGATACGGTTATAAATAAATATATAGCATTTATCTGCTGGAAAGTGATGTGGCCCCAGTTCACTGGAAAATCCTTGAGTATATGCCAGTTGAAACAAGCATCCTCTTCTCACGAATGCCATCGATAAACATCCGAGGGATTTTTTTTTTCCCCCATCGTGAGTTTCGGAATGGGACGATCCCCCGGTGCCCCTAAGTCTGGTGCGGCTCCCAGTTGCTCTCAGCTGTGACGTACACGTGGCAGGATGGCAGTGCGGGAAAACTCGACACAGGAGCCGCAGCATGTAAACGGAAAGGCGACTGCTCATCTATTTTTTTTGGCGTATTTATTCAGCTCACACCCGTATCCATGGCAACTCGACAATTCAGGCTGTTCACCAGCACCACTAGCTACCACACGACGTCAACACCACTCAATATCGCCACCTTGTGGGGATGTGTTTTAAAATACTAACGTTATAAACAAACCAATACAATGCTATGAGTGGTTTGAAGTAAAGCATTGGTGTCCTATGATTATTCTCTGGCAACATGTACAGAAGCTATTCACAAAATATGTTTAAAAAAATAAGTTGAGTGACTGATTACTTGGTTGAAACGTCACTCTGCTACTCTTCTGCAGTCAAAGAGGAGTCCTTTCCTGTTTGTTTGGTACTCTTTCCCATGTCGCCCCCTGTTGGTGGTCCGAAAACACTGTCTAAATTCTTCAGAAAAAAACGGTTAGCAGTGATGCTGCTTGACACCTGCACTTTAGGAAAGTTTCAGGTTAAGCACCATATCACCTTGGCACGTGTCAAATAAATCCCACCATCTCGTGTTTTTCAGCCCTTAAAATATCCTGACTTTAGTCTGCGGTGGTGTCGTCAGACTGGCACTAGATTTTGATTATGTTTTTACTTTCACTCGAATGTCCACCCTCTGCGTCTGGAAGCTGAATGGAGGCTTGTTTACCCGCATGTCTAATCTGGGCGTCCAGAGAGGTCATCGGTGTGACCAAACGTTCGGGGAAAATTCCAGGTTCTGTTCACCAGTTCGTTTTTTCTTCCCCTGTGCCATTTCCTCCATAGATACTGAGATGCTCGCCCAACAACTACCTCACATACACATGGTGGAACCCCATCTTCAACTTCTTCGAAAGGAACGTGCAGACCGAGGTCCCGAGCACCTTCTGCTGGCCCGTCTGCTGTCCACCCACCTGCTTCAAGAACACCTGCAAGAAGTACTCCAAGGTGCAGAGCACCAGAGAGGAGTAGACCTCTTTGGGAACTGCGTGATTGGCGGTCAGCTGTACTGAACGCTCCACCAGGAATTACAGTCATGCCAAAGTCTGAGATGAAGTGCCTCTTGTGTATTACACATGAAATTAAAGTATTCCAGCTCTGTTCTATTTATATTCAAAATAAGAAGTATTGATAAGTATTATGTTAATGTATGTAGTGTATGTTTCGTCTTGATCACATGGCCTTAATGTTGCTATGGCTACAATGCTTGTTAAAGCTGTTTATGGGGACCCGCTGCCCTCGGCTTGGGACAATGTGGACAGGTCAGGGAAGGAGGATGTGTTTAATACGGGATTTTTATACTGCAATTTAAGGAGTAAATCACAGGCAGCTGGATAATAATGTGTTCCGTTACCGTAATCTTTCAGGTTGTACCAGAAGTGTTATGTTTTTTGGGGGGTTTTTTGCCTTTAAAAAGTCTTAAGTCCATAATCTATGGCAGCATCTCCCAGTCCTGGTCCTTAGGGAGCTCTAGACCGTCCGGGAACTGGGAGAGAGAAAATGGAGCGGACTGACTGGGAGGGAGCGAAAATGTGGACTGTCCAGGGGTCTCTGAGGATCGGGTTGTGAGACGACGATCAATTTGGTTAGTGTCTCCTTGTTCAGACGCCTGAAAATGGATTTTGATGCCAGTTTCAACAACAGAAAAATGCTGCAGCTGTTCAACACAGAAAAATCCCTGTAGCAAAGGTGCTTGTTTGTTTTTTGTTCATTTTAATACCCGGTTTCTTCAGTTTCTGTAAGTTAAAGTGCCTTTTTACAGCCAGTTTTTACACAGAATATGTATTAGAATGATTTTCAGTTCAACTGAGATTTTCATGTTTCTTGGCAAAGGAAATTAGCAGATTTATACATGGTACTGTAGCATCTGAAGCCAATTCTCATGACCGTTAATGTGACATTACAATGGAAATGCACCATGTTGAAAAAGTATTTGTTTTATCGAAAAAACTGAAATAAAATTTTTGCTATTATAGAGCATGATTTATATTTGTTGTTAAAATGAATACGTCTGTCTTTGCTGCTGAAAACTCAACGGATTCTAGATTTATTTTAAACTGTCATTAACATGCACTCTTTTTACAAAATAGTGTGATTGTTATTAAAATCACAATATCTCACGAACTTTATCGCCGTGCAAAGTCGTGATTGTTATGATGCAGCCATTTAATGACTGACACCCTCAGCCTGATGGGCGCAAAGTGCGTTTGACTGCCGAAGTGTGTCAAAGGCCACGGGGGCGCGCCGGAAGAGCGGCCACGTGAGCGAGAGCCCGCGCCCGTCGTCCCCGGAGGAGGCGCGCCGCCGAGCAGCTATTTATGCACAGGACGCCGGGGCCTTGGCGCCGCAGATTCGACATGGCTTTCGCTACTCACTGCCTGATCCGGTGCCTGTCCTCCGGCGCCGCCCGGCATGCAGCTATCAAGCACATCACGGTGATCGGAGGTGGTCTGATGGGTGCGGGTATAGCGCAGGTAAACCCAAAGCAAGAAACCAGAAAATAAACGGGAAATAAAACTGCATGCATTAGCTTCCCGGCTCGTTTCGCTTTACCCGGTTAGCTCGCCTTGTTACACAGTAAGTGCTAGTTATTTGCGTAGCAGTTAGCCGCAGCTCCCCCCAGCGCTGTGCACAAACCAGCTAATTAGGCACGTGACGCCGACGATCTGGTTAGTTCAGGTTAAACCTTGTGCGCTGCCCGATGTCCGTCAACATGGCGATAGTTAAAGCTGGCTGCGACCTTTCACATAGATCGCAGACAAACTGGCAAGTGTCGTTAATCTGTAACTAACATGAACTTTCCGTGGTTAAAATTTGTTACACGCATAAAATGTCAACTTCCGTGCATGTTCATAAAGTGGAAAACACTGCGTTGCTTGCTCAAGGTAACATAAAGTAACTGGATATGATAGAGCTTTGATCATTAATCGTGCGCGTTTAATAATAGCACAAAAATGTTTGCAACTGCGTCATGTTCACCCAGTAGTACATTTCAGGTTAGGGGTGAGCGGATCGAACCAACAGTATCGATACCAACGTTGGTAGTGGTATCGGATTGATACTCGCGTGATAGGATCGATACTTTAGCTTTAACTCTGGCTTCGGTCCATTACTCCCGTTTCATCAAAAAGTAGACATATCTGTGCAAACATTGCTCCTTTCACTTCTTGCATGCACACTTTGCTCTTCTGCTCTGTGATGTTGTGGTGCCTGTTTGATTAGATTATTTGTAAACGTAATTCGTAGCGTGTTGACACTAGAACTGTGATTTCTGGTTGTCAATCACCCGTGTGTTTTTCGTATGCAAACCGCAGTTTGGAGACCAGATGGACTCGTCAGCAATTCCTTCTGGTGAAAGATCTTGTAGTGTGTGACCCCCCTCATCAGTCATGTAGTGTGCATCGACTTCAAGACTCCCGAATACAAGAGGACAGTCGGGTAGTGCCAACTTAACATAAACAGCAGTGTAACGAAAGTGGGGAAATATTTTAGTTATTGTTGTTTCTGAACAAAAACTAACTGAAGAGAATTTAAGTTTTAAAACATTTGTTCTCCGGTAATCGTTTTGTGCACGTTATTTAAGAAAAGCAAGAAGTGCAATGAAAAGGAGAAATTTTGATATAATTGTTTCTGAACACAAATCACAGACTGAAGGAAAGAATGTATGTTTTAAAACGTTATTCTCCAGTAATAATTTTGTGCAGTTTTCCTGTTTGCAAATTCAGTTCATTACAATAATAAAAATATTTAATTTGCCTATACATTTTGCTTAAAATCTGTCCTCTGTTTTAACATGCACATGACTAACAGTAGAAATCAAAAATTGTAGCAGATGTGGGTTTGAACCAGCGACCTTCTGATTACAGGCACACACGGTTAGTCCACTGAACCATAAAGTACATAAGCTACCTTTATAGTGAAAAGTATTGGTGTCGGCAGTATTGGCCCAGTATTTACTTGGTATCAGATCGATAGCAAATTTTGCAGTATTGCACACCACTATGTCAGGTACCACCTTTTACCACCAATGGAGCGGAGCCTGCTACTGACCCACTGTCATGCTGAACCACGGGAGGTGCTCTCCAAGTACTATAAAGCCAAGGATGAATAAAGGAAAATAATATGTGAATATTGAATGCTCTCGTTCACAGATTGCTGCAAGTACAGGACACTCTGTAGTGTTGGTGGACACCTCAGAAGATATCTTGAAGAAGTCCGCCCAGGGAATCGAAGGTAGCTTGAAGAGAGTGGCCAAAAAGAAGTTTGCAGACAAGCCAGAGGTCCGTTTTCCATAAGTTTATGATCATATCTGCATATCTATAGAGAGATGGAACAATCATCACACATTTGCTACCTTACTGTCTCCGAGTACTGCTCTGTAGCCAGTCCAGCTTGTGTATGACAAGTGTGTTTATATCGTGTTCCAGGCGGCAGCGGAGTTTCTCCAGAAGGTCCTGAAGAACATTTCCACGAACACCGACGCAGTCTCAGCGGTGCGGAGCACGGACCTGGTGGTGGAAGCCATCGTGGAGAATCTTAAAGTCAAGCAGAGCCTCTTCAGTTCACTTGACAAAGCTGCCCCAGAGTAACTCAAAGCTTTTCTGTTTGACATTTGAAAGGCCAAGCATCTTATCCTCCGGTTCTCCAACAGCCAAATATTTCAGTGTTTAGTGTTAATAGTGCAAAAAAAATTGTCCCCAGGATGCAGAAAAGTTCCAGAACCTCTCATTTCCTTCAATTGACAGGCACACAATATTTGCAAGCAATACATCATCGCTGCCCATCACAGACATCGCTAGTACCACGACGAGGCTGGACCGATTTGGAGGTCTCCATTTTTTCAACCCTGTTCCCATGATGAAGCTTGTGGAGGTATTTTGTTATGTTTTCCAATGGCAGAACATCTAGAGGATTGGTGTTCTGTGCTTGTTTTCGAGTGGGAAGCACAGCTGATGATTCTCACCTTCTGACGTGATGTTTGTAGGTGATTAGAACATCACAGACTAGTCAGATGACATTCGATGCTCTGTATGACTTCAGCAAAGCTTTGGGAAAACATCCCGTATCTTGCATGGTAAGAGTTTTAACGCCAATAACAGCAGATACTAATAGAACCGTTGCATATGAATGGGACCGAGTCGTGTTCCCCTTGTTTAGGATACCCCAGGATTCTTGGTGAACCGACTTCTTGTACCGTACATGATGGAGGCCATTCGACTCCACGAAAGAGGTGTGACGCTGTTACAGTGATCACGTGTTATATGAGAGCTGGCTTGAAATTTTCGCAGTTAGCATTTACGCCACGCTAGCTGCGGTAGCAATATGTACGAGCTTACATTGGCAGAATAGCGTCGCAGTATAGCTTTACATATTTCAGCTTAACTATCTAGCTCACTGGCTAATTGACTCTCCTAGGGCACGGATCAAAAGAAGACATAGACATGGCTATGAAGCTGGGCGCTGGATATCCCATGGGTCCCTTTGAGCTTCTTGACTATGTGGGATTGGACACCTCGAAATTCATCATCGACGGTGAGTGTTAAGGCCGTTGACCAGTGGACGGAAGGTTGTAGGTCTGAATCGTGGGCAAGCATTTGCTCTGCAGTTCTGTAATGTGCTTTGGGTTATCATGGCATGCATTGTAAACCGGTTACTGGCTTAGGTTAAAATTTGCCTTAGCTGATTTGCTTTAGCATCAATGTAAATATTTTTACAATGTCAATTCAAACAGACAGAGTAATAATTGCTATAATTCTAGGTTGGCATGCGATGGACCCAGAAAATCCCCTTTTTGCTCCAAGCCCGATGCTGAACAAGCTGGTGGCAGAGGTCAAACTCGGAAAGAAGACCGGAGAAGGATTCTACAAGCATAAGTAACCAGGGACAACCTGGGCTATGTAGCCTGTCAAGGAAGAAGTAGTAAACAGGGGTGAGTGGGTCACCTCCCACTCTGATGGATGACTGTGTGGTTCTCACACTTGTAAGAATTCAGGTACTGTGTGGTCTTGAATTAATCTCAAGTTCTCTACAAACTGTCAATGCAATCACTGTGCCCCTCAGCTTAACTTTTTACAATCGTATTGTATAATCCAATAAAGGGCATTCTTAAAATGTTTTCCGTGTCTTCACGTTTGTGTCTTGACATGGTTTCAGTGTTTACGCGTCGGTCAGACAAAAGGGGAATGCAGATCGCATAGTGTGCACAAGGGGGCGCCAGTGCTCCAGCGATATGGCAAGAATTACATAAATCTTTAGGTTTATCTTAAAAACTAATCATAATAAAAGGTGTAAGTGAATTTAGCGTCCGCGGTTACCCTGTAGCGGACTGGTTCCGATGTCCCGTTTTTGAAACTATTTGCAGCAACATTTAAGACATCTGGAGAATATGATATGAACAGGTCTCTCCGGTTGTAGACCTGGAATTACTTAAGGGGTAAATCGTTTTTAAAGGCGTGCAGAAGTGCAGCACCCATCGTAAATACGGAGGATAAACGGCCACGTGGCTGGGCTCCATGTTCGTCTTACAAGTGCGTTTCAGCAGACATGAATATATTGGGCAATTAGGAACAAACTGCTTTCTTAAAAAGGCGTTTTATCGTTTAGGAGTTTCAAAGAGATGCCGCGTCAGTGTCGCTAATAGAAGGGTGATGCAGACCCGTGTGCGTTTCAAAGGCCCCCTTTTTTTGGGGGGTAATGTACCGGATCATTTCGTTTGATGCCTTGCCCTGTACGACGGCTACCCACCCAACAAGTCCACAATCCTCCTTCAACATCAGTACCCACGATTTGCAGGGTTCTCCCTGTACTTGGAACTTTCTCTCCGTTTCATTCACCTAATTATGTATCGCACAATCATTTATTCTGTCATTGAAAACAGATTGATCCAGGTTCTGCTGTGTAATAAGTATCTTACCAGCTGCGAGCGCCGCAATCAGCAGTGTCTCTAAATGATCTGAATAACTTATCGCGCTTATCTTTTTTGACATATATACAGAAAAACGCTTTGATCTGGAGACGGGAGACGCTGCCTCCGGCCTCGGGCATGACCTCCGCGAAGCCTACCGGTATCGCATTGCCGTAATGGGAACCCCCCTCCTGCCTTTATACAAAGTTCTCTAAAACGCCTTTTCATCGCACATCCAGGAATATAAGGTAGCTACTACAACAGGCGTATATGTCAGAGAAATCTTTCGACGAATGCGGTTTTTTCCCCCTTTTTTTAAAGAAGCTAAGCTACCCAGAGTCCTGTGTAAGCACAGTGTAAAAGCATGAAATAATTTTGTTTTAAAGTTAAAATGCAAGAGGACAACGCCAAAAATGGTGACTTACCAGCCCATGCCGCGGAAGGGACTCAACCATGTCTTTATGGAGATGCTGTGGAGCAGTTTTCAATGACAATCCGGGACTGTCTTTAGAAAAGCACAAGTAGTGGCATCCTGCGTGTCCTTTGCATGCCACTAGGGGGCAGTGCCGGCAAAATTATAACCAGAGCATCTATTCACGTACGGATATTAGTTATAAATGAACACATTTCAAAAGATCCGGGATCAGTCAATGCTGCCTTTTATTTTCTTAAAAAAAACATGTTAAAACACAGTTCAAATGCAACCACTTGGCAGCAAAGTGCTGTACCAAGACGACGATGAGAATAAAACAAGATCGAATGCATTGGTATACTAAAAAAAACAAAAAACAAAACGAAGTTGCAGAATTACTTGCATGAAATAAACATGGCAAAAAACCACACTATTAGCTACCAGAAATAGAAGACATAGTACATTATTACAATAAAAGAAAATGTCAAGTGCTGGGTAAATATATATTTGCTTCATTTGTCTGTTCTGAACAATAAAATATAGGTTTTAAGCATGTAATGTCTTATTCCTTATTTCGCCTCCAAAAATACAGATAGACTGAAGCATCCTGACTGGGGGTTAAATGTACACGATAAGCTCTCTTCTACACCCGAAGGAAAAAGCCTCACTATTTGGTACAAATAGTCAGTAGAAGCCTATTTAGGTCTCATTTCTGCAAGATGCTTTTTTGAGGAGGGGGGGGGGCTTAAAAGCTTATATATACCAGTTAATTAAAATAAGTAAACGATCACTGAAAATATACACCAAGAAATTAAAACCAAATTCAAAATACAAAAGCATTCAACATAAATTGAGGGGGGAAAACTGCCATCAACTGGTCCAATAACAAAAAAAGGTTCTGTCCGGGGGAGACCTTTTGGGGTTTTACCCCCACGTGGTGCTGAAGCTTCTTTCAGGTGGGTGTGCATCCAACAACCGGGGAAGTGGGGGGGGTGAATTGGTATGAACTGAATTACTTAAGAGTAACACAGGGGGTGGAATGTTTGCGTGGCAAAACTGCTGGGTCGTGCTCCGTGCAGACGCTGGACGAAAGGGACCGTGAAGGACCGTGAAGGACCGTGAAGGACCGTGAAGGACCGTGGCGGGTGGGGGGGGGGGGGTTTGGGTCGGTCTCCACCGATCGCTTGCATTTCTGCGTGGTCGGTAAGAGAAAGGTCTTTACGGCTGTGATTGTCTGTTTCTTCTCCCCGTAGAGCGTGGTGTGTCGCTTGGCGTGGGGGTCTTTGGGAAGCGAATAGTGGTGGGGAGGCCAGGGGGAATGGTTTGGGGGGGGGGGGGGGGGGGGGGGTTCGGAACTAACAGGCTTCCATCTCTAAATGGGGACCAAGAGCTGTGGCCTTCGCTTTGCACGTGGAGAACGCATTTCGCTTTCCTCCTACGGCGGAAAAAAAGACACACAGGGAAAAAAAACCATCAGGCAGAAAGACGATTCAGGCATCAACAGCTACTAGTCAGCAGAGTCAGACTGGTTAGTGTCACTGAGAGGCACACGGACGTGCCGAGTGGCTACAGAGAGCAGCCAGCAGCTTCTGATCCTGATCTGTCCTGTAATGGTATAAGCAGCAGTGCGTTTGAATGAGCCGTTCAGACTGGCTTCTCACACTCGCCAGACGGGGACATGGGGACCCCGCAATAGCACACAGGGTCGCCCTTAAATTGGCCTAATTGGCCAAGCGATCTGCAACAGAGCATGTGAGCATGACGGGGACAATACGGCCATTAGTCCTGGGTCACTCACACCGACGTCCCCCCCCCCCCCATCGCTACACAAAGTGGCAACGGCTGGACTTCGGCGACAGAAAATTATTTTAAACGCTAAATGATTTTGGACTTTCCTTACCCCAAAATGCCTGTCTGTGGAGGCACCGTATTAAATGGTACAGTCCAGGCCTACCTCTCCACCCAGACCCTGGAGCATATGCCACGGTGCCCCCCGCCCCCAGACAGGCCTACCCTCAAACCCCCACTTTGTCCCACCCAGGCTACTTTACCACATGTGGATGAAAGAGCAGAGAAGCAGGGCTGGCTCGCCCGGGGGGAGCTGACCCTGGGCCGGGGCGGGAGGTCGCGCCGGTGAAGACGCCCTCTGGCTCTTATTTACCTCCCCTGCCCTAACCTTCCCCCCCCCCTCCTTTTCAAAGGCCTCCGGCTCCCAGCACTCCTTCCTGGGGAGGAGTTTTCCCTCACAGCCCCAGATGAAAAGCGGAGGGCTTCCTGTTCGGGAAGGGGGCCTGGGGAGCGGGCAAGGTCTCTGCCAGCCCCCCCCCCCACACACACACACACACAAACGCCGGGATTCAGGAGCGACTGGCCCTGCCCCCCCTCCCCCCTAACCACCATTAGCGCTCAGGAATGCCGACTGGACGTGCAGGAAATGAAATGCTGCTCTGTTGCGAGTGCCGCCCGGCCCCCCACGACTGCCCCCCCCCCCCCCCACCCCACCCCTCCCCCGGCCTCGGCCTCCACGGCCCCCGCCTCCCCAGCCAGCCGGGTCCCCTTTGAAGTGTGGGAGGTTAAGATAACTGGCGCGGCCCCGATCGTGGGCCCCCGATCGCGGCCCTCACCTCCCGGCGCAAATCAAAGTGCCGCCGGCCCCCGGCAGCTCCGGGCTGCTCCTCCAAGCCCCGAGAGGAAGGAGGGAGAGAGAAAGAGAGAAAGAGAGAGAGAGAGAGAGAGAGAGAGAGAGAGAGAGAGAGAGAGAGAGAGAGAGAGAAAAAAATATGGCCAAAAAAATATCGACCTTATAAATAAGCAAAACGGGGAAGTGAGCGGAGAAAGATACGCCGAATCGGGAAGCACGGCAAACGGAAAAGGAATGTTCCGGAAATGCCAGTGGAGCCGGGCCCCCATGCCACGCTTACACCGGCCCCCTCTGGGCAGGGCTAGGCCAGTGAGACTCTGTTCTGACAGGCAGCGGGATGGGCTCCCCCTCCCAAACAAACCTAACTACCATAGGTTTTTCATGCTGGGGTGGCAGATACAGACAGAGGGACAATTTTTTTTGCCGTGGTCCGATCGCGGTGGGGGAGATCGGGCAGGATTTGTGGAAACGCGTCCTTCCCGACTCACCATCCCACAGCCACCGCCGCGGCGCTAACCGGATTCCAGTCAGCCCGGAACAGCAGAGTGGCGGAGACGCGCGATGTGGCCGCTACCTGCCGGTATTTTTAAACCTCGCCTAATTCGCTCTGTCAGCCGGGCCTGTAGCACCGGCTCCGGGGAGGAAATGGCACCCACAAGCTTTTCGAGGTTTTTCAGGGTTTTCGGCCTCCGGTAATGAGTGGCAGATGATTCCAGCGCTTTCTGGGGAGTCAGGGGGCACCGCGGAGTGTGGGCCCGCAAGAAAAGCAGCATGCAAGAGTCACATCAGGATCCCTTCAGAGAACCACAAGCATTTGCTGGGGAGGGGGGATGGGGGGAGTCGGCCACATCTGAAGGCTCCCCGGGCAGGCAGACCTAGCTGGGGGCCAGGCCGGTGCAGGGAGCCCCACTGCCAGTCCCTCCACTGTGGTCGTGCTTCAAAGGTGCCGCTGGCATAGGCCAGCAGAAGGGGGCGGAGTTTCTGGGGATCCCACCCACATTATCCCCATGGAGGCCTGAGTTTATAGGCGGCAGCGCATGTGCTTCCTTCACGGGCCTCCCTGGGTCAGCCGACCTTGAGGGGAGGGGGAGCAGGGTGTGGTGGGGAAATACAGAGACACCACCTGGTACAGACAAGCAGTGAAGCAGTGCATCGTGGGACATCGCTGAAGCTCCAGGCTACATTAAAGTCCATTTTACGCCGAAAAACTCATTAAGATCCATCTCATCTCCGGAACACAAACTGAATCCGAATTGGACTGGTACCAGCCAGAACCAGCATGCAAGGACATCTGCAAGGCCCTCTCTGAAACTATCCGCCCTTCTGTGATGGCTGACCATTCCCGGGCCCAACAAAGGCGCTGAAGGGACACTATTGTTACCTTATCCCCCCCCTGCCTGGAAAACACACGGTGACTCATACACGTCTCACGCAGATAAAGATCGACGCCCACAACACGACATGAAGAAAGTGGGAGGAGGGGGGCGATGGCAGAGCACGTGACATGACCAGAACCAACCAGACGGGCCCACTGAATGGAGACTGCCATCTCCATGGAGAATGACGACCAATGGAGAGGCAGCAATAAACTTCCAGGAGCCAATTGCTGACGTTGTATGAGGTCACATGATGAGTGAGTGTACAGTGTTGACAATGTCATCAGTTGAGCAAAGATTATCCCGCTCATGAGATCAAAATATATGGAGGAATTTCCCAGCTTTCCAATGTTCTGCGTTACGGATATCAGCTTCAGGCTGTCACAGCGCTTCAGAAGGGGGCCATGACCCCGTCTCTCCAGGTACCCCGATGAGGAGGCAGACATCCACGGGGATGTGTCTCACCAAACTAGCCGTCCCAGTCCCAGACCTCACTCACTCAGATGGGCTCCCAGCTGAGGAACGGGGGCAGCTTGCCATTAATTTAAAAGTTAAAGAAAAAATGTGAATCAGAAGGAAACAAAATCACTGCTTCTTGAAAGCATAAAGATAAACCCATTTGGGGCAGATAGATATAGACTGCACCGGGAACCCCCCCCCCCCATCAGTCGAACCCCCTCATGACGATCTTAACCCCCCACCCAGCCCTAACCTTAACCATAAATAACCAAACTAAATAGAAGTGTTTTTAGTTTTTTGATTGCATTCACAGATCTTTGTAGAGACCTGAGAAATGGTCCCCACAATGTCAAAGTAACAGGTTTCTATCACATTGTGGGGGACATTCGGTCCTCGCGATGTAATATAAACATAATCCCCCCCCCCCCCCCACGCACACACAGTCATTCCCCACATGGTCTCTCTTCGTGGTGCGAAGCTGCAGCGGAACCATGGGAGCGAATCCTGGCAGAGAAACAGAGACCCGGCGGCTTGGTACCGGCTCATGTGCTGACCATGTGAGGCGATACAGCCGGGGGGGGGGGGTGCTTAAAACCAGCACCAGCTACGCTCCTACATCTAATGGGGGCTGCTGCTCCCCAGCAATAAAATGACTTTGTGGGAATCTAAAAATCTGCCAGAAGAAAGAAAAAAAAAAAAAACGAATAATAATCCTCATCTGAAATGCGTTGAGGCGCAAGTGCGTTTCAAAATCCATTCATCCGGAAAATACAAGTAAGGCACCCCCACACAAAGGCATGGGATTTATCTTCTCGTTGGGACAGTAGTTCGTACTGCAATGGGAATTTCAGCCTGTAGTTCAGGGACGACACCCAAACAGCATATCGGACAAAACAGAAGGAAGTGAGTTACATCCTAAGTCACAGAACCATGGCTTCAATGCAAGTGTGTGTGTGTGTGTGTGTGTGGTGTGTGGTGCGTGCAGGCACGGGCCTATCAGGACGCCCGGCCCGTTGTGTGAGCCCCGTTTGATATACAGTACACAGGCGGGACTTTCCAGATTAGCCTGTAAATACGTCACACTCCTTCCACAAAGCATCTTGCTGACGCTACACAGAAACGTAAACGGGGATTCTTACATTGGTCAGATGTAAGCTGTTTTCATTCTCTGGCCTGTACCTGCAGAAGATTGGACCTTTTAATAAGCTTTTTAGAGGGGCACCGCAAACGCACAAGGCTGCCCGCCGTGTGTCAAAGGCAGGAGCGCGCAGAACGGGGGGCCCCGGGGGTCAGGGAGACAGACCCCTCCTGGCTTGGATTCTCCACAGACTAATTCTGAAGTCTGGGGGTGTTGGGGTGCGGGGGCCGACGGAGCCAGTGTGGGAATGGATTAAAACGCTGGAATTACCTGACGTCGATTCCTGGAGTTTTTCCCTCTTTCGCTTCTTCTTCTTACCCTGCGGAATATCCGGGAGATCTCTTAAGGTGTGACCCCAGCACTCACATCACTAAACCAAAGGCGCCGTTTGCCGTGTCAACCGGTCCTCCCCCCCCAGGGAGACTGCTCAGGGCCCCCTCCTTCCCAGTGAGACGGGACTTCTTTGCAGTAAAACCGGGATAATCCCGAAGTAATCTGTGCCGCCAGCGAGGTAAGCAACCAGGGCTACGTCTGTGCTGGAGGGGGCCACTGTGTACACAGTGACGTGGTCACTGACGGTGGGGGCATTTTCCACTTAACTCTGACTTTTCAGGGTTAAATCGCAAGCCGGGTTACCATCTTATCGCTTAATTATTGGACCGGCATAACACTTCAACCTTTTTCCTCCCTGAAGTTAAATCCTCTCGTCTAGGAACAAAGCAGCCCCATTCCTCGCCCATCCAGAGTGGCGGCGTTAATGGGAATCCAAGGGTCCCCAGGTACCACGAGCTCCTGTTAAATCTGCGTAATCTCCTCGCATGTGGCAAAGGCACCAGGACAGATCAAAGGCTGGGGGGGGGGGGGGGGGGGCTGGAGGAGGGGGGGGCAGATCAACACCTCAAACGGCGCATTTCTGTGGTGTAGTGAGAATGAGTGCTGGGGGCACACGTTTGAGAAGCGGCAATCAGGCACACGCACACACACGCGCGCACGCACACACACGCGCGCACGCACACACACGCGCGCACGCACACACACGCGCGCACGCACACACACGCGCGCACGCAGACACGCGCGCACGCAGACACGCGCGCACGCAGACACGCGCGCACGCAGACACACATGCACGCAGATACGTGCGCACGCAGACACACAGCAAGCGGCACACAAACCCTCTCAGCGGCCAGGCTGTCCTGATCATACTTACATAATTGTCCCTGGCGGACCAACCGGGGTAGAGCTGCATATGTAGCTGTCGCTCCTTGCGGGCTAATTCATAATACTTAGCCTGCTCTTCCCGAGATAAAGCGTGCCACTGTTCCGTGCGGGGGAGAGAAAAACCACTCAATTACTGGCATGCACTTTCAAGTTCCCTCCAAAGAGACGTGTGCGAGTGTTTTGGTAAAAATCCTTTTTAACTTCCAAGCGTTTTGTATGGGGGGGGGGGGGTGGGGGTGCGATGAAGAGATTAACATACGCAGTGAAAACTTTGATTTTATATCAAAACACTGGTTCCAATTTAACTCGCCCCCCCCCACCCCACCCCAAACCCCCCACAAAACTATGTCAGTGAGCAATTACTCCACGTGGCCGCAAATGCCCTTTTCTGTGGCTCGTCGGCTTTGAGGGGGGCAGTAAATACATTCAGCCGTTCCACGCCCCCATATTTAGGACGAATATGGTCACCATTATCCTGCAATGGCTGCAGGTCATTTATTTCATCCTCTGGAACACTGGACTAACCCCGCCCTCTTCCCAACTGGCCCCGCCCCCTCCTGGGTTGGCCACCACCCACCCGCCGGCCCAGGATCTGGTTGATTGCGGCGCTCTCCTTCAGCGTGCACTCGGCCACCACGTTGGCCCGCATCTCCTTCATGTACAACATGAAAGCGTTCAGTGGCTTCTTGATGTGGGGTCTCTTTGGCTCTTGCTCTTTTCTCTGTTCATGCTGAGGTTTCCTACAGAAACAACATAGGGAGGCGGGGTTATAATACGCGGGGGGGGGGAGGAAGGGAAACACACACAAAAACCACCCCGGGCAGCCAATGGGGCTTCAATCGAATCAGGATTGGCCCCCATCAGCTCCGCTGCCAGCCTATCAGAGGGTGGTACAATAGTGTCATTGCATCAGCTGTCCATGTTTTCCCACCTAACCCTAACCCTAACCTAATCCTAACCCTAACCTAATCCTAACCCTAACCTAATCCTAACCCTAGCCCTATGCCTTCTGCAACCCTACAGGGGGTGTTTGGAGCGAGTGGGGTAGAAAACCTGAACATGCATACAGGGTGTTGGGGGGGCGGGGAGGGAGAACTACTCACATGTGCATTAGTTCACCGTCGTGCTGTGGTTCATGCTTCACCTGGGGGTTCACAATGGCAGGGTGGGGGATGCCGGTGGCGTGGGGCCCGGGGGGGCCTGGAACCATGTGATGGGAAAACCTGGAGGAGTTTCATAAAGATAAAGCACACATACAACACCGACGTGCCTGACCCATGTACGCCGTCTGACAGAGCAACCCGTGGCGGATGATAAATCTCTATTAAACATGAACCGTGTCACTCCTCAAACAAGCGGCTGTGGAGCCGCCTGGTCGCCATTTCAGAGCCTCGTGCTTTCGGGAGTGTGCAGGGAACACATGTGCATCTGAAAACGGCAGCCATAATTTAACCCTGGCAAAGAAAAAGAAAAAACACAACACACACAAGGGCCTTCCTACTCTTCTGTGATATCGAGGAAGTCGGGCCGTAGTCGCTAGGAATTTAACTGCTCGTAAAAATTCAGCGCGGTCCTCGCCCTCTGTCCTCCCACGGAGGCAGAATGTCTACTGACTGCTGCATCCCAGAATGCACTGGGGCAGCTGGGGCACAGCCCGTAGGCGTTTCCCACTGTTTTGGGACCCACACTGGCACTCCCCGGGAGGCGAGTTAGCAGTCAGCTGGTTGTTTGGGGGGGGCGGTCGTCCCCAGCACAGCAGGCGATGCAGATCCACAGCGCCATGGGGGAGCCAAAAGGCAAGGCCCCCGGCCTCATTTCCCACACACAGGGGTGTCCAAACGCTCCAAAAAACTTGCATCTGAGGCGTCAGCTACAGATTGACACCCCCCGATTCGCCCAAGGCCAGGTATGTCGGCCAATCAAAATCCCTCTGGAGTGGCAATGCCATTTGTGACACCCCACACCAGCCAGATGCCAGCCATCCATGCGGGCACTCCAAGCAGGGACTTGCGGGAAGGACAGCGCCCCCTCCAGAGCCGCACAGTGGGGGTCTGTGACGACCTGGGGGCTTCTGGGAACGCATGGTCATGACCGGCGCGGTCGGCCTGACATGTGCCTGACTAAACAGGCCGTGGTCGTCCAAAGCCACAGTAATGGGGTGCAGATGCCCGGGCCACGGACCAAGCTCGGGGAGGGGGGGGGAGGGTGCAGTCCTGCATGGATGGAGGAGTTGGACGAGTGAAACAGCCAGACACAAGAAAAAAAGCTGAAGGACTCACCATCCAAGTGGAGGCGTGATCTGGCCAACTGCACCCGGGGACAAGGGGTAGAAGTTGGGGATGTCAGGCCCTGGATGATGCCTTGGCATGCCTGTGTGTGGAGGGGTGGGGGGAGGGGGGTGGGGGAGGAGGAGAGGACCCATCAGTGCGCAAAGCCTAAAACCACTAATGAAGTCCGAATGTCGATGTTCGTCATGAACCCAGACCTAAAGTGTTTTGGCATTTGAAAACCCAAGCAAGGACGACATGTGATAAGCCGCAATGTGCAACAGACATGCTTACCATCACAGAGCAACAGACGTTGACATACATCAACCAGGCGGTATTCAACCACCACAACACCCAACTTAGGCTTCAAGGGACGATTACAAGCCACACCCCCTTCTTCCCTGGCCCTGCCCACAGGGCAGTTTCTATACCTTCTCAAAAGGTGGATTCCCCATTAATTAAGGCTTGCTTCTGGGTCACTATAACAATGCGATTCCTCCTGCCCAAGCCTACTGTGATCATCCAAGCCCCATCCATATTCCTTCAAGGTCCAGAGGTCAATCACTAACACCGTACATGGCAATGTTTACCTATCCAGTCCTCGAGCACCCACTGATAGTCCATGTTTTCGCTCCCTCCGAACTCCCTGCCAGAAAGCCCACATTTTTGCAAAAACGTGAACTGTCTGTGGGTCCCTGAGGACCGGATTTGGAAACGCTGCTATATGGGATTCAGCAACGTACATCTTCATCTTAAAGCCGATTGGCTGGAATCACGGCACTTCCCCCCCCCCCGCTTTGCATCTCACCACATCAAAACCCCTAAACACTACAGCAAGAACGTCTCTCACTGCGACATGGAATACTCGAGCACAGTCAATAAGCGAACCATCTTATTATCCAACAAATAAATGCGGAGAAACACTGAAAAAAAATACACACAAAGCAAATATAGTTTCTGAGTCAAAAATATCTACAGTCGCCATTACCTCCTTGGACGGTGGTTTGAGGGATACATAGTGCTCACGTACTGTTTTTGTAAAAATCTGAAATTTAAATAGCAAGTTCAACGTGTACGGTTAATTTAAAAAACACACACTCGCATTGTTTTCGGCACATTTTCCGTTTTGAGAAATTTGCGTGGTTTGGCAGCGTCGAGGAAAAGCTAGCTTTCCGGTTAGAGGATTATCCCAAACTCCGTTTACCAACGCGAGACGTAACAGTCCACAACAGGATAATCCATTCGGGCCTTTCGGTAAAATTCACCCTACACTCGTACCAAACCGAATGCTTCTAGAAGGGTTTTTAATTTTTTCTTCTTAACATCTTAACACGTGCACATGACGCTGAGACATGGTGGAAGCTCAGTGTGCGTTTCACGGGGGATTAATGGCATTTTTAGGGACATGCTCGTCATCAGTAGGATGGAGACGGCCTTTGGCGGCTGCTGATGAGGGCAATCTGGTAATGATGACATCACCTGAACTACTCACTGGAATGGACCAATGGAGCGGAGAGGGGGCGGAGACAGAGCCAAGGGTTTAGATACAAATTAAGTGGTGACACTTGGCCCCATGAAGTCTCTCTCTCTCTCACACACACACACACACATATATATAAACAAACTTTGCAAATCCATTGCATCCTGTCCAATCTGCAGCTTTCAAGTGGCTACGTGCTGAATATCAGCAGGAATCGAGGGTGGGGGGGTAGGGGGAGTACGGGACACATATGGAGTTGAGTTTCGGTCGCAATGCCTGCCAAAGGCCACCACCCCCCCCCACATACCACACACACACACACACACACACACTTTGAAAGGCCCTCTACCCTGTCCTGGCACACACTGTCCTGACCTCTCACAAGGAAAGCGTAAGATAAATAAAAATGCATTGCTAAGTTAAAGGGCAAGACTACGCTGCTCCTTGATAAACCAGGCTGCCCCCCAGGAGAAGGAAATACAGCCACACCACATAAAACATGCCCCCCGCAATCCAAAAAAGGAGCAGGGATATCCCCAGGATCATTCCCAGCTTCGTTTTCCAGAACAGGTTCACCAGGATGTCAGGTTCCGCATTCCCGCCTTCCACCATTAGGGGGCGGCAGAGAGTCCTACCTTGTTTGGAGTTGACGTCCTGGGGGTGGTGGCCCGAGGTGCGGCCCCGGGAGCGAAGTGCTCGTCGCTGTACGTGATGAGGGGGTGTCAGTGGGTGGACGGCGTGGGATGGCTGCACCACCCCGGCACCTTGTTGGACTGGAAGAGAAAGGGAGGGGAGACAGTCAAAGACCGGCCCAGCGACTACCACACCTACTCCTGAAGGGGGCATATTAAAAAGTCCCTCCAAAGAATGTACCTAAAACCCCCACCAAACGGCATGGAGAGCAGCTACAGCGTATAAATACGAGTACATATAGTCCCAGGTTCAATTCCCAGCTCCAGAGTAAGTACTCAATTACATTTCACCTATTTAGCAGATGTTTTTATTTAAAAAGTGACATTTTTGAGAAAGCAGGGTCAGACGGTTCCTGGGAGGAACTGGGGGTTAAGGGGCTTAGTCAACAGTCCAATGGTGACATCACTCTGCAAGGTGACATCATTCTGCAAAGTGACATCACTCTGCAGAGTCTGGGATTCCATCACGCGCCCAGCGTCTTGACCCCTAACCCACACACGATCATTTCAACTATTAACTGGACGTTTGATTAGATCAGAGGTCTATCAGCATTGGCCGGGCAGAATGCCCCACCCACAGAAAGCCGTCATGAATGGGGTGCGAGCAAATCTTAGGCCCCTCCCACCCGTCGAGACAGTAAGGTCACCTGCTTAGAGGTCAGCCTATATGGTGCAACATCCTGCTGGCGCCATGAGAGCGAGTCGAGGCTTAGGCCAGGGCGAGCATTTCAGCTGGGCTTTGTTTCAGAAGGGGGGGGGGGGGCTTCAGCCACTGATCAAAGGCCGTCATTAAGCCAAACGCGAGACTTAATTACAGCGCCGGGGGTGCTCAACGTAGCCTGCAGCCGCTCCCGTGCTGAACGAGGCCAATCACATCAGCTCCTGTATTCCAACCCCCCCCCCCCCCCGCCCTACATCCCACAGAGGCTGGCATAGGGTGGCAGGGTGGGGAGGATTCACATTCTTTCAGCGGGAGAGGGTTGTGTGTGTGTGTGTGTGTGTGTGAGGGGGTGGGGGTGGGGGGGGAATTTAACAGCTTCGGTATGCGAGAGAGGAAACATTCGAGCAGAGCGTGGGGGCTAAAATCCACACCCCCAGATCCTGCCAGTGCCATGGTAACAGCTGGCCGAATTCACAGCACGATGCTAGGGGGAGGAGGGGGGGGGGGGGGGGGCGTACTGATGGACTAGTAACTAGTCACTTGCGCCGCCACCAGTATCACCAACAGCGGGGTGGGACTGAGCCATGGCTGTCAAGGGGGTTAACTGCAGGCCTATCAGGTTTGGGATTCCAGACCAGAAATCCAGCAAGCCCCCCCCCCCCCCCACAACAGTTATTCAGAGACTATTAAATCACGCGTCCCTCGCGCACGGCTGGTCTTTTCACTGCTCGGTTCATCCATCACAGAAGGAGACTGACGTCTTCATTCAAACCTGCCTGGATCCCTTAATTCCGATATTCCCGAATGAGCACATCCATCCTTTGTCACTCCGGGGGCCATATGGCAGGATTATAGAAGCCCGGGCACTTCAGCGGGATTAAAGACGTCAGGCTCCGGGAAGCCACTGACCCGGGAAAAAAAAAAAAAAGCCAGAATCCGCAGCCCAGCACGGCTTGCGAGCCGGACGTACGGAAAAACGCAGCCCGCCTCTACGGCGCGTGCGAGTCAAATGCCGGGCTGCTGCTGACTTCCCTCCGGTACCCAGCGACCGCCTGGGACTCAGAGCCACTGGGAGCGACACCCACGTCAAAGGCTAAGGATATTTACCCAGCATGCACTGCAGGCACACCAAAAGCAAGGCCGGGACTGATGGGACGAGACCTGGGACTAATAAAAACACATCGAGAGGCAGGTCAAACGGCAGAATATAATCTTGCTAAAATGACAAGAATAAGTCTGTTTAACACGTCTTATCCCGCCTAAGAATCCCCCCCCCCTTTTATATATTGGAGGGGGCCACCTGCCAATTTCTAGCTGGCCCCCCAGCCCGGACGCGCGTGTTAGCTGGCTGAGCGATACCATCCCCTCCCGTCTCATAATTTAACAGCCTTCAGCTCGCATTTGCTCTCCTGTGGGGAGCAGATAAGAGCTGGAAGGATTTGCTTCTAAGCTCTGGTCTCGTCTTTGACTGGGGAGGGATGCAGTGCCGGCAGAGGGGCGGGGCCAGTGGCGGGTGCGAGGAGGGGGGTAGATGTTCTGTCTCCAAATGCCACACATGCTAATTAGCACAGCAGTTGGGAAGAGACACACAAAACATGCACCGATCCTCTAAAACAGAGATGGCCCCCCCTCAGTCCCACAAAAACAAGAGAGTCCCCCCCATGCGCCTGTGAAAACAGACTGTTGGCAAACAGTGACCCAGCCGTCTTGGAAACAGACCCAATAGAAGCCAGAGCAGATTTGGGTTTAACACCCCCTTGGCCCGGGGGGGGGGTCACCTGCACGTGTTACATTCACTTTGGGTTAATCCCGAAGAACAGGCCAGATAGCATAGATCAGTACAGACCAAATTTAAGATGAGGATCCCTACAAGGTTCCTCTGACACCAGGGATAATCCCATATGCTCGATGTGCGTAACATGCTTCTTCAAAAGGACGCCTGCCATTTTTCTCTCTTTTTGCCAAAACTGCAGCTTTAAGTTTTAAAGTTCCAGTTCACGATATTAAAAACAAACACTAAACACAGTGTTCACCGGCATACCTGAGATAAGGAGCGAACAGCACTGGTAGAAAGGGGGCGAACGAAACAGCACTGGCACTGGAGGAGGGGGGCGAACGACACGACACTGGCACTGGAGGAGGGGGGCGAACGACACGACACTGGCACTGGAGGAGGGGGGGCGAACGACACGACACTGGCACTGGAGGAGGGGGTCGAACGACACGACACTGGCACTGGAGGAGGGGGGCGAACGACACGACACTGGCACTGGAGGAGGGGGGCGAACGACACGACACTGGCACTGGAGGAGGGGGGCGAACGACACGACACTGGCACTGGAGGAGGGGGGCGAACGAAACGGCACTGGCACTGGGGGGCACAGTCAAACGAAACGGCACTGGCACTGGGGGACACAGTCAAACGAAACGGCACTGGCACTGGGGGACACAGTCAAACGAAACGGAACTGGCACTGGGGGACACAGTCAAACGAAATGGCACTGGCACTGGGGGACACAGTCAAACGAAACGGAACTGGCACTGGGGGGCACAGTCAAACGAAACGGAACTGGCACTGGGGGGCACAGTCAAACGAAACGGCACCTGGCACTGGGGGACACAGTCAAACGAAACGGCATCCTTTTCCAGTAGGACTGGATGCCTGTAACCAAGTCATGACCCATTAGAAAACCAGTAGAAGCTTTAGGTATCAAGCTAACTAACTTCCCATGTAGACGGCCAGGGGGGCGAGGTAACATCGTGATGCTAAAGGGGTTTGCAAAGGTGAGAAGGAGAGAACAAGTGGCCTACACAGCCCCCAAAAATATGGGGGGGGGGCACTCCCCTTTCTCCTGGGTGTAGCGGCCCATGCAGAATTCCGGGCGGCACTTCAAAAGAGCCGCTCCGCAGCGGACGTGATTCCGGAATTCCGTAAAGCTTTAGGGGATCAGACGGGCAGCGGTGGAGCTGCTGGGAGTGGGCTGGCACCGGCACCGCTCCCCCCGCAGTCGTCAGTGACTTCGGGGAGCCCGTGAGTGACCGCTGTGTCGAATCGATTCGGGGCTGGCTGCCCCCCCCGCCCGCTGATTCACTCTGCCATCCCCTTTCATAGTAACAGGCTTATACACCCCTCTTTTCATATTTGCAGAGGCGACGCAGATTGAAGAGAAACGTCCCAGTCCGGCATTTGCCCGTTAAGCTGGGAAGAGCTGCCCTTTTCAACAGAGAGGCTCAGATGTGGGGTTTTAGTAAGGGTGGGGGGGGTGAGGGGTGAGTGTGATCTGGGGGGGGGGGGTGGGGCTGTGCAACTCAGGGGTCTGAAAGAGCCGCTGGAGCGCAAAGAACCATCCAGGCCCCCCGGTGAGAAGCGAAAGCGGCTGGAGGTAAGGCAGGTGCTGTTGGCGGGAGTCGAGGGTGGGGGTGCGGGTTCTTTTTTACAATGACAACCTTGATTCACACTTCTCTGGACTGCGGAAGGAAACCGGAGCGCCCAGGAGGAGGTGGGGGGGGCAGTGGAGTGGACAGAGGCTCCACACAGCCGGAGTCGAGGCGTGATCAGGACCTGGTGCTCAGGGGCTGCGAGCGATCAACAGCACCTCTCTGTTTGGGCGGGGGGGGGGGGGGGGGCAGTGATACAGCAGGGTCAGGGTCAGAGACCAGCTCCCATCTGCGGTCTTGTCTGGGGGAGGAAGGTAAAGAGCAGGGAAGAGGGAACTAAAGTAATAATCACTGTACTCTGGTAAGAGGAATCCAAGGTAAAGTAATAATCACTGTACTCTGGTAAGAAGGTATCCAAGGTCATAGCTTTACTAGGCCTTGTCCCAGTATACATGCACGGAGGGAACTCCGCTACGATTAGTGATATAGCTCCTTTCAGCTTATTAGTATTGAGCTTTTTACGTCACAGATGTAAATAAATAAATAATGATGGGTGCATGAACAAAACGACAAGCTTTAATTGCGATCTGGTCGGAAGAACAGATACAAACAGATCAGGATAGAATAACAAGAAATAAAAGTATTCTGCATAATAATCTATGACGGCACGGTATTGGAAATTTCTCAAATATTGCAATGTGATTTTGCTGTAATAAATACTGGGGTAATCATGAAACAACAAAAGGCTTCAACATAAATTTCTCACAAACCTGTCTAGGAGTGATTTAAAACGTCTCAGAGAATACGCAGCACTCATGCAAAAACAGCGAGGGTAAACTTTAAACTGATTTTGAAACATATACTAGATAATCTTGAAAATGAATAATCGTTAAAACCTGCTAGGATTTTTTTCCTATGACAGAATGAAAATGTTTGAGCAAGACAAACTCCTTCCAGTTACAATATTGGTACCAAATTGAAGGAAAGGTGTAAAAATTGAATGTGTATAACATCCAATGTTGGTATTAATCTTGCCTGTGGTCGAGTCCTACTACAGCCATTTTTCAAATTCAGTACAAAATTCTCCACCTGGCTTTGTGATGTCATTCGACGCCAGTACCAGTTTTTGGCATCAGTGGAAAAGCAACACTTTGAAGTACCATACTTTTTGGTACCTTCTTGAAGTACCAAAAGTACAGTAACTGGTGCTTTAGAAAAGCGTCCTTTGAGCAGTGAATTGAGCAGCTTTACAGTACTGTAAATTTTCTGACGTGCTGGACATACTCTGCTGTGTACCAGCTTCTGTTACTTCCAGGTCAAAGCCCGGGGGGGGGGGAGACTGTAGGGCATGTGCAGAGCGCCTAGGCCAGTTCGAGTCTGACTCAACACACACATGCGGGAGAAAATCGCATTATCTGGCTGTCATAATCCGACATTGAGAAATTAGCTTTAGTACGATTTCAGTCAGACTAACACTTACATGTACTTAAAAAGTTAGTTGGACTAACACTATAATGATCTTCTTAGTGTGTATGTAAACGTACTGACTATACTCTGGTAACAGATACCCAAGGTAAAGTAATAATCACTGTACTCCAGCATGAAGTAACCAATATAAAGTAATAATCCTTGTACTCCTGAAAGGTTTACCTAGATCTGCAAGCTAGTAAATAGCTGGTCTCAGACACCCCCCACCCCAGCTCCTGTTTGTGCCTCTTCACACGCCTGGCCTGGGGGAGAGTCGTCACATGCGGGATGGTAAACAGGCGCGTAAACCCCTCCCCACACAGGGGGGGATCAAACACTTCCTCACCTCCAGCGTTCAGGTACACAGCAAGGGGACAGAGCCACACACTCCAGACATGGCCTGTTACCCCCACACCCCCCCCCCCCCAAAACTGGGCACTGCACCATTGGCAAGTTCAACACTGCAGCCCTACAGCAGTCATCTCTGCGGATGGTTGCCCCGACCCCCCTCCCCCAGTAATGCGTTCACACTGCCGAATACAGACACCCCTGGAGAAACACCTACCCCCCCCCAAGCAGGCAGTAACACCCCTCACCCTCAGCCGACCCAGACGACTCGTGGCAGCAAAAACTCAGAGTCGGGTACAGACAGACAAATAAACCATCACCCCCAAAACGATGCATTTCCTGTGTACGCCCACGAGCCAGATCCCCCCCCCCCCCGCACGAGCCAGATCCCCCCCCCCCGTGCTGGAAAGGTCACGGCACAAAGGTTCTGACCCGCCAGCGTCCGCTACAAAGCCATCCGGATCCATCCCCCCCCCCCAACAAGGCCTTTCATTACCCCCCCCGTGTGAGCGTGACCTTTTACTGGGGAAGAGAGCATACACCCCATCCCTACCCCCAAATTACCAACTACGCAAGAACAGTGAAGTCCCTGGTTTCGGCACAATGAAGTGCTAAACACAGACCCCCACCCCCCCCATGAAGGTTGAGGTGACAGGCCAACTGACACTGTGCTGAGCCGGAGGCGACCAAAACCGAGGTAAACCGGTTTGGTAAAAACGGCCAGACTCGAGGAATGTGGAAAGAGCCAGTAAAAATGTCAGGGACGTAATTTGATTGATGGAAAATCTTGAGTGAACAAACCGGTAAATACCACGACGATACAGCAAACAGGCCTGCGAGGGTCTGGCTAGATAAGGCGTCGGTGTGGATGGGTGGAGGCAGGCATGTGCGGGGCAGCGTTTGGCGCCGAGAGTCCCCCTCCCAACCCCCACCGGTGGGATGTTCACCTTGCGGCTGGGCACAGACTCGTTAGCTCAGCAGGGCCTGGTGAGATCAAAGGCTCCGAAAAAGGTCAAACATTCCACTGAGGTGACAGCCCACAGACCTGGCCCGGCCCCCCAGAACCACACCCCCCTATCCCACTCCCCCCATCCCGTCAGCTAATCGCCTACAAATGACCAAAAACCGAGGCGCTTTTGGGGAAAACACCCAGACTGCCTTTAAAACCCAAGCAGCTCTTAACGACATTTTAAACCCCACAGAAATCCGGCTTTTGTCTGTTTGTTTATTCACGTTGCTGCAGAAACACCCACCTGTGTAAACTGGTAGAAAAAAAAAAAGAAAAAAAAACACCGCCGCCAAAAATCAGCCATGGGTATAAACGTCATTCACCAGGTCGCGCCGCATGATTTCACTGCAAATGTTTCGCGAGGCAGTGCGTGTGGTGGGTGCCGCTTAGATACACGGGGCAAGCGGCCCACCAAGGGCAGCGGGATGCTGGAATCCTCCGGCACTGTGCGGCATCACGGTTTCCACGGCAAGTCCCAAGGCCATAATTTCCGGGATTATATTTGGAAACTGCGCCACGGCATTAGACCGAGAGCCGCCGTGCGATCCAGCTACCTCTGAAAATGGGGGGGGGGTTATGCATCCATTTTATACACGTTGGGTGGCCCCCTGCCACTGTGAAAAAGTGACCTTTACCAAGCCATGGCCAGACACGTGCACGTGTGTGTTACGTATGCGAGATGACGTCCACGAGGTCCCCGGAACAGGGCCGGACGGAGGTGAGAATGAGAGCGAGTGAAATGGATGCCTATTGGCTGGAAGGTCGCCATGGGAGATCAGATTTCGGACGTCACAAGGCCGCACGCCGGAACCCCCTTTGGACCCGGTTAATTATGTTTTAAGGTTACTCTGGCACTCACCCCCAACCTCCTACAGTACTTTTACAACCTAGTTTAATGGGCAGTTCTGCTGAATGAAGCAGCTACAGCAGTTAAAACGAAAATGGGTCACACCTCGACAGCACAAGGCACCCCAGAGGATTCTGGGTAAGGGGATGGTCACAGCCTCACACAGACCGGGCCCCAAATCAAAACTGTAGAAGCGACTGACACATTACCCATAAGCCACCAAGTACCCCCCCCCCCCCACCCTCCACAAATACACACAGTCCCCAGCCGCCTCTCCACCAAACCGCGGCAGCTTAGCACGATCTGACAGATTAACTCGTAAGACACTAAACAGCTGCTTTTGCAGCGCCGATTCGCCAACCGAATCTCACGTCTCAGTGTTTTCTCAGTTTCCTGCACGCATTACCTTCTCAGAGCCAGACGAGGCCTGTGGCCCCGCCTACACATAATACCCTCCAATCAAACAGCAGTTGCCTTTGGCTACAGCCACACGGTGGTCTGTTTTAGTTAAGCCCCTCCCCCTTCTGGCTCCTCGACGGGCCAAAGTCCATGAACAGCCATCGCGTTTGGACACTAATGAGCGTACGCGTGTAGATTTAACAAAACATTGAAACTTGTGAAACACCTGTGCTGGTCATGTGACGCCATCAAAAGAAAACCATCATGACACCAAACCTTCTTGATAATCCCACTCCATGCCTGCAAATCACCCAGCACTCCAGATGACAGCAAGTTCATATCAACCAGAGTGTTGGGAGTCTAATTCGAGGTGCTACAAATATTTGTCTTGCAAACAGACTGACTAAGACAAATATCGAAACATCCACCGTCCACAGAATCACCCAAGAGGCGGTGGAATGGCAGACCAAGATTTTGATTCAACCAACCAGTTGAGTCACAGAGTTTCTCAGCTGGCTGGTTGAAGCAAAATCTTGGTTTAGATTTTTACTTTTTTGGACCCAAACTATCCACCACTGGCAGCTTGTTTGGCTTTACTATTGAGAAGCTGGATTTAGTCATCTTGACCACGTGACATATCTCACTGCAATGACTCGTTCAGCCACGGGCCCCCAATCCATGCTAATACTGCGACTGAAGACTGACCATCTCAGTATGAAGGCTGTTCACCTTCAGCACCTAGTCTGAATCTGATCCTCTTGGCCCAAATCATACGAGCTCTTCTGAAACTGGGCGACACCAAAACACATCATCACGATGCCCCATTCACCGGCACGGCGAGCAGCTCAGAGAACGCCGGCACCCTGCCGCAACCCCTTCCCACCTCGGTCTGACACCTGAGGGCAGCTAATCGGGCAGCGTGAGGCCACTTCTGAGAAACTCGAAAGTGCCGAGGTCACCTGAAGCACTGGGTGAGGTCGGCCTGCATCCCACGGCCCGCCCCACTGGGCGGGCGGAGCTCAAAGGCGCTCCGGAAGTTGGCCCCGACCCAACGTCCCTGACCATGCTTATCACTGCAATTCACTCGTCACAAGCAGGGGACCAAAGGAGTTGAGCTTGATATTTTTGACTGCTTGCTTGATGACTGACGTCGAGGGGATGAGGGGGCCCATCAGTCATGTTGCCCAGGGCAGCATATTCATGGAAATTATGCCCCCACCCCGACCTGACACTTTCCTGGCTCCATCTATCCACCCACCTCCATGCCACCACTGGATACCTACGGAAAGCAGGCGTCTACTTCACTATTCCTACATGAGAATTTCACCCTGATATTACTGTAGATCCATAGCTCTCTGAATTCAGATCCTGCAGAAATCACAAGAGAAAAACCAACTTGACCACTCACACAGCACACCAGTGCTCGTGGGGACTGGAGACAGATCCTTCACAAAAAAGTGGAAGTGTTTTTTTTTTCCCCTCAGAAGCTTCCATCATCGAAACCGCTGTTCTGTCATGACCAGGCCTGTGACTTATGAAGCCTGATTTCCCGCCAAAAAAAAAAAAAAAACGACAGAGAGCAGGACCCCGTGCACGTTCGTTTACGTGCCAACATGGCTCTCTCGCCAGTGCATTTGCCCACAGTCCCTGGGCTCCCGTCTCGAGAGGGCCAGGCACGTGGTTTAATTACGCACCAAGGTCTCCCCGGGGCTATGCATCGCCTCGCCGGTCCATTCCGTGGACGGACGACATTTCGTTTCCCATGGAAATTAAGAGGCGAAATTCATTAAGCTTTGCCAGAAGTTTCCAACTCATGGTTATATTACAGGGAAAAAAGAGCTACTATATACCGTCAGGCAGGAATGCTGTAATAACCTGAAAATAAAATACCATCCATTGGCATCACTGTCAAAACTCACTCTCTCTGGCATATGAGGGGGGGGGTCTAACAAGTCAAACTAGCCAGCCAGAACCTCAGCAGTTCATTGTCAGTCACCTCCCACATGAGGGAGACGCAAAAACAAACCTACCCAGGACAACGGGGAATATGGGTACATCTGCAAGTGTAATTACCACATTGTGGGGCGATTTTCCGCCCCACTGGACGGCACGACTGCCCAGATCCTCGACACCCCCACCCCAGGATCCCCGTGACAGAACGGGCGGCACGTTAGCGGGATTACAGGCCAACCCCTCTCATCTCTGGGCTGCCCCGCCCTTCCACCTCGGGGCCAGGTAACAGACCCCCTAATCTAGCCTTGCTGAATTACACATAATTGCTCCAGCGCTGTGATTCATTTCAGCACAGAAGAGGAGGAAGTGGGGGGGGGGGGGGGGGGGGATTATAGGGACCCCCCCGCCAACCAATGACACCCTCCCTCTCTCCCTCCCCCCCAT
This sequence comes from Brienomyrus brachyistius, assembly GCF_023856365.1. NCBI lineage: Eukaryota > Metazoa > Chordata > Actinopteri > Osteoglossiformes > Mormyridae > Brienomyrus > Brienomyrus brachyistius. Next base: position 564,987 of record NW_026042322.1, read on the forward strand.
CTCTCCAGCTTCAGTGAACAGCAGCCAAGGCTCTCCGGCTAGTAGGAGGCAGGAGGCTTTGAAGAGATCAAAGCGGAGGCCGCAAGCAGTTGCATGCCCTGGGAATACGGGGGGCTTTGTGCACCCCTCAGCCCGCTTCCCCGGCGTCACGGATTGCAGCTGGATTGCATTTCGCTCCCCCCCCCCCCCCCCCCGCAAAACCGACGCTTGGGGTTTTCACTCTGACATCAGCGAGAGAGAGAGCCCTCGCTCTGCGTCTAAAAAACAAGGGGGGGGGGGGGGGCAGAGAGAGAGAGAGAGAGGAGGCGAGAATCAGGTGACAGAGAAGGAGAGAGAGATGAGAGAGGAAGAAGGAAGACAGAGAGAGGAAGAAAGAGTGGGTTGGATCAGGTGACAAAGAGAGAAAGATGAGAGACGAAGAAAGAGAGAGAGGGAAGGCAAGAATCAGGTGACAGAGAGAAGGAGAGAAAGATGAGAGATGAAGAAGGAAGAGAGAGGAGAGAGAGGAGAGAGAGAAAGCAAGGGGGGGGGGGGGGGGAACGTACCGGCCAATTTTTATTTTCACAACTCCGTAATTGGGGCAGTTCAAAGAAGAAGGGCAGCATTTGTTTTCAATCGCGGGCTGATATAAAAGGAACGGCGGAGTTTTTATGCGTTTCCCAAAAATTAAAAACAGCCTTTTTACATATCCAAAGAACAGGCTTTTTTATAGTCTAGACCACACAAAAAGGACAGATAACTACCCCTCCCCACCCCCGATCTTTTCCTACAGACGAGAACAGAGAAGTCTGTGTGTATGTGTGTGTGGGGGTGGAGAGGGGGGCAGGAAAAAAAGGGTTTGATGTGGTCATAACAGTCTATATCCATTCATGTTCCATCTAACCAGCCTAACCAATCAGACCTGGTGGTCACGAATCTTTCTCCACCCCTTTACTGACGCCAGTAAATCACATCTACACAGCCGCGACTGGACAAATATCGCTGTCAATCAATTGTACCACGTGATGCTGAAAACACACCCACCATCATAACTAAACCCGACACCCGACAAACGTGCCGGCCGTTGGTTCATCGGGAAAGTCCTGGGAAGCCCGTGAACCGTGGAGGAAGGTCTACACAGACCATTCAACACCGGTGGTCGCACTTGATGGACAGCAGCTTGGGTAACATTTCAAGGTTCATTCCAATACCATGAAAACCAGAGTAACTTCCGTGCCCAAAAATCTTGACAAGCGTGACGCAGGATTCAATAGGAAACTGGTCATTGACAAGGTTTTGGTCAACCTACCAACTATAAGCTGATTACCTTATAGGTGTGCCAGTCATAAAACTCTTAATGTTGCACAAAGTCCAGGTTCCATTAAGGAACTATCCCATAACTACAGGAGAGACTTAAAATGTTCAAATATCACAAAACTGATGATGTAGCTACCAAAACAGGGTATGTAGAAAAGAGGGGAGGAACCACAGTGATGTTCAGGCAAACGATGGAATGCAGAGTGACGGAAGCTCCCCTGGTCTCCTGCAGGTCTCATTCCTGCAGGATGGATGAGCTTAACCATAGTTCCAACAGTGAGGAATCAAGGAAACATGCTGGCAGAACACGCCCGGCGAGGTGGCGATGAAGACCTCCAGCAAGGGTGGCGGTGAACTGCTCTGCGGATTCACCCTTGGAGCCCAGAGCAGAAAGGCCTGTGCTGGCAAATGTCACAACCAGGTGCTGCTGTGGCTGGGCTGGGTCACCAAACGACCACGACTCTCTGCACAAGCCAACCAGCACCGAATCTACAAATCTGCTCACGGGGCCAAAATCGTCCACGTGAATCGACGCAGAAAACAAGATCGGACCAGATGGTTTCGTGTCACGTTCGGAAAACTATAATTATAACCAAGAACTTCCATGAATCAATTTCAAACCCAGTACCATCAGGGTGTCTAGACATATACAGGGTGTATCAAGGCAAGGCTTTGGAGACCTTCTGCTGTCCATTTTGAAATTACATTAGAACCCTACTGCGGATTCAGGAACATTCTTGTGACTCTCGGTGCTGCAGTTGGTGTTTAAGGGATCATTGTATGTCCTGTTCCATCGATTCCATTCATTGCCTCAAGGTGAGACAACCTGATTGGGCCTCAGATAAAGAGCAGCTCGACGCACAAGCTGAACATTACCCTGTCCTCTAGGACACCAAAACACCCTAAGGAACCAGGAAACAAACAACCTCAATGCCCCTTCCCCAGCACAGGATACATGACCTCCGGCTATCTGTACACGCAAAGCTGGTGTCAACCGTCAGACTTAAGCCTGCATCCCTCCAGAGTTAAGGGATAAGCCTACAGGCGCCACAAGCCAACTGAAGACTCTGTGACCAGCCAGTGGACGGGCTCCTTCTTAAAGCCCTTCATGGGCAAGAGTTTCGCCAGCAGTAGCGGCAAAATCCCCTTTCGCGAAGCGGGGTCGTCCCAGACCCCAAACACCGTGTCAAACAGCGCCACGCGTCTTGATGCGTCCATGCATGTGGTCACGGAAGCGGACTTTGAGAGTCTAGGTTCCGACTCCCTGCGAGGATCACATCGTCGCGCCCATGAGAACCTACTCAACCGGAACGATGCCAGAAATCCTCCATAAAGACAGAGGGTGGGAAGGACACCCAAACCCCAACGCTGCTCAAACTCTTCGCGTTTAGCATCCTTTAGCACCCACATGTATAATACATTGCATGTCACACCAAATATAACATCAAATTTAAATTAAAGTTTCACTCCTACTCCCGTCTACAGAGCAGACAAAAATATATATGGTATTCCCAACGCCCTCTGAGATAAAGGCAGAATGTCGGCTATTTAAATATCGAACCAATCCAAGCAGGGGGACGGGGGTGGGGGGGGGTGGTATTCGTTATGCTCCGTTTGTGTGCCAAAGTAATCAACCGAAAGGACCCACCGAGGCTCGCTAACCATTGGCACACACACTTTGAATCAACTCTACATTTTCACAACTGTGTTTATGGATGGGAGGGGGGTTGTTTAACAAACAAGTTAGAGGCACAAAGTGTGGCTTGTTTAGCGTTGCAGGATAACATTACCTCATTATAAAAACAGATTAGAAATCAAAAACGCCCCCCCCATCCCACCACAGTGGGTGGCACTTCAGAGGAAGCGAATGACCCAACCCAATCCAAGGTCAGGTGGGCGCATGATGGTGTCAGGGCGATGGGCGACACACAGAAGATCACTGGATTGGACACGGCCTGCAAAGTCTCTAGGTCACTAGGAAACTGCCAATCAGCACTACATCTGCAATGATCCAGTCACACAACTACAAAACATTTCATTAATATTGAATATAGGAACACAGTACTACCGGAAGGGAAAAAAAATAAATGAGACACTAATTACCTAGAACCACAAAAAAATAAAGATGCAACCATATTCAGAAGCAAATTCCGAGAGAAACGCATGACAGTGACCAAAATAACTGGTGGTAACTGGTCACTGTTCGTACTAAGAGAGTGGCTTCTACAGTATCGCACAGCCCCGCATTGGGCAGCTTACGAAGGCTGCAGTCTGAATGAGATGCACGAGGACGGCAGACACGCCGGACGGAGATGTTTACATAAGCCACTATGCTAATTTTTCACGTAATTTATGTGCATCCTGATAGAATGGAAACAACCCCCCCCCCCCCCCAGCTATTATTAATGGCAAAAAGTCACTGGGTGACCTATTTCAAAGGCGGCACATTCCGGACAAGGTCCCCATTATGGGAGCAGATGACATAGATCCATCAGGGTCAAGCTGGGCGTTTGTGTACTTCCTGAAAAGTCCACTTTAAAATCCATATCTGGGATGGGGGGGGGGGGGGATTCCTCATCAGTCTTGTGGGAAACGTTCGGGCCGGACATCCCTGGAGTGGACGCATTGGGTTCAGCACCAGTGGGGGCACTCCCCTGCTCCTCTCAGGCTTCCCCAGGCACCCGCATCCGAGACAGACGGTCCACCGGGGACCGTACGCGGGAACGTGGAACCGGACCGGTGGAAATCAATCCATCCCTCAGAAAGAGAGGGAAAACAGCCTTTGATCTTGACAGAGCGATTACCAAGGCTGGAGACTCACATTTAAATCGAAATAACAAGAGTCGTCGTAATGTTATATGCCTCCCCCAGAGGACACACCTGGCAACAGTCATTACGGCAGGCCCAGTAACAGATACATTCATTTTAATAATCTGACATTAAAATGCCAGGACTCTGATACATCCGCGCCTGTCCATCTTACAGCCGAACGGGGTCGATGGCGGTGTAACAAACCACAGCCATTAAACACTTTAGTTTTGGCAGCCATTCAGCTTTGCAACCTAAACACAGCTCATGAAAGAGATGTTCGGTACGGGCGCGTATGCAAACCAACCCCTCCCACATACTGCAAGAAGAGCCCTGGGGCAGAATGTGCTCCTAAGCGACGCCATTAGCCCCGGCGCCGAGACTGGCACACGCAGCACCGTCAACCATTTTGGGTTTTATGAATAAATGAAAACAGAAGCGGTGGATACAGAATAATCCTATGCGGTGGCTCGCTGGGGGTCACGTGACCAAGTCCGGCGTCCAATGGGGTTCTGCCACCTTCCGAGCCATTAACGCAGCCCTCCTACATGGCCCCGACCAGCAAGCGGTCATGAGGACACCAGTAGCCACGGCGTGTCCTCAATCCGAACGGGTCCCTGGCACACTGGGCCGAAAATCCGTCCCAGGGCCAAAAGACAAAGATACACAAACAAAAGGTCCGTAATGTGGCTGAAAGCTCCGCCACGGATCATGAGGAAGGAGAAATAAAGTGAGACCAAAAAAAAAAAAAAAAAGATCGGAATGCCTCCGTGATAGATCCCTGCACTGGCGGGGGGCGAGGACAGCACGTCGGAGGGGGAAGGGGTGGGCGTAGGACAAAAAGCACGAAGCGGGATTAGTGAGGGGCAGGTGTTGGAGCCCCCCCGCTGGCTAGACAGGCACAGCTCAGGAGGGGAGAGCCAGCGGGGGCCTTGGATCATACTGGAAACCAGTAATACTCAGTGTTGCGTGTGTGTGCTGGCCAGTCTCTCGTCAGCTGCCGTGACAACGTGCAGACAGACTACGACAATTGTTACCGCAAACCAGCGTCAGAGATATTTCTGAAGAGCCTATTAGTGCAAATTGTTGATATTTCATTAATCACTAGCAATATCAATTAACAGTTTTTAACAGAGCGTATACATCAGTCATCCGTAGATGAGGCTAGTGAGCTGGGACTCGACCACGAAACAGCGAGACGGGAGGAACGACTACAGGAACCGTGGAACATTCCGGAGAGGTGGGCAGGACTCACCGTCCGGGCCATGGGCGGAGACAGCGAACCGTTGCTCATGAAGGAGTCACCACTCACGTTGGACATCATGACGTAGCCCGGGTAGCCTGAGTAGGGGTGGCCTTTGCCGTAGAGGTCATGCTGGTGCTTCCCTGGAGAATCATGGGAAAGATTAATAAGGATTTACGCACCTTTCAGGACCTTGGGTTGCAGAGATTACAATGCTGATCAGACTCTGGATGCGTTAATCACATCGCCACACCTCTCTGACATAACCCAAAAACAGAACCCCGGGTGAAGAGAAATCAGCCCCAGAGCTGTCAATCTATGTGAAGATGAATTGAAATATCACAAGAAACAGGAAGCCGGCAAACTTCTCAGCAGCGACTCCCGGATTACTATTTCCTAAACTGCTCCTTACCTCCATCTTCGTCTGCCTTTCAGAGCAACCAGCTATATTATTACAGGGAACAAAGAGCCCCCCTGTGCCAATTAGGAGCATTTAAGAAAAACAGACAGATAGTGCCAAAATAGTGCCCCCCTCCCAAGCTTGTTACAACCTCTGACCCAAATGGGGCCTGCATCCCTCGGACCCGTGGAAAGACTGACAGTGCTGTGGTTGGTTGGGGAGGGGGGGCTGATGGCAGTTTTGTGAGTGTTGTTACAAGGGGGCCGTTAAGTTTAAGGGTGCTCCTTTCACTGGTGGGGGGGGGGGGAAGGGGGCAGAACAAAAGGCGGACACGCTCCCCATCCCCGCCTATCCCGACCCACTGCCACGCCCCCATTCGGGGATGACAAAGGGATCAAACGCTCTCCTCTGAGTGGCAACGTGGCATTAGTGACAACAGCAGCTGCTTTTTCTTATTAGAGGGGGGGCACTTTGTGGAGACCTGGGCGATTTTGTCCCCCCATGACCCACGAACACGTAGGTGAGTTTAACGCCCCTTTCATGTTTGAAGTTAGACTGATCCTGGACTCCGTCACTGCGAGATGGATCCTAACCTCATTCCTTCAACCTTAAAAAATAACAAATGTCGAGGATGAATTGAAGGCAAACATGAACGTGGCATCAATCAAGCCAAAGGCAAGACCTGGATTAATGAGACGGCACAATTAAAAACTAGTAACTGGCCAGTTAATTGATAAACATTCACAGTTACCACCGGGCATCAAACGCCGCACCAAGGTGCGGAAACTGAGCTCGCAAACATGAGAAAAACCGGCACTTTGAGGCGACCCAGTTTTTAAAAGCTTTAAAAAATTTAAATTCACAGAATGAGAAACACCAGCGTTTGCCACAGAGAGCAGAATAAAGAAAGGAAAGTTTAAGCCCCTAATTTAAATGACTTTAAAGCTCTTGGCTATGGAAAGACGGTCAGGACAGACAGGGACCCCCTGGGGCGATGTGAACGGGGCCAAAAACACCCCGATTAGGGAGCAGCACCCGTGCCCATGAGCCAATCAGGTGACAGCGAGCCCTGACTTAGATGCTGTGTGGTTTACAACCACCTGAGTTGGAGGGGGAGGGTGGCAGAAAATTGTGTACCCCGCCCGACGCTTCCTGCTATCCCTGATCCGACAACCAGATCAGACTCATGGTCTCCCAGATCTCCTCACTTGGGACAGCATCACCTTGCAGACTAGCGACAGGGCAAACTGGGGACCAACGGCGCCGGGCTCGACGTCTCCAGATCGAGAGCAGCCCTGGATAAAGTCCTGGCACGCAGCAGCAAGTACACGCCCGACGCCGTGGCGGGGTGTGTGTGTGTGTGTGTGTGTGTGTGTGTGTGTGTGTGTGTGGGGGGGGGCCACGGCCGAGGTGCCGGGGACTCACCGTCGTCAGGGTGCTCCCTATGTTTTTCATGGTACGCGCCCGGGGGCATCTGGGACTGCCGGGACGCCTGCACAGGAGACATGCACAGAGAAACCAGACATCTCAGCGAACAAGGGCAAGACACGAAGGGATTATTTAGCCAGACCATCATAAGTGCAGGGTGTCCCACGCGTTCTGTGTCACGGAAAAAAAACTGGAGGGAAACCAAACACAAGCTAAGCAAAAACACTGCCCATGTGCTACAAAAAAAAATTACTTCCTACATTTTATTTATCTTGCACTCAAAGATTTACGGGTTTAATTATTACAATGCGCTGTCCGTTTGGTGGTGGAGGGGTGGCAATGGAGAAAAAGGACGGTTGGGGTGTGTGTGTGTGTGTGTGTGTGTGTGTGTTGGGGGGGGGGCAAATCATACATTTCTCAACGGGAATTTACAAGACGACCTGCGTTAGGAGTTCACTCCTCCCGGGGGCCCGCCATCCGAAAAAAAAGGCGACTTCGGCTGATCCGCAATTAAAATTCGGTGCCCATCGTATTTTAGCACTCAAGCCGAAATGTGACAAATTCCATTACGGACACTTAATAACAATCCGCGCTGACAACTGTGTCTTCTGCCTGGAGCCGCGGCTCCTGCCGACGGGGGTAAACAAGCCAGGCAAGGTGTTTTCGCCGGCTGTTTTTTTTCCCCTCCTTTTGGCTGTTTACACCGCAATAGAGGAAAAACTCAACAACAGCGCAGGGGAATGTAAAGCGAAGACAGATTCTGGATTAAGAACTGGATTAAAATAAAATTATGATAATTATTTAATAAAGAGGACGTGGAATCGATGGCAGAGTTTAATTTTCTGGTAATAAAACAAAAAATCGGAGCGGTTACACTGGAGGGAAGAGGGAACCCCGGCATGGTATATACGGCCTGAGTTTATTTATATATATTTATATATACACACACACAAAAAATTTTTCCACAATGTTTTTTGTATTACGTCTTTTTTCTTGATGAAAAAAAAACATTGAGCATATTATATGGAAATTAATATTAACTCGTTATCACGTACCCGGTAAGTGGGAGAGTGCAATTTACACGGGAAAATGTAGGCCTGCGTAAAATGTATTGTATGCAAATGTATTTTCTTAATTTCACTGCATAAACATATTTGAAGTTTTAAACAGCTGTGCGGAACCGTCATATTGTTTTAAACGCCCCTGCGTCCAGGGGAATAGCGACCGTGTACTAAAGTCGTCGGGGCAAAGAAACCAACGTATTTTCAGCCTTTCATGGTAAACAGTGATCAAGTATTTTAGTGCGATAATTTCATTTGAAAATAAGTTACAAAGGAAATATAGGATTCACGTTGTACTTTGTTTCTCGCCCTATCGCCACTTTCTTGGTAAATTAAAATCCACGCATAAACCAATCATGTGGCAAAAAAAAATGTGAATCAATGTATAAATTATTCCACGTAATGTCTAGGTCAGATGTTGCATCCAAATAAACGACTAAAACGCGCCTGCAAATAGCCTATTGCAGTCGAAGTAATTCGTGCTGTTTTTCCCATTAATAAGCCTCTAAATATTAAAGCGAAAAAAAAGTTTTACCAAGCGACACATGGAATTAAAATACTTACATCGTGACTGTTGCTGTTCGGGCTGGTCTCGGACTCGTTTACTAACGAGGACTTGATATCCGCTAGGTCGCCCTCCTCCTCCGAGTGACTTATTTCGGCGAAGATCTGCTCTTTCTGCGGGTCTCCCTCGTCCTTGAAGGGGATCATCTCGTCCGTGGCGCAAAGCTCGGGATCTCCGCCGCCAGCCAGCTGTGGCATCTCGGCGCAGATGAAGTCAGTGCGCCCGGTAAGGCACCCTTCGCGGGGGGAGAGCGGGATTAAAGCGTCTCGATGTCCCGAACCCAAGCCGGGATCTTGTAGCGTGAGTCAGCCCCCGGCAGCACGAACTCCCCCGGCTGCCTGTTTTGACTACAGCAACAGGATACCTGTATGTTTTGGCTTTATAAAAAATATTATGGATTCTCGGTACTGCTCAAAAACACACGAAGCCCAACACATCTGATGATGTTATCTTTCTGGCACTTTAGTTCACGCTCATTCTTCAGGTTGTTTCTCAAATATCAAAAGTTAACCACATCACAACTGCTCAAATAGCCAGAAATTAAAAGGAAACCACGCTGCTTTTCTCCCGGTAAGAACTTCGTGGAAAATAAATAAACAAAAAAGGCATATACAAGTGAGTGAATCTTCATATATTTCCCCGTTTAGTGTCCACACTGCGTAACGTCTTCCCGGTGGAGAAAAATAAACAGGAAAGATTTAATTGCGACCTGCCCAACGCGTGTTAACTCGTAAATTCACATTAAGTAAATCTTTTAGTCCGCTTATTTGCGGCGTGCCGAGCATCTGTTTCTGTTCTTCAATTTAAAATACATCCTTGATCTTGGGGGGGAGAGAAAAAAAACTTTATATAATCTGAAAAGTGTTAAGACCAGACGGGAACGAAAAGAAAACTTGAAGATTGCGTTTCCGACGCGTCGTAAAGCGGGTCCAGGCTGGGGCTCCGCTCCGCGAGTAATGTGGCGTCTCTGCGAGTGTGTTTGTAATGTAGTTCTCCTTCCCCCTCCTTCCCCTCCTCCTCTTATTTTTTTTTCTCCTTCTCCTCCACGATGCTCCGTCCTGCCGTAGCTGCGAGGGCGCAGATGAAAGACAAGCCGCCGCCGTCGTGATTGACACCGCACCGATTGACACTCCTCGAAGCGCCGGGAGAGAGAGATTTATACGCCGCAAATGGGTAGACTGCTGGGGGAAGCACGGGGCGGGGGCTGCGGTGTATATGAAGCCGACACCAGGCTGCAGAAATACTTACGACTGGGATGTGAAAAAAAAAACTATATTAAGTTAGGATGCTCAGGCGGACTTGGGGTAAGAAATATGTAGATGCGCACGGACTGATTTCCATTCATCACGGGTGGTTACCTGGCGTTTTGCAACTCGTGGCACCGTGGGAATCGGATGGTCTGAACACACAACACTTGATAATTTACCCGGCCTCGTATGAACTGTGTTAATTTCGCTACCCCCCCACCACAAAATCTTATCAATTCGTAAGCGAAGTATTGACGCGAATCAGAGTATTTTAAATGCCCTTAAGTCACAGAGCTTGCTTATGAGATGCTTACACGTATCGTATTTCTAAAACAGTGAATTATTTAAAAATACATTTAAACCTATTCACTTTGTGGTTTATTAATCCTTACACACAATACTAATTCAGAACACAATTTTTGTTTAATCATATTTGGATTATTGTTTAATAAATCCTTTGTGCTCAGTACAGTCATCTTCTGTGAAAAATGAGAATGCCGTATTACCCACTATAATAAAATTTTCCCAGAACAATTTGCTACGTATTTAAATCTACACAAGTAGGACTTCTTTTTTCTTGTTGCTTGTTTAAGTCGTTAACTTGCAATTCACTGGAAGCGATATTTAATCTAGACAATTCTGAGACATTTTTAAAACTGTAATTGCGAATAGCTATTCGATATTTTATTAATACATGTTTCAGACAACGCATTGTCCAGGCAAAACAGGGGCATTTATATGAACAATACGGTGCTGAAATTTTTCATTTTAAATGCATCTAAAATCTTGTAAACATTTCTTATCGAAACTGTTCGAGTTCAGTGCAAATATCAACACGGTGCCATAGTCCCGGTTATTTTATTATTGGTGAAATTATGAAACGTGAGAAAAAAGCGCTTTAACAGGTTTGATATTTGCGTAATTCAACCAACGTGTATTAATCTTGCTGTTAATCTAAACATCCCCAAAAGGAACCAAGCTTTTAAAACCTTATTTTTGCTACGAATTCTAGTAGAAGCGTCTGCTTAAAGGGGGGGTTCTTTTTCCCCCGTAGTGCCTCCTGGTCTTTCACCTGTTAATCGGGAAAGTTTTTCCGTGAATGTCTTTTGAATTTAGAATTTTGACTTAATGCGGAACTACCTACCGGGCTGAAATTGGCGACACTTTCTACATACGATTTCCATGGGTATTCAGTAAAAATATATACAATTAAAAGTATATTCCATGGATCGTCATGGGGAAAACGGTGCTGTTTATGATATTTGCCAAACACTGCATGAAGCTGAACATGACCTTCTCGAAGATGTTTATTTCACCGCATTGAAATGTTTTCCGATTAACCGTATCTTATATATTTTTGGTAAAGCAGCATGGAATTATAGAATGAACTAAAATGCATTTTAAAATAAATAACAGTTCTTAAAGGCAAAGACAATTCTCAAATTATTAAAATAAGGACGAGGTAACAAATACGAAGGAAACACTCAACAGTGGAAAGCGAAGTAATTTTAAATCGGAGCAAGCCGTCGTACTGCCGTAACGACATATTTTGTAATGTTTGTTCAGAATAACATTTGTTCCGGGTTTATGAAAAAGTAAATAAATAATGGCTGAGGGGGTTCTCCGTGTCGGACGTATTTGGAGACAGACAAAAAAATTAAAACCGGGAGGGGTACCGCTTCAGCGGCTAGCTGTGGAAAGATTGCGTGAGAATAACTTTGGAGTAGCAGGCAGATCTTTATAAAGCTCGGAGGTGGGGTTAGCAGGCGGAGTCGCGGTCGCCTTTGATCTCACGGCGGCTGGGTCTTTCATCCCCGGTCCCCCCCACCCCTCCGTCTCCTTTCCCTTTGTATGACTAAATTTGGTAGGGACATGGAGACGAGCCAACATTTCCACGTGTGCACTCATCCCAGCTGAGAGAGAAGGCAAGGGTTCTCTTCCGGGTAAGGAGACAGCGAGAAGATCAAAGCCTTGGATTTGGATCCGAGTGTGGATTGAAAAAAAAAGAAGAACCACGACTGGCTGAACTCCAAGGCGGAGCGGAGAGCCGCGCTTCAAATGAGAACTCGGGCCACAAATGAGCGGACGGGAACCACCTCCTTACGGGAAACCGGTTTTGTTGTACCGTTTCATTTCAGAACAACATTTTCGGACTTTCTGCCATTCTGTCCGTTCCAGTTTGCCGACGAGCATCGCAATGTAAACACACACACCCTTATTAGAAAATTACGGTGGATGCCTCATTATTATTAACAGATTTGATTGCTCCAAGATTTAATTAGGCCTACACATACACTGAATCTTGGAAAAAAAAACTGTACACGTTAATTTATGATTTTCCTTCCGGTTAGAATGACCTATTGTGTAATTTAAAGCGACTGTTAACCCACCTTGGAAATGTGTAAGTAGGAAAAGTGTCCAAACGTCCACATTGGATTTATTTTCTGAGAATATAAATAAAACATAAAATCCTGGGGCAGGAGTCTCACTTTAATAGTTTGAAAGTTCAAAATCGTGTTGCTGCGTCGGGATTCTTTGGTATACAGCACAAACAAATCCGCATTTAATTTCAGACGGACTCCGGTGTCGAAAACATATATGAAGATGGTCTGCTTATCTTTAAATTATTTTCTTTAAATGACTGGTACTATAATTAACAGATCTTTTGCCATAGTTTTTGGCTCCGGTAAATATATAGGCCTGTACCTTCCATACCCATCGTGTGTAGACTCATCAATCGAGAAGATCAATGATGAAGGAGATCTCATATTATATAGGCCTGCAAGGCAAGAATGAGTAACAATTGCGCCAACTGTCAAATCTTGACCTTGGAGCCCCAGAGTTAAGAGATCTGACCAATGCCCCGTACAACTCTCCAATCCACCTTTTAACATTCGGTTCCAGAGCTTTTGTTGGAACGGAGGTGTAATTTTTCCACTATCTGGTGAATTCGTTACCCACCACGAGATATGTAGAAACCTTTTTTTTCGTAGCTTACGTAAAGGGATATGCTTGTATAACGAATGTGCCGGACACCCTTTCAGAAGATTTGGTTCAGCCTACCCACTCTACCAGCTCTCTGGAATATGATTTATTTCTCTGGAGTTTGGGGCGCGTTCTTTGTGGCTAAGGTATAGGACAGAAATAAATGCGTTTTCGAACTTAGTGTAACGACGACTTGTATGAACAACAACGCATTTGCACAGCTGCGTTAAAACAATTCAACACGCATCTACGCCCTGCTCTTACTCTACACGTTTGTTGACTTTTGATTTTTATCTGCAATACCCGGATGGACTATTTCACGGGGAGGCGCAGCTCGCAGGAACTTCTGAGGCGTTTTCGTTTAGCCAGAGGGAGCGACACACCTGATTGGCATATGTTGCCTGCTGGTACCGACACCGCAGTTGTCAAATGAAACCGCGTCTTCTGAGGGCACTGAATAGACCCCTGCCCGCCGGATCTAATCACCTCTGCATCTCACCCCTCCCCAGCCAGCCGACATTCACAATAAGCTAAGCGTACACGTGCGCCCTGGTGCCAGTCGCGCGAGGATGAAGGTGTCGTGCGGGCTCGCGCTGCATGTTTCACGCATGCGATGGTTGCTGGGTTTTTGTTCAGTGGGTCTATAATAAAGACGTGAAACATAGATAAGCCAGTAGTTAAGAAGCTTTGTCCTCATCCCCGATCGGGGTGCACTTCTACCCCAACTGGTCTAAGCCGTTTATTCTACCTTTGCAATGGCCAACAAGACCACAGTATAGCAGAGAGGGCTGCTTCAGTATCGGAGTATTGTAATGTTCAATAATTTACGAAACGCTGTGCATAATTTGTGTCCTGTAGCAACGTATAAAATACCCCAGTCAGCCTTTTTTTCTCCCCAACAACAGTGTGAAGTGCATTACATCGGAAGACATTGTGGGTGAACATTGACCACGACGGATTCGAACTAGTAATGATTCTAATACATCATAGCTTGATCAGTCAATTCAGACATGCCCGTAAGGTGGGCTATCCTGTCAAAAGCAGAAAGCTACATCACAATGCAGTACTAAAAAAAGTCAGTGCATCCCTGGTTGAAACACGACCCCACCTTCATTGACTCAGGTTCGGTTTCCACAAATATGTTTTTTTCGCCTCCGAACTTTTTTTCCCCTCAATATTATAAGCTTGATTACAATTCCACGTTTATACGGTGCTTTTAAATAGGCTACATTAGTAGCTAATAAATGAATCTGACCAATTGATAAAGGCGTTGTTAAAAGAAAACCAGAATTTCCAGGACCTTCTGGGAACTGGGTCGAGTTAAGCACCGAGCCTGGCACATGCGAACTAAATAAAATGCTACATTAAAAAACTGTGGAAAACTGCAGATTTGCTGATACAAAGTATTAGAAACACCCACCATACATTAGAAGCACATAGGCCTCTTTGTCTCGCCGACAGATCACGCCCCAGGTCAGGACACCAATATCATTGCAATAATGAGTAAAAGAGTCAAGCTGAAGAAACGCGGAATTGGAATAAAACTCAGTAAGTACAGACGATTCTCTTATACTACGAGTGCTCTAGAAACAAAAGGACCACCCTCAAAAAGAGGAGAAAAGCTGGTTGAGGCTTTTTAAAATCATAACAGAAACAATTCTGGCTTTTAACAATAATAGTAAAGAATGAAATTAAAAAAAGACGTCCTAAAAGATTCCATTTTACTTGCTGTTTTCTGGGCTGAACAGTGTTATGTATTATACGGTTCAGCCGTTAATTATTATATGCGATCAACATCCAGCTGTATAGCGTTACATTTAAACGTTTTCAGCTAGGTTATATCAGTTGAAGACGTTCGGATCGGGCAGAAGTTGCATGTTTTTCGTGGTAAATCCGAGATGAGTTTGCTAATGAGCCACTGATGCAGCTTTCAGAAGGTCAGTCTCATTCACACCGCGTCCAAACGGGTCAAATTAAGATTAACAATTTAGCCAGTTGTTTAATGTCAAATTTGAAACAATTTGACCAATTTATTTTGTTTATCCGAGTGCGTTTTCTCTGAAGCGTCCAAAGAGTTACTATCTCGGGATTGTTTTCAATTTTGAAAAGGCAGAATAATAAAAGAGAGAAGTTAAGAAACTGCCCGTTTTCGTCGTCGTTGCAGTGTGATCTATGGTGATGCAACCAGGCCGCGGATTCTGTACAGCTTCCATTTCCAGCCTGAAAATTCGCCTGCAGTTGAAGATGATGATTTCTTTCACTGCAGTAATTCAAGCCCACAATGATTCCTTCGCTACTGTAGATTATTAAGATAAAAGTTAAAAATGAGTCCTGTGTGGTCATCATGGTAGGAAATGACAGAATATCGGCCATGAAAGTGCGCTTGGATTTCAAACCGATTTCTCATTTTATTTAGTTCTAATTTCCCGAGTTTCCCCCATTTTCTCTGATCACCCTGCAGTCTTATTAACAAAACAAACCACCATCTGCGAATTTCTGACTTAAATGTTATCAATAAGCCCAACGATATATAAAAATGCACTTCTACGGAAGCATGTACATGTTGGGAAACCCGCCTTCTTTTATATCAACTGTCTTGCGTATGCATAGAAAAATATCGCCGGCAAATGACGCAAACTGACGCGGCCACTCAGTGGTATTAACATGACTAATTTACCGTTGATATAAGGTCTATTTATAATGATAATTAAGAAGAGTACAAAATAATGAGCCGTGTATTTATAATCGATGGCATTGCCCAAACTTTTGATTATTTCTAGAGAAGATTTTACAAGCGTTATTACAGATGCAGTGAAAATCACGGGGGGAGCAGTCACTTGCTGGTCCCATGTAGTCAAAAGTCGTACTATGTGATGGGGCATTTAAATGCGTAAAGCGTGCAAGGGGACCCCAGTGCGCCGTGACAGGCGAGCCCTTTGCGAGGCGTCCCGGATACTGCGTGCTGTTTTCGGCGCCGATACAAGCGGTCCAGGCGCCGGAGTCTGCCGTGTGCAACGCCGGGTTTTCCACCTGCTGCAATTATGACATCTCTCGCGTTGTGAAATTACAGCTGCGCGCTTCAAGCCATAGACAAAAAAGGACAGGAAACAAACATCACATTAAGATTTAAACAGTTTGCAATTAAACTTCTAAAAGGGGTCCATTTATCAAGCATATGAAACTGAGACAGGGGAGGTCCGGGGCACGCCGTTATTTCTCCCCTTTGATAGATACAAAAACATTAGAAAGTTGCCGTTTGAAGCTGGAAAACGCGGCTCCGGGGGACGCCTTCCGGAGGCATAGTTTGGCCTGCCCTGTGATCTACTGATTTATGGTAACACCAACTAAGAGTGTGAGACACGGTGTTATTAAAAAGAAATTATCCCCCCATCGGGGGAGGAAAGGGGATTTGTCATGCGATGTATCGCTACAAAGTTTGATTTACGTCCGCAAGTGGCTCGTAAGTCCTGCTCCCTTCGACACGCGGCCGGACGCGCGCACGTGTAAAGACACGTCACACGTACTAGGGAGCACCGTGTGCGTCCTAAACAACGACACGGTTCTTTTAAAATTTTGAACTTCACGTTTTCTACAGTTTATGCATTTGCTTATTTTGCTTCATGATGACTGTCCTGTATATAGCGGGCAGCAGAGCTAGGCTACAGGTTACAGCTAATGAGAGTTGGCATCGTTGGCATTAGAGTGTGTTAATGCGGGTTTGAATAACTTTGTCAGTTAGTATGTAGAAGAGGCAGGTTATCCAGGTGACCAACACAAAAGCTTGTTTCCATTTATTATTTTTTATTTTTTTTTAGAAATTTATCATCCTCATGCAAATCTTGGCCACCCATAAATAGACCAAGGTTTAGTGCTGTACCTCTGCCACCCTAAAATGACCCCCCGGGAGAGCATGGGCGGGCTATGGGACGCGACTGGCAGCCCAGACTCGCCAGGCTGGAGGCGGATACAAGGCCGAATCTCACCCCACCCTGACAGACCCAGCGGAGACATGTTTCGCATCCTGGGAAGTGTTGGTTGTCTTCTGTTTACTTTTGTGTTCTTTTGTGGGGGGGGGGGAGAAAGTGAGAGCAGAGCCCCCTCGGGGGTGGAAGACACAGATACGGGTCACCGCCGACCCCGCTGAGGGGTCACCTGACCCCAGAACCTCCCGCGCCCTTATAAATCACTCTCGCTGCCACAAAGCTGACGCGTGCTGCATCTCTGCCCCCCCCCCCCCCCCCCCATGGGTGTCCTTACAGATCAAGCACGTCCCTGTCCTTGCTGCCGTGAACTATGACCCCAGGCTGGTGCTTGCCTTTATAGCCCAGTGCAGGTACACTGGTTTGGCTTGAGTGTATGTATGCAAACATGCTTGCAGTGGCAGTCAACTCATTAAGTGACGTAGGTGGGTGGCATTCGCTGAGGGGGGGGGCCACTTAGCAAGCTGATTTCACTCTGTCCTGTCTTGAACAGCAGTGAAGTGTGTATAGGGTAGTTTGATAATGGGGGGGGGGGCACAACTCCCCGGATCCCATGCCCGCATGGCGCTACATTTGACCGCTGCTGAGTTTGTGTGTGGATGCACGTGTTGTACGACTGACGGCCACCGGGGTGTGAAGCGGCGCCGTTGAGCTCCTTCCCTCCCTCTGCGTTTGTGTGCCCCTGGAATCCCCCAGCCCAGGAGGGTTAGTCAGTTTTTCCAGGCTCAGACACGTCGGGTCGACCCGGCAGGTCCTCTCAGGCTTCCCCCAGCCCTCAGATGTTTTTCATTTCTTTTTTTGGCACATAAAATGACTCGTCTCTCTCTTTTGTCTGCTGGTGACTTGCCATCTCACGTGCACTGAAGGCCCGACGTGTGATTCATCCCCAGCCGACTCCCGACGCTCATGTTAAGTGATGCCCCCCCCCGGACATCGTGGGTCTATCCTGTCCCATGTTTCCCGCTCACTGGCGCCTTAGAAGCGTGGGACGCCGTAGTCTCCCACCGAAAGACAGCTCCCCTCGGGTGACACTGCCCTTTAGACTCTCGCTGTATATGTTGATGCCCCCCCCCCCCCCCCTTTTCTTTAAATCCTGCTTCGGCCAGTTTGGGGGCGATTCACCCGTAAATAAGTCTGTTTGATGGCTTATCACCGGAATTGAGGGCGGAATCATCACGGGGCGCCAAGGACACGGACTAACCTGGAAATGGGAACGCGGGAGTTTGTCGTGGCCTCTGCTCCGTCGTGAGGTCGGAGTCGGCGATTCCTGGGGGGGGGCATGGCCAAACAGCTCTGAATTTGGAGGGTTACCTTCGATCGGGACAGGGAGGGGGTAGGTGACGCAGGATCCGAAAGCCATCTGTCCCATAAATTTCATCCCAATGGTATATTGATCTAATGCCCCCCTTTTATTGGGACCCAGTCAGTGAGAAGACGGGGAGGGGGGGGGGGGGGGTTGATTTTTTTTTTCTTCCAGGCTTATTCAGACTCAGTGCTTTAAAGGGGATTTGAAGAATAAAAGATTATATCTAATTGCATTCTGAGTGACGGGTGTAAATGTACAAGCATTAGTCAGCGCCCAACCCCTCCCTGCCCCTAAGAACTGGGGTGGGGGGGCACTTTAATATGTCATCCCTTACAATGATGTCACCATGTTCTTAACACACCTATAACTGAAACGGGTTGTAAAGGACTGCTGGATGGAGGGGGGGATGCGACCTCTGCATCTGTCACCGGAGGCAGCAGCCAATCAGAGAGTTGCGGAATGTTGACCAATGGGATATCCTGCTGAGGTCTCCATCATAAATGCAAAAACAGTCGTTTTAATGAATCAGAATATATGTCAAGCAAGTAAATAACGTAAAACAAGTGGCAATGTCCTCCTCCTGCGGCTTACCGGCGCAATACCGTAATACCTTTTCCACACTTACGCACGGCCTTGACTTCCAGCTACCAGGCTCTTGGTTGTAATTCCGCCCTTCTTATTCATAGACCGTACAGAGTTTGAGTGAGTCTCAGTAACGAAGAAAATGACTCAGGGAAGCGTATCTGATTATGAAACACAGGAGTGCTGTCTCGGGCGAACAGCGAAACGCGTCGCCCGCTTTTCTTCTCGATGATCCAGGCGAACCCAGGAACACTGGACACAGGCTATGCAGCATTTCTCGAGCTAACGTCGGGTTTTCCTTCAGCGACTTTTTGCCATGGAAACGGAGCCACAACATTCCCACAGAAAGGGCTGTGATAGAATCCCAACATCCCCGGAAGATGAAAGAGAAAGTCTGGAAGGCGTTTGACAAAACAAGCCCGTGTGGAGTCTGCAGCGGCGCGGCGATTGCGCGATAAGCTCTGGTCGCGGCCGTGCCGTCGTGCGGCCCGTGTGGAAGTGACATCACGCTGCTTTTCTGGGAGCTCCTCATATTTCCCTGTGCACATTCCCATCACCAAAAATCTGAGGGAAAGGGAATACCATACAACAGCAGAGGAATAAGAAGAGGAATGATCATTAAATCAGCGTGATCATTAAATCAGCGTGATCATTAAATCAGCATGATCATTAAATCAGCGTGATCATTAAATCAGTGTTTATTCTCTTCCTGAATATTTTCTTCCAATTAAAGATCAGACGTAACGATTTTGTCATAAAAGACGTTTTTTCAAAGAACCTAACAGCAAGAAGAAGAAAATACTACCAGTCATAATGAATCTCTTTAACTTATAATTGAGATTATTAAAAATGATGATCCATTCTCCCATTTGCACAAAGCAGATCTGCTGTTCAAATGTGATGCACATGTCACGTCTATAGCAGGAACTCTCCTGCTAAGGATAACCTGCAGAATAAAACAGTAGGATATAGTTTCTATAAATAACGGTGTTATGCACCATGCCTGTGGACAGAGGGGCTCTTAATGACAGCTGAATATTATGGGCTGTTTGTCGTGCATGTTGTTAATTCACACATACTGCGTACTTCAGCGGTGGCTGGTCTCTGATTGGTCGAGTAGAACTTCCGAGGCACGCAAACTATCTGTTCTCAATGCTGCATGACGTAGAACTCGCCGCCGTGCGCTATGCTGACCCCAGGACCGCCCGGACGGAGGTGACGCAAGGGCCCCGGCATACGCCACTCCTGCCGATTCCCGCTGTGGGGAGGGTTTCTGTGGAGCCTGAACAGCGAAGCCAACAAACAGCTTTAATCGAAGTGCTCAGGGGTCACTACCACAGGGTTTTAAGAGTTTAGTGCTGGAGTGCTGTGCCTGAGAGCAGAAGGTTGTTGGTTCAAATCCCATGATTGGCAGAGTGTTTTCACCATTGGGCCCCCAGAGCAAGACCCTCAGCTCCCAGTTACCCCAGTTACTGGCTGAGCCTGCTTTCTCAAAATAAATGTACGACGCTTTGGATAAAAGCATCTGTGAAATAAGTAAAAAAAAAAAAAAAAAAAAAAAGTAAAAATGGTACCACTGACCATAATCTCAAGTCCATTCCGCCTGACCGATCAAAATGGACTCTTTGATCACGACAATCTATTTTAAAAAAAAAAGATCAAATTTCTGTTCACATGATGGTAAAAAAGCAGCATGCGGCGGGTGCAGGGGGACTGTTTTCCCAGCCGCTGTCCAAACTGGACGCTTTATTTCCGAAGCACAAATAATGATATTAATAAAATGAAAAAAGAGTAAGAAAAGGCTAACAGTGTCACATACGCCTGCCTCGCCCGTGACTCCGCCCCCGAAGCGACTGTGTCCGACATCTTTTTACTCTGTGCAGGAGCGGAGGGCCTATTGTGCTGGGTTAATTGCGGCACATCATACAGGCGGGGGCAGGGGGGGGGGGGGGTTTGAGGGGTATGCGGCAAGTGTGGCGGAGGATCTTAAGGAGACTGGCAGCTGCACTAATCCTGCCTTTGTACCCTCGCCTTGCCCCGCTGGGGCCCCCCCCTGCCCGTTGAGGCTGGGCGCCCCGCTGCCGGGGCCAGATGGGACCGCTCAGGCTGGGGTACCGCTGAGAGGGGGATGGCGGGGGCTCGGGGGGGGCGCACTCACAGACGTCACACGTCGGCGTCTCCAGGTACACCGCTCCATCTGTGGGATCCCTCGTCCAGCTAAGAGCTGGAGCTCCATCAGGCATTCAGGAGGACATGTGACCATGATGTCACGTGACCTCATCTCCTGACTCTGATTGGTTGAGGACGGTGCATTCCTCTCAGAAAAGTGCGAGCACTTGGTCATAGGTTGAGTTCATGACAGCATCCAAAGTGACGCCTTCACACGCCCAGTTCAGAACAGGACCCCGACTGCCCTCGATTAAAGCTCTAATCAAAAGCCTTAATCCAGGATAATGCGCACATTAAAACTTAAATAGCCCAGTATGAATCATCGCTTGGCTCCAATGTTATCAGCACAACCATATGAACTTCTTTCCGTCTCCCTGTCTGCGATGCTTCAGCGGTGAAGCAGGACTTCCTATTAATCTCTTCGGATTATTCCGGCTGATGACAACAGAAGTCCCTTTCCTGTGCGTGTAATGATGGCAACACGCACGCTAATTACAGACTTGTCACACTCTATTCAAACGGGTTAATTTCTTTAGTGAATATATTTCTTTATTTTTGGGCCCATCTTCTATAATGAGCTTTCGTTGCTATTGTTCGTACGTGTGAAGAGCTATTAATACATTGCCCATCCGCCATTGCTGTATGTAAAAATATTGAACGACGAAAAAAAAATTAAAAACCAGATCTCTATAATAAGCGCGGCCGCAGCCCCATCTGATCTGACGTCGCTGTTGCCGTGTGAATCCGTTTTGCCCGTCGTCACCTGAGGAAACAGGTACGCTGCTTCTTCCCGGCGGTAACGCCTCCGTCTTTGTGGCCCGCTCTCCGCGTCGGAATCAAAAAACAGTCGGAAAACAAAGCAGTCGACATTAACTACAGCCATTTAGAGAGAAATGACACGTCTTTGATTTAGAGCGGGCGAGGCCCTTCCTCGGAAACTTCAAAAGGAAATATTCAGCGTGGGGATTTCAGTGAAAACAAACATCGGCGAGGCCTGGCTTTATCTCTGCCTCCTGGTTAATTGTTGGCTGAGCGCTGAAAGGTTTTTTATGGACTAGCAAGCGACCCTCCTTACCTGGGAATAATCCCGGCCTGGTGAGACTGTAAACAATGTTTATTCCATCCCAAGCATCGAGGACCTGGTCGCCCGGGGCAGCCATGATGAAACGGGTCTTGTTAATTAGGTGATATTGTCATCTCTCTTAGCATGGGAGCTACCACTGCCCCCCACCCACCCCGCGATGGTGCGGAGATGGCGGGTCCCCAGCCTGTTGGCGGAGAGGCCTTCTAATGGCCCCTTCTCCCCTTCGCTTAAATTGAGGGAGATGAAAAGGGACTCGCTCGTTTTGCTTGAGCGTGCAAATCCCAGCCAGCGGAGGCGACGTGAGCCTGTTTCGGCTGGGGGACGCGGACAACGGGGGTGGGGGGGCATAATAAATTTGGGCCGGGTGACATCCAATGCTCAACGGTCTATCTGCCGACCTCCTACTTCATGCTTCTAATTGGGAGGTCTTCCGGAACTTTCTAACATGAAGAAAGGGCTATGGTTTGGATCTGCATTTTGCATTTCTGGTTTTCTGTTGCTCTGTGAGTGTTCTGGGTACATTGACACGGGTTTCATGTTGTGGGGGGGGGGGGGTGTATGCAGATAGCCTACATGCTGTCACTCGACTTACTCGTGATATTGTCGTTCTGCTTGACGTAGCCAGAGGGGTCCCGGGGAGCCACGAGTCCCAGTTCTGTCCTCAACCGCAAGGCCGTGCCAGAGCCCCACTGCCCGGTGGAGGGAGACACTGGATGGGGGGGGGTGTCCCACTAATGCTGGCTTATCTTCCCATGCAGAGAAATAAGCCAATTCCAGCTGCAAACCCCAGGGGCCCACCTACTGATCAAGGCTCCCCTGGGTCTGTGAGGATAGGGGCCACGAGGCACCCGGGGCTAACAAGCGGCCCCCAGCCCCGGGGGGGGGCCCTCCCCGACATCTCCCCCCCCAACATGAGCCAACACCTGCACATACTTCCCCACACCTGGAGCACATATAACATTCATGTCATATTCAGACAGAGTGCTAACGGCACGCCCGCAAAGGCGACGTGTCCGAAGGTGGTCAATAAAAAGCAGGAGGTGATTGATGTCGCCTGTCTACCCGGCCGGCGCGTCTTCAAAGACGCGAATCAGTCTCCGTGGAAACGACTGACGGGCCGCCGGCTGAAAGCAGGGCTTTAAAGACTTGCGGGTTTTTCCCCGTTGCCGTTTACCGCGGCCTTCGCCTCCTCTGGGGAACGAGGGAGGGGGCGGGGAGTTGGGGGGGGGGGGGGGTCGGGGAATAGCATTTGGGAAGATGGGAGTGTTGGGCATCAAAGTCGGAGAGTTTCTTCGGAGTCTCTTTGAGGTCTGGAAAAACCAGGAACACTTCAGGACGATTTTCCAAACGGCACCGCTTTGTTGACGAGGGGGGGGGGGGGGGGTAGAGAGAACACTAGGCTAACCCCCCCCCTCCCCGCCGCCCCGCCCACCCACACAAACAAGACGTCCCAAATGAAAGGGGAAGGATTCTGCTTTCTGCACCAGCCCCGAGCCGCCCAGCACGGCTCCTGAGGAACACGCCGACGTTCTGTCCCAATCGCGCCGCGCGGTAGAAAGATCCAGAAAAAAAATTGCCAGTGAAAAGAGCAGAGGTGCAGAGACCCGCGCAGCCGCGCCCGGCAGGGTCTGTCAGCGGCCTAATGAGCTCCTCGGGGACGGGGAGGCGGCTGTCAATCACAACGGCCCTTTTTAATCCAGTCGGTGCTATCATCTCGGCCTATATCGCGGAACCATAGGGCATGAAATAATTAGGGATCACCAAAGTCAGTCGCTGCTTCATTTCCCAGGAACCACAGCCCAGCGACGAGGCTTCTGACCTTTTTTTTTTAGCGGCAGTGGAGACGGGGCCCTTGCCTTCGATACGCAACATCCTGCCCGGTGCACGGGCTGCCTGATTGGCCGGTGATTCGGGGGTGCGAAAATGGATGGTGGCGGAGCCTGGGATGGACAGGGCTGGCGTTTCCCGCGGAACGAAGAGGCATTCAGGCTCGCGGCAGCCGGCCATTTGGGGGGGGGGGGGGGACTTTTGCGTCAGGCCTATTGTTAGCTGGATATTCAGCATGGGGGGGGGAGTTCGGTTCTGGACGGATTAGGGCTGAGAATAATGCTAAATATCTCGTATGAAATATTTATGTGGTATTTATGTGGAGGAGTTTGATTGAGGGTGCAGCGCGTGAAACGAATTTACATTTATGTCCCGCCCCCCTCTTTATTTCAACATTACGTTTAGCGATACGAGCTAAACAAAAAAGAGAGAGAGCGAAAATCTCAACAAAGAATACAAAAAAAAAAAAAGCCAGGATAGGATTTAACGGCATCTACATCTGAATGGCGCTCGCCAAATATGGCAAAGCCAGAGGGGGCTTCTTATAATTGGGAATAAACAGAGAATAGGAGGGATGGGATGGGGACAGTGGAGGGAGAGGCTGTGGAACGAGGGCGACGAGGAAAAAG
This sequence comes from Brienomyrus brachyistius, assembly GCF_023856365.1. Classification (NCBI taxonomy): domain Eukaryota; kingdom Metazoa; phylum Chordata; class Actinopteri; order Osteoglossiformes; family Mormyridae; genus Brienomyrus; species Brienomyrus brachyistius. The sequence continues at coordinate 589,597 of NW_026042322.1, forward strand.
GAGAAAAATACAGCGTCGTTCTATGCGGGGTTTGAAAACGACTGCTGATTGCTAGCAGAGATGCGCTACGCTAATTATGTGAAGAGATTAATCGCACACCCATCCTATCAGTACGGGGGGGGGAGGGGTGACACTGATATTTTGAGACGCACGGACTTATTTGCATGAAAGAGGCCGGCAGATCCGTCAGAGCTAACACTCATCCCCGGCTTTCTCCGAACGCCCTCCACCAGCGCGATCGTGCGCGTTGTTAACCACGGCATCGGTTACGGGATGGTCTCCTACAGTCGCCTCTGCACAGGGGCAATTAATTTGGCCCTTCTGTGCGTGTCCGTGTGCATCCGCTGGCGAGAGGTCTTCGGCTAACGACGGAGAATACCGCGGGACTGTTTTCGGAAAGTCAGAGAATACATTCCGGGGATTGGGTGGGGGGGGGGGGGCACACTTTCCAACCGTGTTTTTAAAAATGTAAATGAGGGCTTATGTACAGTCAGCCATCTGTGCTTGGGTGGCAAGGTGTTTACCCTCATTGGAAGCCCCCCCACACCGGCCCCTTGCCCCCACCCTCTCCGAGTATCAGGCCAATGTCTCCCCACCCAGCGCTAATCATTACAGCTCTGTGGGTTAGCCGTACGCTCTCGACTTGTCAGGCATTTATTTATTTGCTTGCTTCATTTCCTTCCAGACCTTCATTTCCTTCCAATCCTACGGAATGGATGGATATTCCCAGGTTCTGGGGTCCAATATGACCTGGATGAGTGTCCTGAGACACACTTCCACTGTGAGTAAGGGCGTACGCACACTAGGCCCAGCTGCCTTGTACCGCGCACGAGCACAGTCGTCCCTCTCCCTGCTCCCCCTGTTGGTCCGCGCCAACACTGCGCTTAACGTTCCTGGCCCGATCACTTTTTTATCATCATCGTGTGATTTTTTTTGTGTTAAAGAAAACATAGGAAGGCAAGTGGTATCACACAGGTCCTTCCGGGTTTGGTTCGTGTGTAGCATACATGTGTGCATGCGTGTGTCAGCCGCATCACTCAAGTCATGTCTGTGTTCCGTACTCAGGCATGGTTATCGATCACACTACATACATACTTTGCCCAACTGATTGTGCTCTAGCAGACCTCTGCAAGCAGGCAAGGGTGCAGTTAAGCGTACCGCTTAACACCAGTCTTACGAACTGGACATTGGGGGTCAGATGTGCTCGTGCACGGTATGGATGGCCTAGTATGAGTGCGGCCAACGATGCTGGAATTCCATTCCTGGAAGTTCTGGAGGACATGAACAAGTCTCCTGTAAAAACAAATATACAATAACAAAGAAAGAGACGGCTGCCCAGTGTTCTGAAATGAGTGTAATTCGTTTATCATAATTGTGCTATTGAGGTGTGGACCCCTGCAGACCCAGCACACTGCGGTCACATGGGCTCTGCTTTTTCCCCTCCACTGCTGAAAGGTGTTTTAGATCTGTCGCACCCCCCCCCACCCCCCACCCACTGCTTCTTGTCATAATAAACGCCACCCAGAGAAGGGTACCGCTGAGGTGCAAGTCGCGAGACTCCCAGAGGCGGGCGGGAGTCACGCTTTTAGGGAAGCCGTCAATAGTTATCGAGGCAAACAGACTCTCCTTTGTGCCTGAGGTGATGTTTTCCAGCAATGTTTTATGCGGACCATAGTTTTCTGGGAGAACACCGGAAAGATCCAGAACTAACAGCGACTTCTGCAAATAATGAAAAGATAATTGACCATAGTGTCTCTGCTGACAATCATCTCCCAAGACTTCCTGTCCCTACACCAGAACTTCCTGTCCCTACACCAGAACTTACTGTCCCTACGCCAGAACTTCCTGTCCCTACACCAGAACTTCCTGTCCCTACACCAGAACTTCCTGTCCCTACGCCAGGAGTTCCTGTCCCTACACCAGGACTTCTTGTCCCCATTCCTGCACCTGAGCAGGAGGTTCCCCTATCATCCAATCATCTTCACATTACACTTTCACCCCCCCCCCACTGACACATGATGTCCCACATTGTAATGTGTAAGACTCCCCTTCCCTTCATGAAGCACAAAGTAGAAATGACCCCCCACCCCACGACCCCAGCTAGCTGTGTTTCTACCCAGGATACTTATAAAGATGTTGTGTCCTGATTGTGGGCCAGACTCAGGTGAGAGGGGACTGGGGAGAAGGCGTTGTGCTTTACCTGAGCTTCTATAGCTGTCCGGGGGGGAAGCCTCTTATCTGCCCCCCCAAGGGGAAAATCACAGTACAGCTCACGGTAGCGAGTCATTAGGGCCACATCCAAGTTGGACCCAGAGGCAGCGAGCAGCTGGATCTGCTAACATATGCCAGCTCGGTCCAGTCAGGCACAGCTCGGCCCAGTCAGGCACAGCTCGGCCCAGTCAGGCACAGCTCGGCCAAGTCAGGCACAGCTCGGCCCAGTCAGGCACAGCTCGGCCAAGTCAGGCACAGCTCGGCCCAGTCAGGCACAGCTCGGCCCAGTCCACCAGCCCAGTCATCTTAGGTAGGCCCAGTCTCGCCCAGCTTGGCCTGACACTCTTCAGACAGACCAGAGGAAACACACACACACACACACACACACACAAAAGAGAGACGTATTTCAGGCTGAGCGGCAGCCAGGCTTTGATGCGGCCCGCAGTCAGGGAGAGGAAATCCCCGGGCAGCGGGGCAACAGACGCCGAGCTTCAAGGGCTGCGGCGCGGCAGTGGGGGGGTGAGGGGGATGGGGCGTGGCCGGCTGGGTCCTGCCGCACACCTCGACGCAGGTGGGCGTGACGCCTCTGTAACCGGCTATTAGGGGGAGCGCTCACTTCCCACGCAGGAATGCGCTTTGGGTCGCCGCTGTGCCGTTTGGGAGACCTTGAAATTCCATTCATAAAAATCATCACGGTTTAGCAACCCTCGCATGTTAGCCAACCGTGCTAGTTCCTGTGTCCACACGCCAATGACTCTCAGGGCGACGCTGCGGAAAAGGAACGCCCGGCTCGGTCGAGTCTGGTTCTGGTCCTGGTGGATTCTGGGAGCTGCTCACACGGCCGTGGGACACAAAGCTTCAGCGGACAGCCACCATCGGGGGAATTATCACGGGATGCAACCCAAAACACACATGCCCCCCCTTCCCCTTTTACACTGCATTCAGCGCCCCGGCCACAGTGGGTGTGGGGGCGCGGTGGGGGTGTGCGTGGAGGGGACAGCTGTAATCCACTAAAGTCTGCGGCCTCCTTGGATGCTTGGCAGCTCCACAGAGAGGATTGTCCCCCCCCCCCAGGATCTTCTAGAAAGATGAATAATTGGCTGGGTGAGTAGGGGGGGGTTATTGCCTGTACTGTCTTCCGCACCCTTGATACTGATGCTCTCTCAGGCAGCGTTACATTAAGAGCTACTGTGGCTTTTGTCTCCTCCGGCTTCTGGTGGTGGTGGAGAAGGCAGGAGGGATTCAGGACTAAGTCCGCCGGCGGCCAGTGTCACGTGCCCGCCCCTCCCCAGAGAGCCGCAGAATTGCCTGACGCTCCATAACAACCCCCTGAGATTCTGTAACCGAAAGAAAGATGTTATTGAAGGTGTCTCCATAGTCCTGGAGGCAGCGCAGTGGAGATCAGGACTGCACACAAAACAAAAATCTCCCGTAAAAAGGCGTTTTGCTGACGCCGAATAGACACGCCATTCGCTTCCATGAACAGAAAATGTAACCCCAGAACTCAAAACAGGGGACAGAAATCCATAACTATGTTCCAGTATGTTCCGTGCCGCCTTCCTGTAATGGTGTGCAACCCCTCATTTCCAAGTCCGGGGGGGGGGGGGGTCCAGAGCAACCTGCATTCGCGAGCAGTCGACTCAGACACGCCTCGGACAGGTTCTGTAAGGTCCGCGCCGAATCCTGCTCCGATAACAGAAGAGTTAATCAGTATTCTGAGCACAAGAAACTTGCCACAATCAGGACAAAAATACAGTAATTAAATATAAAATCCCCAAAAGCACATGGTACACTATTAGGATCCGATTCAAGTTTCAGATTTCGAGGGCCTGTGCCGATGCCTGAGGTCTTTGGCCATCCAATGACATCTCTTATGTAATGGGATGGATCGATATAATTCAAAGAAGAAGCCACCGTCTGTGGCCCCCGGCAGAGATTAAAACTCCCACGGGACTCGGGAGGATTAATTGATCTCATTGTTTTGAGTGGATCTCCCCACTAGACTCACCGTGCCTCAGATGTACCGGGAATTTGAATCGAACACATTAGAGAACCTCCAATCAGTGTCTGACATCAAACGTCACCTTAATGGCGAGACATTCGGGGGGGTTTCGATTAGATTAGACTTTCTCGTTGTCATCAGCTGTGATCAGGAGTTCAGAAGACACCTGGTCTATCGAAAGGTAAGAGCTCAGATGGTCACCTCGGTATCTTCTGAGGATGTGTCCGGGTCAGACCAGGTTTTGGGTGCCGTCCTATCGGCACCAGCTTCACTGAACAGTGCCGCTCAACTTGTAGCACCGCAAACAGCCATTGGTTGCACACAGGTCAATAATATCTTAAAGATATCCATCGGATATCTATCACACCCACCGCACCAGGACTCAAATATTGTGACTAGGACAGGATATGACAGAAAAAAGCCGTGCTACAGTTCTGTCGATGCTTCCATTTAAAAAATGTGAATAGTTCATTTGGAATTTTTACCCGCATGATTCATGGCTTTCATTTCAGTCGTAAACTGCTCTAAGGCTGGGAATTTGATGAGGCCAGCTTCTGGGAATACTACACCTTCAGACCGTGTAGAGCAACATGGCGAAGCACCACTTTCAAAAAAAATCAAGACGGTTTTTGGCACCCGACTTTAAAAGAACGGGGAAAAAAAGCACAAAAAAAGGTGTTCAAAGGTTCTTCCTGCTCTGTAATTTACTTTCATATTCTGATACGTGACATGTTTATTTATTTCACATTTCCACTTATTTCATTTATTTTTATACCAAATTTTAAAATGAATATTTCATCCTCGCATAAAACCTGTCAGCGATGCTATTTGAAGCCTTGAACTTCTGTTGCATATTTGTGACACTCTGGCAAGTTAAAAACATCAATCTCCTCTTAGCAAGCAAAAAAAAACGCGGAAGGTAAACATGTATCCTTTCTCCCCCTTCCCTTTCTTATTAGCTGATGTAAAGAAAGTTTTTTTTTGTGGCCGCAAGCATGGTATACTGAGGAAAAATCTAAAACAACCTTCGCTAGCTCCTGCTTTGTAGACGCCCAGCTTACGGCCATGTGGGCAAACTTCCTTACAGCAGCAGTGAAGCCCACTAAAAATATCTTTTGGGAGACACACACACACACACACACAGATTTGTAATAATTTCTTTGTGGGGACTCTCCATTCATTTATATGGGGAAAACCCTAATCCCAACATGAATGATGACCTTAACCCCTACCCAGCCCTAACCTTAACCATAAGTAACCAAAGGAAATATGAGTCTTTTGGCATTTTTACCTTTTGGAATGCATTTAAACATTTATGAAAATTGGGGTTATCCAAACGGGGACTTGAAAATTGTCCCCAAATGTAAACAAGCTTCGGGTTTTACCACACTTTAGGGACATTTTGGGACAAATGTGATCTGTGCAACCCCCCCCCCTCCCCCCCATGCACACAATTGGTTTAATGGGTGCCCCCCCCCCCACCTTTCTCCTCAGTGTATCAGTCTGACAAACCCAGCTGTTTACTCATAACAGACCAGCAGGTGAAATGCATGAGAGAGAGGCCAGTCCCGAAATGCACGTCTCCGGAAGATGTTTCAGGATCCGGATTCTCTCCGAAATAATTGGATGGAAGGAGCCCTCAAGCCTTGAGAGACGCATCACTGAAACTAAATTGTAAATGGGGTGGGATTATTTGCCATCACCTGACTAATGCTACACACTATAGCTTTTAGTCTCCTATAAAGGAAAAGTTTCATCCAAAATGAAACTTGTTATATATTTTATTTAAGTTATATAAAGAGCATATATATATAAACATTCTGCATTGGCTGCTCATGCTTGGAGTAATTTCTCTCAAAGGCGACGATGTTACCTTAAAACCTCCCCGCATGTCCTTTCACAAGAAAATGCAACATACCGCAGAACTAGCCTTTTGTGCCCTAGACTGTGCCGATGTGCTTTCTGTTTCCATGACGACAGACTTTCATCTTTCATCTTTCTTACTTGCTCGTCCTGTGCTTCAGCTGAATTAGGTTGGTTACAAATTCTTTTGAAGTACAGAGGCAGCCCTCCATCCCACCCCACTTCAAGAAAACAAAACAAAAAAAAGGAAAAAAAAAAAGGGTATGAAACGTGAACCAATCGCACGCGCTTCCAGTGCCAGCACCAGCCAATGGCAGCGCACGTAGGAAATCCACACTCCTATTCAAGCTAGGATGTTCTCCATTGCCTTGTGTTTTCATGCACAACTCTTAAGTATCGCTGTGTACCATACAATTAATTTTCATTACGGACTCCTGGCTCTAGTAGAATGCATTGTCGATTGGTAATGATCCTCCATTATGTTCAGCCAGCGCGAAAGAGGCTCTTTCCAGAACAAAGCATCTATCCCAAGGTGCACCAGTGCCCTCACAAAGCGCCGTTTTCTCAAGACGACCTTACAGATTATTTCTCCCGTTGCTGATAGACAGTGCCTAAAAATAGACATCTGTTGGCAAAGATGAGGTTTAAGCCCATTGCCTTTGAAGTATAATACACCTTAATTGGTCAGGTGTTGATTTTCCCAAACACGGATGTTTCTAGATAGTAAAACTGCCTTCCCCTGTTGCAGATGCGAAAATATACATAGTACATACCCTGCGTTGGACTGGCATCGCATTCAGGATGTCCCCTGTGGATAAGCTCCAAAATCAACGAGACAGAGCATTAGGTTCCTGGACAGATACCCACACAGATATACAATATACAGTACGGCGCAAGTCTTAGGCAGTCAAAGAAAATGATGTTTGTCTGACCTTCATGTTGGTGATAATCGATAATATTAGGTTCGTCAAAGTGTGTCTGCTTAGCCATTTCTAAACCTCCCCTAAAATATATATCGGCAACAGCTGTCCAATACATCTATGTATTTTTACCTCATATGGCTAATTAATACCTCACTGTGCTATTTGACTAATCAAGTTAATTAATTAACTGGTGGTGAAATTTAACAAATACATAGCTGGGGTGCCCCTGAGGTGAGGTTTGGGAGTTGAAGTGGTGTTTTTTTAGCCGTCCAACAACATATCAGATGAAAGTCTTGTTAGTTTTTATTGTTTCTCCCCCGAGCGGGGCAGTTAGGACGATTCCAAGGGTTCCTGAGTGACGGGGGCCCAAAAAATTTGCAAAATAGCTGGATCGGTCTGGACTCGGAGGTCCAAAATGCTATGCTTTCATGAACCCAAAAGCTTTAGCATTGCCCCTGCTTATTTACCCAGATAAATAGAAGATAAACATCTTCTTTGACAGCCTAACATTTTTGCGCAGAACTCCACGTGTCACAATCTATCACTGTTTTTTTTTTTTTTTTTTTTACAATGTTCTCCCACAGGAGGAGATCAGCTGTACCCCAGGCTCCCAATGAACTAGGAAAACCGGAGATAACGCACAGCCTGTGCCGAGTTTTCTCACATACAGAGACCTGCCACCCGTGTAATCTGTCTACTGAAACACACGCTGACAAACAGTGAAACCACACGTGTTTATCTATTTATATAGAAAATCTTTTTTTTTTTTGGGGGGGGGGGGGTCGGATTGTGAATTAGGCTACATAAATAATATGACAGCGGCTGCTTTTACAGGCAGAGGCCATTGCCATCGTTCCCTTGTAAGCATCGCTTTCCTGTCGGTGACAGCGTGCGCGTCTCCGCGGTCTTTCATGTAAGCGGCCGCGTCGCGCCGCAGACGCGCCGTCAGTCATCCGCAAGCGGCGACGCGTTCGAGTCCCGCTGTTCGGGGGAGCGCTTTTGAAGTTCATTCTATTTGAGAAACGGAAGTGCGACGGGAAAGATATATCATCATCGCAAAGTCAAGAGCTTCAAAACGTGCGTCTGTTCTGCCAGTGTCGCTCTCCCGCGAGGGTGGAAACTGCAGGAAGACATCGGGGAACAAAGACACGATTTCATTAAGTAGAAACTTCTAACGAAGAGGCGTCGTTAAGGTATCTGATTTTCTGAAAATGGCAACACGAAGGACAAAACTTTGCGTGAATCGTTTAAGACGATCTTTAGTAAACTTTCCCCTGTTCAGGCGTGACCTTCCACACGTCTGTCGCACACGCAGTTTTAATTTTCTAAATGCAGGTGAAAACATCAAGAATTCACATGTGACTTAAAGGAAAATCGAACAAAATCGTAAGTGTATAAAGAGGCAAACTCATTACACATTTATAAGCACATTTGTGCATATACATCTACATGCATATATATCATAAATCACTGATTACCATTAAAAACTGACCACAGTAACAGGGACGGTTGAGCTTCATGGTACAGAAGATGACATTTTATGGATAGAGTGGTAAAAATGCACTGCACACTACATTATACTTTAATTATACATATAGCTGAATCCGCATTGGTGAAGCCACATGCATTGATATCACAATGAATGCTGTAGACCAGCGTTTCTCAAACTTATATAGATAGATAGATAGATATAAAGATAGATAGTATTAATATTATTATAATACCTGACCTGATCTGACTGAATTTTGATTGGGGCAGAAGTGAGGCTCTGCGGACCGACAGGAACCCTCTCACGGACTGGCAGGAACCCTCCCATGGACCGGCACTGGTCCGTGGCCCCAGTTTGAGAAACGCTGCTGTAGACAATGTGCTGTGATCAAATTAAGTTTATTATGTGAACTGTGCTGGATAGGCCATATAGAAGATAGATGGAGGGATGGATGGATGGATAGGTGATGGGATGGATATATGAAAAAATTTAAATCTCTAGAACTTCAATATGCGAAGAAAGATTTGGTCTGACATCTCAGGATTGTTTTAATCTGACACAATGCATATACCTCACTATGCATTTCTGTCATTACCAGTAGGACATAAGATCAGTACAGACTGACGTTGACTCCGCCGAGATCAACTGGCCCATGGAGAACAAACAGCATTCAACTCATGGAACTGGAGACACTGAACATCCCACAATATCGAAGCTTTATCTTCAAGGTTTAATCATTGTGGTGTCATGGCAACATGACCACCATCCAGCAGGAACATCAAGCATCTTCGGTGGATGGAGATACAGGCGGACACAAGCACGACGTCAGAACGTGGAGACACGACGGAACGAGTCGCTGTTTTTATTTGCTAACTGAGACGGTTCTGTACAAACATTGGCATCACAAACCCACAGCAAACATTAACAAAATGTAAAATAATGGATGAATCAAAGGTAAAACAGAAGCCCAGATTCAAGAAACAACCCCCCCCCCCAACAAAACCAAGCTCGCTAATTAACTTCAAAGCAATTGATAGGAGTTTAATTAAAAAGAAACTGCAACAAAAATCCGCACGTGCCCTTCCGACAACATCATCACATCGTCGGTACAATACGGGGCTCTTTAAAGAGCTGGGATCGAGTGTATTGCAAACAGCCGATGTATGCTTCTGCTCGACTGAAACATGTAGGGAGAAGAGCAGGGGCCGCTAAAGTCAACACTGAGCTCTGGTTAACTTTTAATTGCGTTTTTTTTTTAACACACACATTCCTGCGAACACTGGGCTGTAAGATGTTAGAGCTGCTCTGCAGATACGATATGAATGATTGCAAAGTTCAACTGTGGAGGGTTCGAGGGCGGAGAAGTTGGGGGGTCTACTGTCACTGTAGGGCAGGGGTCTCTAAATGGAGTCCTAGAGAGTTACTGTCCAGTAGGATTTCTGTTGTAGCTGCCTTCTGGTGAACCACACCTGTCGATTACCTGAGCACAGGTGTGGCTCATCAGAAGCCGGGTAGGATAGAAACCCTACTGGATAGTAATTCTCCAGGACCCGAATTGGAGACCCCCAATGTAGGGACTGGTTCTCACTACAGTAACTCCTTTTATTACTATCCACTGAGCAGATGTAACGCTGCATTCCATTTACCTCGGAGGTCGGATGTTGGAGCTGATACTGATGACACACGCAAGTTCACAGCATTCCTGTACAAGTCGGGAAACTATTTATCCTGCGTTCGATCATCTCTCCCCGAGTCGGAACTCGGATGAAGACGTCACGAAAAACGTCACTTCCTCTCGGAAACACGCGTCTTTTATGACGTTGATGCTGGACGGAATTTTGCTGTCCGAGTTTCCCCTGTGACGTCATTTCAACATGGCGGCTTACACGGTCAACAGTAATTCTATTTTATAAATA